>NW_027287316.1:64717340-65317340 GCF_022747635.1 Hetaerina americana | reverse complement strand
GCCAAGAAGTCCGACACGACAAGCGCGGTGTGAGACGGCGCATTGTCGTGATGCAGCCGCCAGATGTTTTTGGTGCCTAATAATCTCGTGCACTATTGTTTTTGGCACATTACACTGCTCTGCTATCATCCGAACACTAAGACGACGATCAGAGTTCAGTACATCGCGAACTTTTCGTACATTTTCGTCGGTGAGTGTCGTTGATGGGCGTCCAGGCCGTGGTTCGTCGTCGACCTCTTCTCTGCCCTCCACGAACATCTTGTGCCACCGAAAGATCATGTTTCTGGACATGGCTGACTCCCCGTAAGCCTGGTTAATCATACCGACAGTTTCGGTAGACGATTTCCCAAGCTTTACCGCAAATTTGATGGAATAACGCTGCTCCAAAAACTTCGGCATCGCGTTCCGTGACGTGGGTCGAGCGTGGAGGTTCGCGTTAACAGAGCTCCTCACTACACCACAGCTTAGAGCCGACTGCCTTTTTCAGCGTCGCTTGCCAACATACCCCCCTCCAATCGCAGCCCGTCAGAGCGGTGCTGGGCGCGGCTGGAGCGGCGGGAAAAAATCAGTACACTTATTTTCCGGACGAACCGGTTAAATATATATTATAACCGATTAAAATATATATATATATACTATATATATATATACTATATATATATATATATATTAAGTTAATGTCGTTGTTTATAAATATATATATATATACATATATATATATATATACACACACACACGAGGGTCATCCGGAAAGTAGTACCCGTTCGTGCCGCAGTGCTGACGACGCGAGTAGCCGCTGGACGAGGTCAGATAGCTTCAGTGGCTTGTCTGCCTTCTCTGAGCCAAGTTGCGTGACGCTAGCATTGCCTGTTTTGTTTCTGTGATTGTTTACAATGTTTAAAAAAATTGAGAACGCCGCCAGTTGTGAAGTGAGGGCAGTGATTAAATTCCTCAATGCAAGAAACGTTCGCCCATGTGATATTCATCGCCAATTAAAGGAGGTGTATGGAGACAATGTAATGGACGAGTCGTCTGTTCGGCGGTGGTGTCGCAACTTCAACATGGGGAGGGGGAACACACACGACGATGAGCGTTCGGAGAGACCGTCTGTCATTACAGACCAACTGGTGAGCTCAGTTGACGAATTCGTGAGGAACGATCGGCGCGTCACAATTGATGACATCTGTGAGCATTTTCCCAATGTTTCTCGAACAATTGTTCATGAAATTGTTAAACACCATCTGCATTATGCAAAAATTTGTGCAAGATGGGTCCCTCGCGTATCTCAATGAGCTGGCGGCGAAGGACTATGCAGCAGGAATACAGAAACTTGTCACACGTTATGACAAATGCCTTAATTTGCTTGGAGATTATGTTGAGAAGTAGTTTAAAGTATCCTCTTTCAAATAAAATTTTTTATGTTTGTTAATATTTACTTTTGTGTCTTTATTTCACGAACGGGTACTACTTTCCGGATGACCCTCGTGTGTGTGTGTGTGTGTATATATATATATATATATATATATATATATATATATATATATATATATATATATATATATATATATATATATATCTATATATATGTATATGTAGATTTATATGTAATATATATAAATCAAAATTTAATTGTGTATATTTTATTGTCGTCTCCAAATTATCAGTTATTTATTGTTTTACAGTCATTTATAAAAATAAGGCTCTTCGCTTGTTTGAGATGTCATAGAGATAGTAGCTCTGTGTGAACGCAATGCCTTTTTTTCGAATGTTATTCCATTGCTCGAATTTTATGCATTTCGACTTTTCTTCACGTTATCAGATACACATTTTGTGCGAAATTCGGGGACTTCTATTTTCCAAGGTGCATTAAACCCCCCCCCCCCAAATATCTCCCCAACAAAAAATACTAGTTTGGGTTATGGCTAGGAAATTCATCTGGAAAACCGGTTAAAAAAATCCTGAAATATTTCAGGGAACTCATCAAAAAGATCAGTGGACACCGTACAGTAGTAGTAGCAGTGCGAAGGGGAGCCTTAACCTCACTCTGGTTTTCGTGTCACTAGGCGTCGACTAAGGAGGAGGTCTAGTGGTTTCCCAAGATATCTTTTCTGATTGATAAATGCATGCCTGAATGCGTACGCTTTTATCGCTCCCCCTCGGTCGCCTACGTGTTGAACGAGTGGACGAGGAAAGGCGTGAGTCCCTTAACCCTTCTCCCGAGAGTGTCGCGAGGGCGGTGATATCCCTTCCCTTCCACGCCACGCCCACCGGGTGGAGGCAGGGAGGGCTTGGAGCGCCCGTAGAACACATTTCCTTGCCACTCCGATAACCCCGTGCTCCGCGGAGGTTTTTCATCTTGGCACATTTATCTTTATTCCGAGAAAGGGGATGGGGTCGCCAGCCAATGACGTAAGTCTCTTCCCCCACGGTCTTTTTGTTGAAAAATTTCCGAAGCCGAGGGGATTCGTTCGGCGGTCACACAATTTGTTCATCGCGAGCGTCGGTGGTGAGATGTGGGCTACTAAGACGTCATTCGTTCGAAACGCGTACGTTCATTCGCCCATTTCGTTGTGGAAACGATCGGGAGGAAGGTTGTGTGTGCTTAAAAAAGAAAAGTCTTGGGACATTTGTTCAGGTGAAGGTAAATAAATCAATACGCATTCACAACACAAAAAGTTCGATGAGCTGTCATTTTTTTTCCAATGACTTAAACGCCTCTTATACATTTGATTAGCAAAATGATGTCGATTACTTTTCCTCGCAAAATGTTATTTATTAATTTAGGTGCAACTTCTCAAGTGGTCTAGCCTCCGTGCATTCATTTTTCTGCCCTTCCTACCGTTACATCTTAAATTATCCGCCTGGGCTCGTATTGTACTGCCTCATAAATGCACACGTGGAGCATGTTTACGTGGAAAAAGTCGGCATACCTGATTGTAAGCTAATAGCTCTAAAACAATGGGTAAAGCATTACTTTATTATTATTGCTATTGTACCGGTTAAGGTTTTGGTTGGGCACAGCCTACACAATCGTGCAAAAATGCATTTATTTACCTCTCCTAAAACATGAGAATAAAACCTGGCATTGGACACTGCAGTAAGTCCCTCTTCCATTCCTTGTACTTCATTCCTGCCTTCATTCAATCTAACATACCCATCCTATTCCTTCCCCTTCCTCTTATTACTTTACGTTCTCCCTCATCATGTCGCCATCCTATTACCATTCAAAACGCTCTGAATCCACCCAAAATCCATCTTTCCTGCGAATGTGGATGTGAAAATTACAAATTGCAATAATATTAAAAAGTCATTTAAATTGTGTTCCTTAGCACATAGTGACGTCTTCTGTATCGAATTTTATTGTATCATTGTTTTTTTTCTCACTGTTCAGCATCTTTCAACGCAGCTAGAACTAATGCAGTCTTATGATGGCGTTATTTTATTGTGTCATTTATGGTGTCACAAAAAATATGATAATTTTACTAGGGAATAGAATGTCTTTAGGTGGCGACTTGATTATAGCCGCTTGTACTTCAAGGACCTACTCGCAGGCTGCCAACCAAAAGTGGAAAAAAATCAATTTGCGGGACGGAAAAAATAATCTTTTGGCATACCGAAAAAAATCAGTTCAAAAACATTACGCAAAACTGTCTAAATTTAGCTTTAAAGAAAACGCAACGAGCGGGGTTGAGAACTGGTTTTGATTTCGCATGCGTAGGAAAAAAAGGGGAGTACGAAAGTAAATTCTCACGTGGCAGCTATATTTATCGACCTTTCGGAAGGTAATGACATTTTAATAGCTCGTTTTATTCTTAGAGAGAATTTTTTTAAAAATAATAGGACGTCATCCATGCTCCCTTAATTCTGCCATATTTCCCAATACAATACGGACCGAAATAGCTTGAGTACACTTAAAAGTTTCTGCTTAAGGCATGCGCATAAGGTCAAGGGAGGCTGAACTTCGGAAATTGCTTTATCTGATCGTTGAATCGGGTGATATTTTGTTGACGCATGTGAGATGAGTCTCTTTTCTCTCCGAGTACTTGTACCACAACTACATGGAAATGCATTTACTGTCGAAAGTGTTACTCGTTTAAACATTTCAGTATCTCAGTTTCACTGGAATTTTTCCATTGAAGTAATGCCACAATTATTCTCTTGAATAAAAATAAATCAGCTGTATATTTACGCTGTAGTCGGTGACAAGTCTATCTTTCTGTAAAAAAAACGCGAACATTTTTATTTGCATACGGCTTTTAAGGGACTTTAAAAAAAGTTACTCAATTGATGCATCAGTTGGTAATACAATATAAAATTTAGTTAACATGTAATTAGTAATGATGTACCAAATAATATTTGGCGTGTAACATGAATGTGATTTTTATTCATGGGAATAGTGCTGAAATGAAATATTTGATCGTAGACGATTCGAATAGATATAAATGCGATAATTCAGTCTGATTGGTACGCGTGCACATGAAATGCATAGTGTCGGCGGTGAAAAATTCTTTTGAATGGTAACAGTTCTGTAGCGGCATCGTAAAATGTCCGCGCATGAAATATAGGTAAAGTGTGTGAGTAAAATACCTTAAAAATTCCCGGAGATTGATTATTGTCTATTTTAAAAAGGTATAAGGCTGATTTTAAACGCATTCAAGTTGAAATCGCTGCCTAAACATTGTAGGTATTGAGAGCATTGAGTTTATGCATGGCTGCTATAGATTCAAGATGGGCAGTGTCACTGAGAGGAGCCTATTATTACCCTTGCTTTTCAACGTACATATGGAGGAAATGGTACGAAAGAGGGAGGGTTCTTGAAGAGGGAAGGGAGGAACTGGAGATAGGAATGAGAGTTGGTGGGGGATTCACAAAATCAGTTAGGTTTGCGGATAATCAAGCTTAAGTTTGTCAGTCTGTGAAGGGGTTGCAAACATTGCCGAGCGCATATGTGAAGTCAGTGCGATTGATATAGGATGCGAATCAATATGAATAAAACAAAGACTTTGTCGTTTTCGAGAAAGAGAAAGGAAGTAGCAGGGATAAAAGAATAAGAATTGCATTCTTTGTAGGTGCTTTCACAAGGAGAGAATTTATTCTAATTAATTAATTCTTTATCATTGATTAAGAATTTTAAGAAATGGCTCATCAAAACTTTGATATGTGGCGTGATTTTATCCGGCGCGGAAACATTGAAGGATAGACGTAGATTGGCGTGATGTTAAAAATACCATTAAAACTTGGAGAAAAGTAAAAAGAACCATATTATATGTATGTCAACGTTTTGACGGTCAGTCATCCTTTTTTATTTGTGTGTGAGTTTATCGTTGTACCGTTGTGTAGACTGTGTCCATCAAAAATCCTCCTTAACCGGTAGAATAGCTAATAATAATACATAGATACCTAGTTTCTAAGTGATAAACAACCGCGCTGCTACGGAGATGGTTTCCGGTGATGTCTGCGTTTGGAGCTCATAGTGGCTCGTCGTGAAAGAAGCATCTCGAGCCATAAAATGGTCCATGATGCAGCGATGCTCGAAAACCGACTTAATTTCACCCAGTCGTTGCGAAAACCCGCGGTCAACGGCGATCGCCTTGATGACCAGGGAATTTGGTGTTTTTTTTTCCTTTTCATTTATAGCGTTAACCATTCATGTGTACCAATGAAGGAAAAAATCAAACTTGAATAAAAGAAAAATTGCAGAAACGTTTCGTAAATGACTTTCCCTCCGAAAAATAAATTACTGTTGTTCCCAGACCCACACTAAGTTAAATTTTTGAGAGAATTATATGGAAATTAAATTTTCAAAATGTTGTTTTGGTATTTTCTTTACTGCTGGGTAGAAATGGAACGGACTATTGTTATCTCACGTTGCTCAACCCGACCTCCTTAACCCGATCGCGATCATAACGTTGGGCCATCAACTCCAGGATCCCTGGACCGCTGGAAGTGTTCGAACTCTTGAATTTCTTTTTCGTCCGACTCACTCACGTGCCCGTGATAGCTTTAGCGCCGTTTCACCCGCGTGCCTATTTTCGGATCTCCATTCTTCTGCGACGTGCATTCTTTCCTCCCTCCACTCCTCCCAGCCTCCCACATCCGCCCACACGGCACGCGTTGGCGAGAGTATGCCCTGCAAGCCCTTCCTCCGCTTGCACATTTGATGGAGGTTAATGTATATGTACTTTGTGATGCAAGACGCAAAGTATTGAATCCAAAATAACGTTCCGTGGTATATCTTTGACTATGGCCCTGAATTAGGTCGTGACAATGTGTTTTTTTTTAAACCAGACTTTCAGTTACCGAAAGTAGAATGCCAAAAGACTCCATAAAGACCATGGAATCTACAACCTTTCTTTATTTATCTCTTTAAACTCCGAAATGCGGAAAGGACAACTTTGTGCATTCTTTTGGATCTGGATTTCGCCATTTTTTTAGGGTCTGGATATGGATATATTCCCATGTAGGAAGAATTTATGGAATTCTCCAGCCCTTCTAAGTGCAGCACTTCGAACAAAGTTTTATGGTGTTCACCTTGCAATCAATTAAAAATAAATTCCCCTCTTGCTGTATTTTGTATCCTCATCGTTTCGTAATATATGCTATTGACTGCACTGGAAAGCTCAAACTACTGTGTAACTCGACGTATTTAGTGCTGAAAAATCATTTTTAAAATTATATAATCTTCAACGAAGAAATGGGTCTCTGAGCATCTTTGTTGCCACCCACATTCCCCTGTAATAAGTTTTCTTTTGATTTTGCCATTCTCTCTAAGACAGCGGCTGTTTTCCATCAAATAGATTCGTTTTCGCTCTTCCTTCCGACCTAGCATAGGAACGTTTCTGAACGATGAGGGGAAATAAAATCCCGAAAACTCCATTAGCTTTAACAAAGAAACTTGTATGGAATCAATAGAATTCTTAAGGGATCGATTATGAGGAAATCTTACGCAAACGAATCCACCATGGGCGAACCCTGTGGTCGCTATGTCAAGGTTATCTTAATGGTGGAATTTTTTTAAATGAAAACTAACATTTTTTGACCACCAGCCCCTGGTACCGAACCGGAGGTTACTTTGATAGGCCAGAGGTAAAACCCTCTAACCTGCAACCCTGCTCCGTATTAAGGGTTGGGGGATATATATTCCCAGGTATTCTCTGGCATTGAATAAAATATTATTTTAACTGTATTCATATTTATTTTTGACGATCTGGTAGGCGAGTTTCGTCTAAATTGAGTGAATCATTTGAGAAAGTTGTTTTGGCTCAAGGATAGTCTGCTGCGTATTCACCTCCTGCCACACACCCTAGTGGTGGCTCGCAGGGGACTAAATAAATGAATAAATTCATAATGATAGTAGTCTCGAAAGATTCAATTTTCTTTTTTGTCTATTACAAGTCCAAACCCTTCCCGAACGTTAATCAACTGTAACTCCATGTTTCCGTGTAAGTTCACTGCTGAACCTATTTCTTCGGCAGGCTTGTTCACATTTTTCCGTCCATCATATATTCGTGCCACTGAACTCTTTGTAATAACCACGACATCGCCTCATTGTACTTAGGCTATAGGTGTCACATGTGGTGGATTGTCTACAGACAAACGATTTCCTTGAAATTTCGTATTTATGCTCCCATTAACTCCCTGATTACGAAAACATCCCCTGATGGGCGAATTCTTCTCGGGTCTTCCACCGGGTCAATGTCTCCATAGCTGCCCTATGGCAGCTATGGAGACATTGCTGTGGAATACCCGAGAAGAATTCACCCAACTCATACGCCGGGAAAGCACCAGATCTTTCATCCCCTAATGGACATAGACGACCAATAGTATGAGATAATCGTGTTTAAATCTGTCTGAGAAATGTGCAGATGTCTGATGATTCATATTTCTTTTACCAAAAAATAGATCAAAGCATCTTGAAAATGCAACTTAATGCTACAACGGCGATATCACTAACCAGATGGGCAAGATTAGAATGCATGCCTTGACACACAACTTTTTATCTGCATCAGTATTCCAACCAATTCTTTACTCTGCCTGGGTTACTTCATAATTTTCGCAAAGTGAAGCAGGTGGTTGAAGATGCGATATGAAGCAAATATGCACGTGGCTATGGGGGTAAAGGATGTTGCAAATTTCTCCAAATGAAATAATAATTTTTTTTCGTTGCTATTAAGGTACGTATCTTACTAGTGAATGCAAAGGTGGTAATAAAATGCGGTAATGTTTGAGCAAATAAAAAAAATTGAATTTAGAAAAATCCCACGAAAATGTATTAAAAAATAAACGAAAGGAAGCCAAAACTTACCATCCGACATATTGAAATTTTAAACACTACAACCGATAATATTAAAGAGTTATTGAAGAGACTCTTGAAGAGATTCTTGTCGCAGAAATCAAAAGGCAACAAGGCCGAAGTAAAGTAATCGTGTATTGGGATTGTAAACCGGTGATCTCAGGACCGATACCCAATCACTCCGCCACATCGGTGGAGACCAGACTATTTTTAGAACATTTAAACGTGATTTTCTCTTAAACTGTCGACTGCCCTCAGGCATGAGGGCGTATTTTTGTATCAGGAAAGTTTTTAATGGGGAACTAATCGCCACACTTCATTAGAATCGGTCATCCGTGAACCTTTTTCAAACTAAATGAAGAAACAAGCTGGTGGTGGAATTGGCGTATCCGTCAGCGAGAACGAGGATTTTTGGTCGAGATTCAAGACTCAGGGAATTGGTCCGACCCTCCGCCTGATGATTCCGTCGATTAGGGGCTAGCCAGGCTCCTTTGCTCGTGGAGCCTGGTTTCATTCTTTTTAATAATGTCAAACGTGAGTGATTTGTTTTCATTGTATGGATGAAAGAAGGTGAAAATTATTTTTTGGATCGTGTAGATGGTGTCCGTCTCGCAACAGAGGTCACATCTGTCTGAGAGGAATTAATCGTATTCGATTAGCGTGGAGCTGGCTGCCACTCAGAAGGATCTCTTCGACCTCCAGAGTGTTTTACGGCGTAGTTCACCATGAATTGATGTTGCTTTACCTCACTCGCGGTTTCCCATTTTGATGTGCGTTGTGCCAAGGTGCATGCGTAGGAAGTCATATAAATATTCGGCGATAAAACCGCACGTTTGATAACCGCGGACCGTTTTTTCTGCTGATAAGGGTACCCTATATCGTCTTATCGACGTTATTGCGAATTTTCTAAATAGGCCGCGGAGAGTTTGTCCGGTGTCGAAAGGATTTCGTTTTTACTCTAGATTACATCCCTCGTGAATTTTGTTAATATTCTCTTCGTGGTTGGTTCTCTTATCTCGCCGTGGCCTAGTTCTGGTTCTAAATAGCTGTCTCTTTAAATATTCTACAGCCTTGATTGAGCGTTAATTTATCTTAAGCAATCCCCAAGAGTGCAAGAATGACCCTTCATTTTCTTCTACGAGGAACCATTCAAGCCACCGCTTGGGTTTTGTGGCATGGGATAAATCAGTAATAGACATTCTGCATCAAAAAGTAGGTTTTCAAAATTTTAATTATGGTGGATAATTAAAATAATTCAAATAGAGTAGATGATCCCTTCAAGATCATGCACTTCGGTATCTACGCCTGAAATACTTCTCAAGACACGAGCAGCTGGTGACCAGAAGGACAATAAGCTAATGCGTGAAACCTTAAAGGAAGAGCCAAGGACCAAACGATTGAGCAAATAGTCAAATCCGTAGGTGTTTGAACAGCTGATAATTTGTATTGTTTATTTTATTTCACTGATCATTGAAAGTCGGATTAAATCTGTCAACTTAAGAATATTTTTCTGATTTCTACTTAAAATGGTGCATTCGTTAATAATCTTTCAACGTTTTTCTTTTGGATTTACTGTTTGCCCTTATCCAGCCAAGTCTTACTGGAATTCATAATATCATCTCATCCGATGAGGATCCAAGTAATCGCAACGCAGTCTCTATGCAGAAGTGGTATCATACCTTGGGTAGACCTCTCGTATGCTAACCCTCTGCTCTCAAGTTGACCTTCGATTGACCTTGGAACACCATCTGTGCACTGGTAGTAATGATGTGCTTGCTGAAAAGACGTGTTCATTAGGTGTAAACCATAAGCTTGGTCAGTGAAAACCCTCTTGCGAGAGGAATGTCGTTAATTTTCAGCTCAATTACGTGTCGGAAGCGAGCGGGTTGAAAGGCGTACATTCATCGTTTCCTTAGTACCATTTGAAGGGGATGTTATGTCACAAGGCATTGTTTTGTCTCTCTTCATCAGTGGTCCAAATGGTTTTCGCAACCGCTTCGACGAGGAGAGCAGGCCGCCTTCCTCCCTCCCTCCCTCCCTCCTTCCTCCATCCCTTGCAGCTGATTAAACGGGAGGCGATATTCTCGTTCCGTTTCGTGGCAGGCTGACGACTTCGCGTCGAGTCATGCGTTTGTTTTTTTTTTTGACATGTTTACGGCTTGCATATGCATCAAAACGTACGTATCAGGCGTACGGTTTTTTTTGCGAGAACTCACATTTTAAAGGCTCGTGCCACCATCGTACGTTACAGCTAATGCTGCACTATGTTTTCTTCCTGGCATCATTTTGTGAAATGGACTAATAATTTACTCGGGCGAAATGGCTGAGCGCCAAGTTTCACTCCTCCACGGAGTCAATTGGTGGAGATTTTCACGCTAAAATGTGTTCAACTTAAATGTACTTTCGCATTCATCTATCTCCCTAGTGCTCGGATGTAAGTAGCTTGATCTCTTTTGATTCACCATAAGTACATGCTGGACGGATATAACGTATTGGAATCTAATTTCAGGGAAGTTATCGTAAAATGATTTCAAAGCATAGTGTAAACTTTATTCACTACTTTTTACAGTCAGAAAATTATGGCATTTTCAAGTAAAACTACTAACTATGAATTAATATTATCCTGTCATACACACTTGCAATCGGAAGAAATTTGGAATTGGCTTTAAATGGTAATCGGATTAATTTTCAAATTGGATTTAATATTACTGGATTTCATAAACTAGAGAAGGAGTAGTAGTTTACCTATCTCGGAAGTGTTATGGGCCAAAATAGTCAAAGTAGTAGAAATGAAAGAAGAAGAATTGCGTTATGCTTTCCCAAAGAGTGGAGAATTGATGACAAAGACTTTTGAGTAAGGATGCTAAGAAAATGCTCGTAAAAACTTTATGATGGAACTTGGTCATGTACGGTGTGGAAACATGGTAATTGAAATAGGATAATCGGCGTAGATTGGGCTATTGAAATGTGGGTCGGGAGAATGATGAAAAAGATGAAGTCGACAGGAAAGGAAACAGAAATAGAAGTTATAGGTATGGTGGGGGAGGAAAGAGGATTGTCAGAGAAATCTAAAAGAGGCAGTAAAGATGGATTAAGTGCGTTTTTATTGGTGATGGGACGTTGGAGACTGTGATAGAGGGGAGAATGTTAGGCAAGCGAGTAAGTGGCAGAAAATGGATAAGTATGCATGTTGTACGGAATAAAGAGAGGAAGAAAGTATCGGGATTTTTAGAGGTTTTTATTGTGGTATTGGATGCCATGTTATGTTTTACAAGGAGAGGGAAGGTAATTGTGGCTGTATTTTTGTGTAGCTTGTGTCCAGCCAAAACCTACCTTGCCTTTAAATTGTACCATAATTATAGTTTTCAAGGTTTGCTCGCACGGAGTCTTGAGTAATTACTAATATGTTCAAGCTGTTTGCGATCTGTAGTGTCCGTGGGCTACAAAATTAGGTTAGCGAAACAGGTATGAAAGTAATATAGGATATTTATTCTGTGAATTAACTTACTCTACCGAATTAAAAGCATAATTAATTCGAATAACATCCCCTTGCATGGCGCTAATTTTCTTTCCTAGGGAGAGTAATCAACGTAGTGCTTAGATTAGGCATTTTTCCTTCGATTGGTCATTTTTAATTTAAAAAAATCAATGTTATTCATTGGTTGTAACCTTTTTACCTTTCTTTTATGTGATACTTAGTGCAGAATTTCCACATCGATGCGTTGGGTGAATGATGTAATGTTTCACATGCGGGTTAACCTTATTTAAGGATCCATGAATCCTGAGGAAGTCGACCAAAAACGATTGACCAACTTTCATATTCATGATTTACGAGGTTAAATTAACACTTTATTTTTTACATCAAGTCTTCCTGAAGAATGTATATACTTATACATTTGCTCGTTATTTAGGGTTTTTTACTGAATATTTTGGCCATTTTTCCTTCCTCTCCCACATGCTCCGTTTTCACTAACCCTTCCCACCTGGTGCTTGCACCCCTGCCACACACATTTTTGGTGGATCAAAAGGTATTTATTTAGATGCAGAACCATTTACATACTCGCAGTAATGACGCATTTCATCTTGGCCTGCGACGCCTCATCAATGCTTTTCTGAATTCCGCAAGGGTCATACGGAACGATGTCAGACGTTTCTTATCGTCACGTCGATGGCTTAAGTACTCTCATTCTCTCTTTTTTCTTACACGTGAGTAATGCTAGGATGCGGGAAATCTGTCACTCTTTTGATTTCTATTGCCGTTACAAAGAAACCGGTGTGAACCAGTTTCATTTCAATGCAACTGTCGACCGCCCGAGTTGGTAGCTGTGTCGTATTAATCTGTTGAATTTCTTTCTTTGCACTGGAACCACTTCATTTTTGACAATCACGACTCATTGCCGTCCAAGAACAGCTGGCGTCTGCCTGTAATGTCGAGATGCGTGATTTAAGTGTTGACTTGAAAACTGTTCTTACTTCGCCCTGAGTTTAGATGATACTACAGGGATGAATGGTCATTTAGCACCTTACGTTTCGATGTTTTTCGATCAGTTAGGTTCGAATTCCTAATGGCCTTAGATTATTTGAATACTATCGCATCCTCTCTCCTGAAAACAGTTTTAATGATTTAAAATCATAATTCTCCTGCAACCGTAGTGCTAATAGAAAATGGGATATCAATAGCTGTCTATTCTGTCCCCATTTTTAGTCTCCTTGATTTTTAAGAAAAAATCCCCACCTCATTTTTGAGATTGGTGGAAGATCTCAATAGGTTGGAAAAATAGTTTTATAATGTATACTTTAATATGAATTAACCGTGTCCGTAGTCAATAAAGTCGCACAATTCTACAGATTTGATCAAATCGGAAAACTTCCTCAAAAATTCTAAAGTATTTCTGGTTGATTCTATTCAATTGAACCGTGCCCGTATATTTGTGTGTGTGTGTATATATATATATATATATATATATATATATATATATATATATATATATATATATATATATATGTATGTGTGTGTGTGTGTGTGTGTATATATATACATGTACATAAGAATATTTTTATGTATATACTTTGCCATCTTTAAATTGCAAATAAAATTTTTTCAGGGTATAAAGTCGAGGTTTTGTGAAAAATCCATGGAATAGCTGCTCGCTCTACTATCGGTGGCGAATTAACGGGAGGATTTTCCTTTTTTTGTCAGTAGTGATGCTATGATATTACCGCACGTGCATACCTGTACATAACATCCATAAAGGCCACATGCTGGTGTATGGTATGTACGTAAATTGTTTAGTTTTTATGACTCTGTAGGCGTATTCTTAAAACAATACCGATATTTTCAATAGATTATCCTCCATTTCTTACTATGTGGAAAGTCACTTGGACTAGTTGCGGCTATAGTTTTGTGTTTCGCCCAAAATGATTGCAGTGAAATGCTATTTATTAGCGTTGGAATATCGTATATCAGTAATAGGAAAACATGTTTTTAAATGAAATAATTTTTAATTACTACTGAAAAATTTAGCCATGAATAACTGTGTTTTACGTTATATTTGAGGAATTTACGAATTCCGAACATCAACCTTACCTGGAAGCCATAATGTACCAAAATTCTGGAGGAAACTACGGGATAAAGGTTTTAAAATACCTGAGTTGAGGTCATTATTTTGAATCCACCATTAATAATGTCAGCATTTTCATTATATATCCATCACTTACAAAAAAAAACGCAGCGTACGAATTTTCATGACCATGGTTCCACATAGCTTGGTTTGCTCTCTTGAAGTTAGCGCCATGATGTGTGAAATTCATGCGTGAGAGGCCAGTTCTTTTCCCCGTACTACCTGCGCTTTCTCAGGAAGATAGGGTACGCAGAAAATCACCGAGCTCTGATTTTATGTGGAGCTGTTCAATAAATAACGCTGAATTACATCCCAGGTTTTTCTGATCAATAACCAAACGACTAGGTTGTCACTAGGTCAATATAAAATAGCCAGCTGGTGTGTGCAGGTCCCTTCCTGGGAAAGGGAGTCGTAATAACCATCTTGAAAGCGTTGCATGCTGTCATGTTTTTTCGCAGTCGCACTTCTCGTATACTGTTGAGATGAAGATCCCCGTTGTGAGAAGGGAAAGTCATGAGGTCCAGCAAGATACTTCAAAGGAAACGCCTGCTTCGAAATACTGTATTCATGAGACGAACGATATTTATGGCAATGGATGCATTTAGGACAAGAGTGGCCCTATTTATAATGTTATTGTTATCTGGTTGATCCATTAGGCAATATGGTACAGAATATGTATTATGTTAAAGACGTCTCCGGTGCTTTTTTAAAATCGGGAGTTGTTGTGAATGCAGTTGGGATTAAAATGTTGACGAAAATTAAAATATATAAATATTAAGTTTTATTTATGAAAAAATTTTAATTATTTAAAATTGTACATCATCTGAAAAAGTTTATATAAATAAATAAATATATATATATATATATATATATATATATATATATATATATATACACATTCAAACACGAAATCCCGCCAAACGGCGAATAAATACTCATATATACAGAAACAGATATAAGGAAAAGGGATAGGAACACATATAAAGGACGAACACAATAGAGGTGGGGAAGGCGGAATCGAACGGATCACAAGAGTAAAAATATTTCCTCAACCGGGACTCGAACACCGGATCTTTCCACTTGCCGGGCGGATGCTCTTAACCACTTGAGCTATCGAGGATAGTCAATTTACCCTGAGATCCGTGGGTCTAATATGTCGCCAAGCGCCCCGATTCTTTCAGCCAAGAGATGGCGTCAGGGGGCAGTTTCACCCACCAAAGGAGAAATAGACAATACACAAGGAAAGGAAAGGACAGTGGGTTAGAATTCATACAACATCATACAGGAAAGGAACAGTGCGTTTCGTGGCACGCATAGCCAGAAGAAAGAGATGAGCCACATTGGCCAAATACACATTCAAACACGAAATCCCGCCAAACGGCGAATAAATACTCATATATACAGAAACAGATATAAGGAAAAGGGATAGGAACACATATAAAGGACGAACACAATAGAGGTGGGGAAGGCGGAATCGAAAGGATCACAAGAGTAAAAATATTTCCTCAACCGGGACTCGAACACCGGATCTTTCCACTTGCCGGGCGGATGCTCTTAACCACTTGAGCTATTGAGGATAGTCAATTTACCCTGAGATCCGTGGGTCTAATATGTCGCCAAGCGCCCCGATTCTTTAGCCAAGAGATGGCGTCAAGGGGCTGTTTCACCCACCAAAGGAGAAATAGACAATACACAAGAGGAAAGGATAGTGGTTAGAATTCATACAACATCATACAGGAAAAGAACAGTGCGTTTCGTGGCACGCATAGCCAGAAGAAAGAGATGAGCCACATTGGCCAAATACACATTCAAACACGAAATCCCGCCAAACGGCGAATAAATACTCATATATACAGAAACAGATATAAGGAAAAGGGATAGGAACACATATAAAGGACGAACACAATCTAAAGAATCGGGGCGCTTGGCAACATATTAGACCCACGGATCTCAGGGTAAATTACGTTTCCTCGATAGCTCAAGTGGTTAAGAGCATCCGCCCGGCAAGTGGAAAGATCCGGTGTTCGAGTCCCGGTTGAGGAAATATTTTTACTCTTGTGATCCGTTCGATTCCGCCTTCCCCACCTCTATTGTGTTCGTCCTTTATATGTGTTCCTATCCCTTTTCCTTATATCTGTTTCTGTATATATGAGTATATATATATATATATATATATATATATATATATATATATATAAGTTGGACGGGATGAAGAGAGGAAGGAAATGCTCAGAGATAATGAGGGACTTGATGTAGAGTTGGTTGCTGGATTGTGTTCTATTAGGAATCACAAAATATTTATTTGGTAGTTGTGTCCATCCAAAAACCTACCTTAACCGGTAGATTACCTTATAATAATAAGTAATATAGGTATATATGTTTGTATATATATGTATATTATAGTTATATTATATATTTTATATAAAATATAACAATAATAGAGCGGCTGGGCTGAACGAGGAATCAGAAACCAAAATATTAGAGCAGCTAGGCAGGAAATTACTCACGGAGCGAAGGTTACAGTACAGATTGAAGTCCTAGCGTAAATTGAAAGGACGTCTCTTTACCAGTGATGTTGAAAATGTATTATTACCCCCGTCGTACTTCGGTAGGAGAGATCATGTCAGTAAAATTAGAAAGATCAAATTTATAACACATATAGTATATATAAGATGTCATTTTTTACACGAACGATAAGGGATTAGAATAACATTGTCCGACCGCTTTAGGGGTCTATTTGGGTCAAAGTTAGTGTGGGGTGTACTATTCACCCCCTGCCACACACCCTAGTGGTTGCTTGCAGGGTACTAAATTAAATAAATAAAAATATTTAAAATTGGCATTTATGTGAAAATCAATTACTTCGGTGGCTTATTTCTTGTGATTCGATGAAGATTGGAAGGGTCGATATTTACGCATATGAAGCATAACTATTTGAAATGTGATGAGGACTTGAAAGAAAACCAAGACCAAGGCGTAGTTGATTTGTAATATATAATCGTTCAATATGCACGGTAATCGGCGAGTGCATGAATCCAACCGTCGGTCGGATACTTGATTTTTTTTTCAAATTACACTCCCATTGATGTCATTCGCCCTCCCTCGCCAACGTCGCCCTCCCCCTCTTCTTCCTCCTCCCTCATCTCTCCTCCTTCCAAGTCCCCTTTCCCCCCGCACACATCTCATTGCCACCACGAGCTTATCTAACTCGTCCGTACCATGTGGTCCCACGCAGCCCTGAGCCCAAACGTGATTTCTGGCCAGGGCGCTCTTCATGCTCTACGATTTATGGAGTGGTCGCCCTTCCTCTATCGGTATCCCTCCCATTTTTCTTCTACCGCCACCCCCGCTCTCCCTTCCCCTTTCAAACTTCCGCGAAAACGTCATCCGGTGGTGACGTGTTCCCTCGTCATCGAGTCGGCGCTCGGTAAAGCACGGTTGTGGGCGTGCGTGTGGGGGGAGGGGGTTCGAGAGGGTAAGAGAGGGAGGAGATGTGACCAAAGTACAAGCCAGGCGGTGCCGAGCACTCGTTGCAGTGTGATTGCATTCCAGCGCGCGCCGTCCAAAGGCACCGCGCGCTTCTCTCCTCTTCCTCCCACGAACAGACGGCCATCCCGTGACACACAATCCTTCTCCCGCGCCAAGAGGAGCATCAACGACGGAGCGAAGAGATTACGTAATCATTCCCCTGACCGTCCCCTCGCGGAAACCTTCGTCCCACGCCCCCTGCGAAGCATCCCTCTCCCAAATGCCCAAGTCTTTTGACAATTGTTCTCCCCCCAGTACTTGTGCAGGGTTGGTTGTTCAAATTTGGACGTCACGGTATATATATTTGGCTGGCATTCGCGGTTGTTTTTTTAAAGATATTAGTAACCCTCCCCCCCTTGATCCTACCGATGTTGACCCCGTCCGTATTCCCACTCAGAATCCTTGTAACCTCGATATTTTCAATTCAAGGTTCGATAGTGGAAATGCTAAATCGCAAAGACTTGATTTCCGGCTACAACATCGGGTGGCATTGGCACGTAGAGTAGCGTGCGTCAGGAATTCGACTCGGGTGTGCGATATATGTGGAAGTCAATGTGTTCCTGTAAACTAGAGGTTAATGTCCTTCAAAACATAACGTGGTGTATGAATTTTGCGTTTTTTTTTTGTTTTCATTTATCTTTTTTGGCTTAAGAAATGGTATCGGGCGTCACTTGGTGTAAGAGTTCTACGTACGTTCATTTTGAAGAAATAAAATTATTTGTTATACTTGAAGAAAATGTTTCTTTGTATCATTTATATGCATTGTTTGTATAATTATCATGTTTATGTTAAATATGGTTTGTATAATTCTAAGAAACTGTAAGAGATACCGAAACAGTAACTTTTAACGGAGTCATCCGCTAATATGCATTTCATTGCCACAATTTCAGAGTTAAAAAATTTGTCCCGGTCAGGGGGAATGATTTTGACGGCTCTGAAATTGCTGCATGTTTTGCATGATGTATTGCTGCTGGATTTCATACGTTACAAATTATATCATGATGTAATGTTCTTTGGTGACCTTTCCCATAGTCTATTGTGAACACTCTTCTATACTAAATGTCTACACATTGCAGCATCTCACATTGGTACTTTTTCATCTCGAACTCTTCAGTTTTTTTACATCAGCATATTTAAGGCGTCGCGGCTACTGTTATCATTAAAGCAAATGAAAAAAATGCGGTATTTTTTCGCATGAGAGTAGATTTTCAGCTTTCAGGGATAGTAGCTTAGTACCTTCGTATGTTTTAAGATGATTTTCCGCTTACATATTTCAATTGATGTGACGCATGTGAATTCGCGCCCTTAATATCCCAATTAGCGAGCTGATCTTGCCTTATAAGTGCCGATCCGATGACTGCTGCCTGAGTTGAATTGCATCACAGCGTGACCTTAATCGGCGCTTCGTTGGCTTTCATCCGTCTTTGGTCCCGGTAGCTCGATTAGTTGATGCTTTAAATTCTTTGATTGGCTCACAGTATCGTAATTCTTGCGTTAAAACTCTCGCCTAACGTAACCAGCTGTGAAAATGAATGCGAAACCGTGGGATTTTTAGTTTTAAATATCTTAATCATATTTATCGGCGGGGTTAGAAGAAATTTTTAATTTCTAATCCGAAAACAGCCTGGTTTCGGGCTTTCCTATCGGATTATAAACATGCAATAAAAACAATGACTACCACAAACATGGAAGACATAGGTGGAGAGAAACCCTTCCAGGGTAGAATCGAACCCGCGACCTCTGGGTTGGCAGGTGAGGACGATACCCCCACTGCCACTGGGTTCAGCAAGAATACTGACAGTTGTTAAAGATTCGGGGCTGGAATTTTTATATTTTGTATAGATTTTATTGCCGTAAAGGAATGATTTTAATATTGGAAATCATCCCTCAGCAAAAAGGTTGAGATAGTTGAGATGTACTCGCAATATTGAAATAGTGGGAGGTAAAGAATTAGCATGTTGGACGGGTTAAGAGGAGACAGAAAGCATGCGGTGTTGTTGAACGGTTTATTGTGGTGTAGGGTGTCTGGTTGTGTCTTGCTATGGGAGGCGTAGAAATGTAGCGGTAGTTGGTCATTTTCCAACCAAAACCTACCTTAAACGGTAGACTACCATTGTTAATAATAAAAGAAATTATCGCTCTTGAGGTTATTTTTGGGATCTATATTTTAGCATCGTTCACGATTTCCTTCTCTGATAAATAGAATTTTCATTTATTTACTGCCAATAAAAGCTACTATTACTCTTCCAAAAAGTCAATAGTTCTCTGAGACCCAATGAGACCCAAAGTCAATTTATGTTTTTTATGAAATATTTAAATAATTGTATTCCGGTCAACTGTTGACCGTCGTCCGTGGATTGTTGTGCATAGTTGTAAGTTGTAGCAACCTGTCGAGGTTTGTCCTTTGGACACAATGCTACCATTTCCATGCTCGCCGATGACAGTAAGCTCCTGACTTGTATATTAGTGTGTGTATGACTACAAAAAACCGTTGTGGGTATTATTCTTCATTAGTCGTACTCTATGTACATAATTCGCGAATCGCGCATTGCATTTATTTCACGAGGTGAACTCTATCTTCACCCGCCTCAACCTACTTTCGGGTTGTTAGTTTTGGCGATTTGATATCTTTTAGAAATCCTCTTCACCGGCCGCTTTCTATTCTATCTGCATGTCTCTGACCTTTTCATCATCATCAAACATTGAACCCTAATGTGGAAGCCTCCAATCATTATGGGCCAAACTTATCATTCTCAAATTCCGCTTTATTTGCATTTACATCTACAACGCACCCCGAAAGTCGCCAAGGAGGCGTGAGGCAGGGGGTGTTAGATGCTTGGTGTTTGTGTTTGATCCTTGGACATCCTCGTAGGGACTTCCCCTCCAGTGTACTCATTCCTAAGTTGCCAACCGCGCCATTTTATAATTTAACAAATTTATTTCTTTTCTGATTGAATTAATTCCACAGTCATGGAATCCTATTTTACATCTCTGAGAAGGATGCGAATGCATATCAATGCCTTTCTATGACATTTTGATTATGTGGGATTCATTTTCAAACATTTTTCACTTGGAGAATGTGTTAAGATTTCAAACTAAATAGGTTTTGGACGAAACGGGAGAACAGCTCATGTGTTAAATGACTTGCCACCAGGAAAGTCGCCTAATTGCAACGTAATTCTAAAAAACAATAATAATAATAACTTTCTTTCAATTCGTTTCTTATTTTCAATGGCTGATTTTCTCTGTACGGCAGCTTGCTTGTAGTCGTAAAATCTGATACTTTACAAAGTCCGTTTGTATGTGGCAATAGTGTTCCGACGCAAAGAGCACAGGGTCAGCCCATAAATTTCTCAACGTGGGTCCTCAAGTTCGTATCTTTCTCACGCGAATATCTCCCGTACGACTTGATGCTAGCACGAGTTTTGTCAGTCATTAATGCTTTTACCTACTTTAAGACGCTCGCTCGCCTATGTTTAACCGTTAGGGTAGTTAAGTCGTCCTTACAAGGGCTCATCGTTTAATTGGCGTAATAATTTGATCCTCTTCGACGTTTTATACGCTCGTTGCTAGAGCATCCGGCGGAGAAAATGACCGTGAAAATTGTTGTCCTTGGCCGTCGTTTCCTAATCATCATGGTAGGACATGCGATAGTGATTCAGGTATCGTTTCGGATTGTTTCTAATGTTGCGGCATCTGCCCCTCATTTTTTTTAGGTAGCCCTCGTTGTCATGGCCTGCTTCCCTATTTAACAAGAGACGCCCATTGCGGTTACAAGCGTGCTGTAACTTCGGCGTCGTATCTGAGAGCTATTAGTCATTCGGGTGCGTAAAGTTGTTCTGGCGTGTTCTTTGCTTTCGGGAAAAGTATTCTTTGCAACTCAAAAGTCCCGCCTATCATCCACCTCACACGTGTCGCTCGCTTATTGTTTTTGAGTTCCACCCATCACCCGAGGGTAGCATCCATCATTCGCCTGGTTGGATTCGTGCTCCCAAGTCGAGACCGACTGAGTTTTTCTTATTAATGTTTTTTTTCCGAGCCACTGCGAGGGTAGAGTTGAATACAGACAATGGGAACGACTCTTTGAACGAGGCAGTTTATTGGGTTTGTTGCAAACGGAGAGATTATTTTATTTGTTCGGAGCATAAAGCCGTGGCGAATGATTTTTTTTGCATGCATAGACTAACTAATGGTTTCCCTGTCTTAATTTTGCAGCATCTTGTCCGAAATAAAGTCCCGAAGGTCGTTAAGGCACTCCATTGGAGGACTTAAAATAATCTTCTGAAGAGCTTTCTTCATTCATCACCTGTGGCGTGATCTGTCAAGTAATCACTTTTACCAATGCCAGTACGGAGCGATATTTTTTTATTTCTTCCGCGGCTATTCCTTATTACCAGGAAGTCATCAAAACGTGCCTTTTAGGAGCAAGGATACATTTCCTTGTCGTAAGGGAGTTGCTAACGACATTATGGTGATGCAAAGGCGTTCTATGGAGGTGGATGGTATTGCTGGATAGTGCAGTATTGAATAGTTTGGATAATAATAGTAAGTCCTGCGTGACTGCTGTGCAATAAGTCGTTTTCCGTGATAATGGTCTCCGTAGTGCCATCCCCCCATCACTTGAGGAGGATTAATAGTTATCTTCCAGTAGTCCTCTCTCCTTGTTGAATTGTTTAGTGTCTGCTCCCTTAATGGCCTCATTTAAATAACTCTTGTATTTCAAAGTATGTTGGGAAGGGGAAGTCAAGGGCTTACCCTTAAAGTCGTATAGAAATACGAGCATTAAACTTTTGCGTCCTCCAATTAAGGGGAAAGCTTTAAACCGTTCGGAGTACAAAGTCGAGGCGAGTTTAGCCCGTTTTATGGACCACAGACCCTGATGGGTGCATCCCAATGCTCGTTTTCCCAGCTACAGAGGGCTTTTGATGGGGGGTGTTCAGCGTCGTAATAGCGAAACGAAAAATGAGTCGTAAAATATTTGGGTTTCCGAAATTAAAAAAAAAATCTTTTCCACTAGGTACGTTCAATGTCTAAGGTTTATTTACTTTTTCCCTTCAGGCTGCTTACAGCAAAATGTTGAAACTTTTGTTACTTCTAAACATAGTGGACTCATTTGGATTCAATATTGATCATTTCCTTTAGCATCAACTTGAGCAATGCTAGTGGATATCTGGTTGAGGCGAATTCAACTGACCAGGACCCCTGATATTGAGCATCCATGGCACCATCACCGGATGTCTCACCCCATTGACGATGGATTTCGATGGTGTTAGATCACTCAAGTGGGAGATGAGACGAATGATTTCGCGCGCTGTTCTTGGGCGCTAAACGACGCCATTTAAAGTATTGAAAACGCTTTTCACCCTAGCGGTAGCTATGAGAACCTTGTGCACTGCACAGTGCAGCCATCTATTATACATTATGTTTATGATGATGAGTGGTCGCGTATTTTAAGCCCCTTCGCTGCTCTAGTTCTACTGCAAGTCCTGAGAAATAAGTTCGGTGACCTCATAGGTTTCGACTGCATCTCGTACGAAATTCCTCGAAGTCGCACGGGAATCGAATCCTGCCCGTGGCGAGAAGAAGGTAAGTTAAGACCGAGTTCATCCCCTGCCTCATGAGAAACTTTGCATAAATCATGTAGAAGTTGCACGCATCTGCGGTCGGGGAGTTCCCAGTAACCTCCCCTGGGATCCAACCGAAAAGAGAAACCCCCCCCCTCCCCCTGGATTCCATTCCATCCATTCCCCCCTTGGTCTCTCTCTCTTTCTCGACCCCTCTTGCCCTCAAACTTCCCCCCCCCCAAACTCCTCTCGAAACGGGGCGCCAGCATTTCCAAGCGTCGGCGCTCGTCTAAATATCGCGCTCCCCATTGAAGAGGGGGGATCGGGCACAGCTGGACCCGAATTCCTTTAAATTTGGCTTCGGCGACGGCGTGCCTCAGAGGCGGATAAACATCGACGTCTTGGCTCGCGACATTTGGTCCTGGGATTCACATTAACTCGCCTTAAAGGCGGACTGCATGGGTGTTCGTTCTACTTGGCCAGCGAACAATTATTACGAGCGATTAAATTCACTGCATCGACTAATGCTCAGTACCCACGGAGTCAGCTTCATGTTTGGTATGTACCCCGATGTGTAGAAGTGACGTTCTGGTAAATACTTTGGAAACTTGTATTTTGGCTATGTTTCTTTAATTGAAAATGTGTAATTGATGGTAATTTTCGTAATTATTATGTAGTTAAGGATCGATTTAGGTGTCACACGTGTGTCATAAAATGTAATTGGCATTGAAACTCATAAACCATAACCTAATGTGAAATAAATTTACGAAGAATGAAAATAAATGAAATTGAACGTTTTAATTACTGATGAAATCGTTCTAGCCATTTAAAATATTGTCCAAATGCGGTAAAGATGAGTTGGGAACAACGGATCGAGTACTGGATCGATACTATACGAGTCTGGATATGACGTTGAAAGTTCTAACAAAGTTAAACGCATGTCTTAGCTGTTAGTTCATGATTTTAAAAACTTCCTTAGTGAATATTTTCTTAAAGGAAAGGATATTTTTTACTATATTTCACCCTTCGGTGATTCTGGAGGTTAATTTCTATTCGCGTTCAATTTTTCACAGGCTTTTTAAGCATTTTAGTTTGATGTATACTTATCGCCAAAAAGTTTGGCTTTTGAGATCATGTAAATTCTCACGTAAAACCACCGTCCCTTAATTCAAAGTTAGCATATCTTATTCGTTCCATAATCAGCTCAGGCACTGTGCCGTCATCAGTATACTTCTTTCGTGTCCGAAAGTCTGGCTTTCGTTTTGGATGACAGCCAGTGTTTGGTGTCGCGAACCTTAATTGGTTCAGGTAAAAAAGTTGGGTGCCCGTCAGGGAACTGGGACTCTTCACATTGTTAGGCATTACTAACACTCGAAGAAATAGTATTTATGGGGATACTTATTAGTATTGCGAAATATATAAATGATTAAACCTGGAATAAGTTGAAGCACTGATTCATATAAATTGCGGATTTTGATTTAGGCGAAATAAGTGGCATGTTAAAGCCGATATTTAAGTTTTTCATGATGAATTTCCCTTTTTCACTCTCAGATCTCTGCATTTTCAATAAATGAATGAATAAGACTCAAGGTAAGAATTTAGTAAAGCGTATGGAAAGTTTTCGCGAGGTTAGTGCGGAAGATCAGTTGAATGCGCTGGTACAAAAATCGGCGTGAAAAATTGGTTATGCGTAATTGCAAGTTTATGCGCTATTTTTTTTAATAAGGTGTACCGAAAGATCGCAAGTTCATCAGGGTTAATTTCTTTTCATTTTCCCATCTTGAATCGATGAATGTTACTAACTCCCCAAGACTTGGGGGAGACTCAATATTTCCCATGAATCCACGCGATTTCAGTGCTGATGTCATCCCTTATACTGTGCCATTTTAAACGTGTGGCTTAATATTTCTATGCGATCGCCTCATTGATTTAATCCCGGCCCGAGATTCTCATTTCCATCATTCTCCACGGTTATGACAGCGGAAATTTTGTCCTCTAATTTATCCTGAAAATATACTTTTTGAGTGATGTAGTTTTTCCTTGCATTCGACAACAGGATTGTCAACGCAGCGTCCTTCTAAATAAGATGCTGTTAAATTTAAATTAATTTCGTTTGTAGTGAGTGCACACTTGTCATTGGAGGAGTTGTAATAAATATTTGGGACTATTTTACCCTGTACTTGTGAAGTCAAACCACCACTTGACTATCCATCCGTATTTACGTATGAAATCACTTCATTAAAAAATACAGGAATTTCATTTAATTTACGTGGTTCTATGTGATACATTTGGAAATATTTAAGAGTGCATTAAATATATTAATCCCCTAGTTCCCATGTAAATCCCCTTAATTTATAATTAGGGGCTAATTTAGAGGCTTTCTAAATCCGCTAATGTCTCGGATAGTCGAAAAAAGGCGATTTTGGATTTCTCGAAGCTATCAATCGATTTCTTAGTCTTTGGAGTTTCACATGAGGAGTCGTGTGAATTTGCGTGGCATCAATAAAGGCTACTGCAGTTGACACTTCCCCATTGCGCGATCATCATCATCATCATTATTGTCATTACTGGGTTAGTGTAGTTTTTCACAATGCATGTGATCGAACTAGTTTATATTTTTTATGACTACATTAGTAGAGCCTCCGTCCTTTCGAAATAGGACCTCCTTCGAACATTTTAATGCCACCATGGGTGTTTTTGTTACTCCACGGACCTCTTTGATCTCATAATGCTTGTAAGGGAAGAAGAAAGGACCCGCTAATCAACGCACACAGAGTCTCCGGCTTCAAAGTAAATTGGAGGGCGTTCGCCATTATTAGAACTTTGAAGCGGGCGGGAAGTACTCCTGGACGAACGAACGGTTGATGGAGCATGGATGTGAAGCATCTCTGTGTGAGTGAAACGAAACGGAAATAACGATTCATCAAGCGTGAAGGTGAAATGGTATCAAAGCTTTTTTGCTGAGTTATTCCGCGATTGTTATTTGGGCTTAAAAACTAAGAAACGTATCATTATATGGCATGGAAAAAATATGAAACAATATCTCAAGCAGTAGCTAAATGAATCCTACTGGATAGCTAGTATTAAGGGGATCGAGATGGTGCGGGGGCTAACGTACTGGTTTCCCACCCAGAGGGCCCGGGTTCAAATCCCGGCGGTGTTGAATTCAGAGGTATCTCGATCCCTACTTGAGTTGCTTCGTGGAGGGCACTTTGAGTGAGTACGCCGTCCGTCGGATGGGACGTTAAGCTGCGGACCCCTTGGCGCCATTCGTTAAGAATAGGCTAATGCCGACGCCGGGTTTCTCTCCACCCTTCATCCTTTCCTGTCCATCCCCTATGGCGCAAATGACCTCAGCTGTCGGTCGCCTTCCCTAAATACTACTACTAGCTAGTATTAAAGTAGCTAAATGAATTGCTCAATTATATTTAATTAACTAAAATAATCATTAAATAAAAAAGCCATATCAAACTATCAGTTCATTCCGTCTCTCCTTGCAAATTGCTAGTTGAAGCACGCATTTTTGTGATTACCCAGTAATGTCGGTCTTTTCTTCCGTCACCCCGCGGTCATCTGCGGATACGCCGCAGCCCGGATTGCGATATCATCTTCGCAAAAGTCGTAGTATGCGATTAATCGTGAGGGGGGAGAGGGATATGGAGGGGGTTAGGGGTTTTTCAATTTTTTTCCACGGGAGCTTAACATCCCTCCCTCCGCGGGTGACTCGCCGTTCTCCTGTTAGGTTGGGTGCGTTGTCCTCCGTCGACCGGACTAACGAAAGGAAAGGGGGCGGCGACCCCAACTACGTCGTTGGGGAATGTTCCTCCCCCACCTGCGCCCACTCTTCCCTCCCTCCACCCCAACCACCACCCTCCCATCCCTCTCTTTCCCCCCTCGTCGCCAATTGGTCCTCCGCACCCCTCTACGGCGGCGCCTCCCCCGCAACCCCGTGGCGCGGAAGGTGAACCGCGCTTCCTGGATGCGAAATTTCTCTTATGAGCGTGGCGTCAATGCAGGCGATGAAGTGCAAATATTTTTTTCCGGTGAGATAAGCAGTAGTTATTAAGGGAGGCGACCGAAAGCCGGAGTCGTCCGCACCCTTATAAGGATACAGGTGGGTAATTAGGTGGATTTTCAGGCAATGGGGAAAGAATGGGTGCAGAGAAACATGACGTCGACAGTCTCCTCCTTAAGAAAGACGCCAAGAGGTCACATATTCCATCCAGCGCACTTCACGTGACGCGCAATTAGGGATTGGCATACCACTGAAAACTATTCTGCCACCTTCGTGTTTCGAACCCGGGCCCTAAAGTTTGGAAGTTAGTACTCCAGGCACTGTAAAAACCCCATCCCGTTTGTCCCATGAGGGAAGTGTCTCTCTAGGAGGGCGTGGTCATTTGTCACGTATTTATTATTTGGATAGCCGTTACAGTAATATTCGGCATGAGAAGGGAGGTAAAAATGACCCCCACCCCTCCTGTTTGATTTTCTCTGTTCTCATATATTTCTGATTATTTTGATTCAATTTGTTGGCATAGCATCATGATGTCTATCAATGATGTTCGTTGATAATATAACGTCCCTGGAAAAGGAATGGCAAAAGGGTAGGTCCTAATTAATGAGAGACCTAAATGTTTCATGTAAATTCCTTTCTTTAAATTCTGCGTTTTACAGCACGCATTCCATTATGTCGCATGTGAGTGGAATCGGGTTGGTGAAGTGGCTAGCGTACTGGCTTTCCACCTCCATCGGCTCCGGGTTCGAATCCTGTCGCTGGAACACACTTTCGGTGGTATCCCGGCTCCCTACTGAATGCAATACGGATAGAATCGCCGTACGTCGGGTGAGACGTTGAATCGTGGGCCCCTTTCGTTAAAGAATAGCGTCGACGTAGGGTTTCTTTCCGCCCATTCTACCCCCATTTCCTGAGCATCCTACTTCCACCAAATTACTTCCACCTATCCCCTGATGGCGCAGACGACCTCAGCTGTCGATCGTCACCCCTCTCCTGATTACTGCCTCTGCTACCACGCATGGGGAAGTAAAAGAACTTTCTGCGTCTTGAGGCCCGCTTTGGTTTATGCATGACTACGATGGGATGGTCGCCTCCTCCCTCATCCCCTGCCTTGCGGCTTCGGATTCATGAGGTCTCCTCCTTCCCCCCCCCCACCCCACCCCTTGTCCCGAATAACTTAGGTCAAGAAGTCTGTCTACCTTCTCAGTCGTCACCTCTAGCGGGCGGCATCGTCTCAAGTTCTTGTTGGTAAACAAAAGGGCGATCGCCGCGCCGCAGTGAGGACGGTTGCTCGCCCGTGGTCTTAATTGCAAATCAGATTGATCCGCATTACATCCCGCTAAAGGTGCCGGAAAGGGAGAGCGGCGACGGTGTCCTAATTTGCTTAAATGAGGCAAGCCCTGAGTTGTGCGACAGGGTGTCTTGTGTTGCAACGTGTTACTGCTGCATGATAATCGTGTGCCCCCGTTATTGTCGAAGGTATTGACTTAGCATAAATGATGTTCGAACTGTTTTTTTTTTAACGGAATAGAAATGTACATATTTATCCTTTACGAAACGTTTGCAGTCGTCTCTCAAGGAGGAATTCAAATGTGTTTGTGGTGTTATGGCTGGAAATATTTTTCGGCCAGTGCCAATTCTGCGCGACCTGTCTTGGTGTGGTGGAGGGGTGTCGTGTAATTGATTGCCGTTAATTTTTATTCCCTCCTTTTTCGTATGTCAAAGAACTATTTTATTTGGTGCAATCAGCATTTGTTTTGAACTATGTGTTTCACCAGCATGTATATAAATTTGCACGTTATTTGAAATTTTTATTGAATATTTTTTCCCTCTTCCCTTTCTCTCCCTGATCCTCCCTTACCCACCCCACCTGGCGCTTGCACCGCCTGCTACACACATTTTTTGTGGGGTATTTCTGTAGATGTAGAATCGTTTTTCAGGATAGTTAGGAAATTTATCTTTTGGACGACGCTAACAGTGATTATACTTATGCATTTTATTTGTTATTACCTGAGTGATAACTCGGATTTAATATTATTTCAATATGTAGATGGTGAACTTCGATTAAATTTCAAAATCAAGTGCTAAAGTCTACTCCTCTTCGCTCCTGAGTCTCTGCCACTGATCATATGTCATTAAAGTGTGACTTTTATATTACGTTCACCATTGACGCGGATTTCATTTTTCAATCGGAAAGAATTTTTGCTCAATTTTGGAAGCACAGGAAGTTTATCGGAATTTTGGCAAAATGTAATATTCTATTTCCGAATTGGGAAAATTTGAAATCCCTCACTCATTTGGTGCTGTGCTTTTCTTGAGTGATTAAATCAGTTAGTATTTTGCAGTTTGCCGCGTCATTGTGTTAATATTCACCTTGTTTATTTAGACAACTAATACTCCCATCAAGCATCGTCCATAGAACATCATGGGATTATAGTTAATGTTGTAAATTTAATTCAAACTAATGTAAAGAGATGTACGTATTTAGCGTTTATCTTTAACGGCTATAAGAATACGATAATGATTTTTGAAATGTAACTAGCTCCATAGAAGTTATTTTTCTTCTTTTCGAGGAATGTTAGGTAGTCGTATATTTTATTGATTCAATGGTTTCAGGTTCAACTTTGTGAAAATGCATGGCCACTGAATAAGTAAACTTTGTATTTGTTCACTTTTTTAAACTTTATTACCGTACTAACGGTTTCGACGGATGATGTCGTGTATGCATCGAAGCAATAAGGTTTAGTCTGAGAAAATACAAATTTCGTTACTCAGAGGTATATTTTATTCTTCGTCAATTGGCTCCAATGTAAATAAGAACTCCCATGAAAAGGCACTAAGTATAAGGTAGTTAACGATAGTCAGAAACGGCATATTTTGTCTTTTTTTATTTCCTTTTGTTTTATTCTCTACTCGTTTTTACTTTATTGTGCGAGATGTACAAATGACCTAATTATCAATGTGTTTTTAATGTGTACATTTATTTTTTTTCCCTACTGGAACAAAGCCAACTTGTTTCACTTTTGTTTTCAAGGATATGATATTATAATTCCATGTGCGAATGTTTGGGATGGGATTGAAGATGCCATTATAAGAGCCGCTGTTGATGTGGATTGAATTAGTTACGTGTCGTAATCCGGAACTTCATTTTACCTATTGAATAGCACGTTAATGTAGGCCCACGGTCAGGTCAGCCTCGGGCCGAATTGTATCGAATCAACGCTCTCCCCATCAAAGGGCTCCTCAAAAGACCAGCGGTGACACGTCATGGTGCGTGAATTCCTTGGACTAAGTGGCCCCGTATTTCCCGTGAAGGTTTACCCCACTTGTGGATGACTCTCCCATCTCATCAAGTATCATTGGTGTCCTGACCATCGCGGCGGCTGACGCATCGTCCTCTGGTGACGACAGTGCGATCTTTTTAAAAAAACAAATCTTAACCTGCTCATGGGATGCAATGTATAAACTGCGTAATCATAGTCTAATAGAGATATTACTCGTAATTTAGAGTCACTCTTCTTAAGCGCTAACTTTATCGTCAAAATGGGTAGGTAGTCCATGGATGTATCCGTATTGCTGTCCGAGAAATCATGTATGTTTGCTTCATGAAGTTTTACGTCTATATCTTCCGGTAAAGGATTAAAGCAAGAGGGAATAAACCCGCGCAGGTGGAGAAGTACATGTATTTGGGCAGTATTTTAGAGTGGAAGGGGGGAGAGAGAAGTGAGAAGGAGAATTGCGTTGGAGAAAGAGGCATTTGCAAGAAGAAGGGAAGTGATGATGGATGCATTGAGTAGAGAATTGAGGAAAATATTTAAAGACTTTAAGATGGAGCGTAGTTCTAAATGGATGCGAGGCCTGGTCTCTTTGGCAAGAGGATGAGCGTAGCTTGGAGGCTTTTGGGCTGTGGGTGTGGCGGAGAATGGAGAAGTTGGACAGGGAGGAAGAAAAACGTCGATGTTAAACAGGGTGGGCGAAGAGAGGAAGTTGCTGGGAGAAATTTAAAAAAAAGGCTGAGAAAGTGGATTTGAGGAAAATACTGAAAGGTAGTGACAGGGAAGGGAGAATGAGCGGGCAAGGGGAAGGAAGAGAATAGGATTTTTAGACACTATGAAGTCTGAAGGAAACAATTTTGGGAAAACCAATGTACGAAGTTTGTAGGGTCTCTTTATACTGATATCCGTCTCTCTATCCCTTTTCTATGTGTTAGTTCACGCCTTTCGGCCATTCCCCCTTCAACCTTCTCCTGTCTCTCCACGTTTACATTATTTAAAACCTTCCGCTATCTGTTGCAAATATCTTGTAATTAGGTGTATCAGTCTTCAAAATGAACTCCTTACATGCACCGTTCCACTCCGTACCTCACATGACATTGATAGAGGGAGACCTCGGCGAAAATTTTGGGGATAAATACTGCTTAAAAAAGAGATAAAAAGGTTTGGTATCCAGCCTGACGTTATTCGTAAAGTTACTTTAAGGAGTATTAAAATCAGTTTGGAGTGCAAAAATATTATAATCATCCGTTTGAAATTGGAATGATTAATTTTAATTTTTTGCCATACACATTATGGCATCCATTGTTATTTTATTGTTCGAAAAATCATTTGCTGAACTAATAAGTTAAGAAATAGTCTTATACGTGTATCGCTTCATTCACCAATATTTGTTTAAAGCCATGTCTATAACATATTTCTAAATCCCCCTGCTGTGAATGCAGGGTAATATGAATTTTCCAGTTAACCGCTGTTAATAATTTCTCTCTATGAATAGTCCTAGTACGACTAGCCGTTAAAGATGAAATGATCATCCTAGGGAAAATTTAAACTTTTACTTATTATTTTGTTAATAACGGTTGGTTTTCTAAAAAAAATTAATTGCCAATAAAGTACTTCAGCGGAGACGGTTAGAGAATTCTGCACCGGTTTTGAAACTGATTAGGTACGGTTAATTTAGGCGTCGTAGCGTGGAGACAGGAAAAAATCTAATTATGAATATGAAACGGGCCAATCGGTATTGAAGATACCCCTATTGATGTTTCCAAGAATCTTGGGTTTCCAATCTACGGGTGTCATGTGCAAAGCCACCCGATGATGTTATGCTTTTATTTAATAATCATGCATGTCTAAAGGTCAGTTTATACTGTGCTTATTTCATTCCTGATAGCAGTACGGAATACATTATACTTGTCATTATAATGTATACCGGGATACATTATACTATTTATTATAAAAGTCGTATCGTTTGGGAAGGGAATTCGTATTCGATAAACTATTTGTATTCGATTTTCAGTCCATTCCAGTTCCGGTCAAGAGTTCAGATATAATCGTGGGTTTTACTAGTATTCTCCGTCTCGTTCTTGAAGCCTACTACCAATCGCAAATCAGTATTTGATTTCAAGGGATTACTGATATTTAATGCTTATGCTTAAATCCATATGCTAATGCTTAAATTCATATTATTTTTGTATCATCATCCTTCTTCGTGATGTGCCGCAAACATGTGTTCTTAGTCGAGAGAAGCCCATTCAAAGATTTTTTATCCCCCAATAGTAAATTGTAATAAAGTTTCCTAAATATTTTTTTTAACTGCCCGTGCCAATTTAACAGCTTCGCCAAATCTCCGTATCTTCCCCAAACGTTCTCCTGCGAAGCCAATTCCTTGCCCAGACTTGCCTTTTTTGTTTTCGGGGTCGTAGACATCGTTGACGGTTCACATTGACCCTAATGCCACGAGCCGTTTTCTCGTCAGAACTATGGATGGAACCGAAGATGGGTATTACTGAATGTTTGTTGAATTTCAAAAGGAAACCCTGGAGTCGAAGAAAACATAAAACAAAAGGGTTTTTACAAATTTCGCATGTGATATTGAACATCCTGATTTCAGTGAATGTAGTAAACATGATTTAAGACGGCCTATAGGGCGCATTGGCATGCCATGATTGACATTGTCTTGCATTACGCGCGGTGGATTCGTTTTCCAAATTTCAATCCCTTGGAAGTGTTCATTTCTGCCTTTTCTCTGTCTCTCCTTTCCACCTTGAGACCAACTCGTTTCGTCGGCTGATTTGTCCGCCGAGTGGCTCCATGATTCAATAACCGTGAGGGTGCCAAATGAGATAACAAAACGTTATTTTCTTTCATAAGGCTCGGCGAGTTATGGAATCAAGGCCCTGGGAAGGCCGCCTCGATTAAGTGTCCTCGAAGCAGAAGACGACCCGCTTCTCTTTTGTCGTCAGCGAAATCGATTTTCCTTGCATCGCCCTCCCGCCCCTATGTCTGTGGGCCCTCGCTCTTTTCCTTTGAATTTCGTACAGTCAAGGTCAAAGCTCGAGGCAGGCTGATGATTTCATGAACGTGCAGTCGGACGTGGGAGTACCACTGCGAGGTCAAGCGCACCCATCATGGTCTCCTTAGACACCACGTCAAGGTGCACACATGTATGGTGGGGTGGGACCCCCCCCAATCGTGGAACTCTAGGGAATATCAGCAAAAATAAGGAATTTTCGTAGCCTTCAGGGTATTTGAATGACCATTTGTAAATTGAGTAGAAGGTTTGTTGTCTTAGGCGTAACTCTATTGAATTTGCGTAACACATTGAAATGAAATAATTGACTTTGTAATTCCACACACTTTGAAAAGTTTGTGGAATTATTTGCCCACAAATTTGCACACCAAGTGGGTGGAATTACAATGTCAATTATTTCATTTCATTTTAATATGAGTTGAAGGCGTATCAATCTATGTTATCGCATGTGCTATTGGCTGTCTGTTATACCAACTGTTGTAAAGATATTTATTTTTACGCAATTGGAACTCTTCATACAGTATCAATCAGAAACTTAAGTTTTATTGTCTTCCGTTGTTAGGATTCTCTCTCTCGTTTTTAAAAACTGACGCACACGAAAGAAATGCAATCATAATGTGCAACACATTTGAGTATTATATTTAATTCAGCATTTGACTCTTTTATCAATAATTCATCGATAATAAGTATTCTCAAAATTGAAGCTCTCGGGATTTGTGGAATGGGAGCAAGCGTCGCTTTTCGTACATTTACGTATTTCGGGAATGGGTCGCTTTCCACAGCGATAGATGCATATTAGTTCCAATTTGGAAAATAACGCGCAGCATTTCGTCGTTGATACATGTTTGAAAAAACATTTTTTTGGGCCAGTAAGTCCACACTCGGGAAGATAACTGTTTTTTTTTTAATTCTTGATAAAATAATATACAAGTCCTTTTTAGGTCGTCAACACAAAGGTGTCTTCGGGGGTCCTTGGAAAGGTGGACTGCACCATGACAGGCTAACGAAAAGGAATGCAAAGAGACGTTTCAGGTGTGATATGTTGGAATATCATAATTAATAAAAATATTGGCAATTTTCCACAAAATAGTTGTTCTCTTATAATGATATTTTGTGGAAAATTGCCAATTTTTTATTAATAACGAAAAGGAGACTTCGTCTTGTTTTCGAAAGTTATAAATGATCATGATAATGTTGGATGTTTTGAGGCTGAATTGGTATTCTCTGTACAGTGGCGCTTCCCTTAGTTAAAGTGTAACCGATGTTCACTTATTATGTTATTTTGGTTGTTTAGAATTTCTGTTGTCTTTAGCGACATTTTTGTGCTATCATAATCTCATCGGCGAAGTTAATATAATAATATTATTCGATAGAATAATCTCTGTGCGATTCAGTCATCTTGATGTTTCGTACGTGATTTGGCGCGACTCTCATCTGAATTCTCCTGCCCGATGAACTCTTGATATCTTCATATTTCTTTGCTTTCGCCTCTGCCATTGTCTGTCGCGTGCATCTAACCGATGTCTTCCTCGGTAGCTCTGCTCGTTCACTTTTCCTTCCAGAATGATTTTCATCCAGTTATTGTGCCTCCTCGTGTGTGTAACCGACGAGTTTATGCCTTCTTATTTTCGACGTATTCCACGGGCTTCTCTCTTCGTCATTCTTTCGCAAAAAATGTTCTGTTGGTAATTCGATGGATTCATTTCACCTATACTCAGTCGTACCACGCTCCGTGGCTTCAAGAGTTTCTATTCTCCACCGCTGCACCCTCACGACAAGTACGCATGTGTATTTATTTTTCAAATGTCCTGGAACAAAAAGTTCCAGGACATTTGACAAATTGCGCTCCCAGTGAGCGCGCGGTGCGGTTGATCTACTATATATGTTTAGGCCGAGCATTCACGAGACTGACCAACTATGCAGAATCTCGGTAACCGTCTTAGTTACAAGCTGTTTTAGTGAAACGAACACTTTCGTTGATTTTGAGATATGAATCAGGAAAGGCAGCTCGCAGTTTGTGTGAACGTGTTTGTGAAGTTGGGAAAAACGTTTTCAGATACTTATTATTATTAGGCAATCTAAGGTTGGTTTTGGATTAATCCAACCACCAAATAATTCTCTTGTCTCTCCTAAAAAAACAAAACCCAGCATACGATTCTACAAGAAAGTCACTCCATATCTTCTTAATAGTTAATATTATTAATATTTTTAACATTTTCAACTTGTTTTAAGAAAATAGTTCTGATGTGAAAATGAAAATAATTAATATAATTTTTTTTCTAATATTACGGGAGGATTTCGGAGATGAATATTTTCAGTTGTTCACGTTCGAATGAGTGCGGTGATTGGGTGAGATTCAAAAAGTCGGGAATCGTCGGGATACAAATCCTCGTTGGGAAGATCGTCAACCTCGGCGGACGGCTTCAATGCTCTCTGTTTTATTCAACTGGAAGAGTGACGTCAGCCTCTAAATTTCTTCCACAAGATGAAACAATTAATCGTTGCCGTTTCCTGGAAACTCTGAGGTGATTGCTCGAGGCTGGGAGGAGGTAAATACCTGAACTGTGGGAAAGAGGAAAGTGGATGTTGAGTCACGGCAACGCTGCCGCTCATTCGACGTTGCTCATTCGCGATTTTTGTGCGGAAAACAGCATGACGGTCGTCCTCCAGGTCTCCTATTCACCAGACCTGTCACATCAGGACTCTAATGGAGCTAAACAGCTTTACAGAAGTGGCATCTTCCAGTAATTTGGGGTATTAAGGGAACGGTGTTGAATAACCTGTGAGCATTTTCAGTTAATTTCTCAAAAGTAAATTCTGGAACTTTTAGACCAGACCTCTTGTATCTTAAGGGTGTTTGCATCTGTCTAAAATTAATATTTTGCAATGGGAGCTGACTTTTCTTATTCCGGGAAACCTTCTTGGCCTGTCATCTGCTTCCTTAACATTATTTTCTGTGAATTGGGCTTCGGGTTATGACCAAATGGCAACAAGATGAGGTAGGCGGGTTTTCATATGCCATTTATTATTATTAAGTAGTCTACCGTTTAAGGTAGGTTTTCGATGGACACAACTGTCAAATAAATATTTTGTGACTCCTAACAAAACACAATCCAGCAACTGAAGTTATTAAGCATGGTTATCGGTCCAGAGCCGTATAATCAAGGGATATGACTTCTGTTACCAGTCGGTGGTATCTCCGTAATTTATCTTTGAGATCTCTGCACTGAACTTCAGATTTTTGAACTTGTTTGGGTACCAGTTGTTTTGGTTTCGGCTCAGGGAATAAGGACCTGGTTCCTGTACACAGAATTCATGATTTGAAGTACCTCTTAATGATAAATATACCTGGTATTTGCGATGATGATGAAGACGCGCCTAGTGATTGATCAAGCCGTCTTTGGTTAACGGTAATATTGTCCCTAGTGGGCAGCGATGTACGGTGGTGATCATCAATCGAGGCAATTGCGATTTTCGTTAAATTTATTGGCGAATGAACATTGGAGTCCAAACCTTTCGAGGAAGGTTCAGTGACCCTGCATACTTCAGTGTTGATATGCAACATCTTAGATTTTGCCTTGCGAAAACGCACAAAATTCATTCGTTAGATAGAGTCGAGGGTCGTTCGGAATCTCTTGCGCTCTGCTGCTTGTCAGATGAATTATGAGGTATTCAGCCGTAGATATGAGTCCGTGGAAGGAGTATTTAAAGCTGGGAATTACGGAGAGATAAGAACGGGAGGAATTAGAAGAATGCACGTCGTCATTATGTGACCGAGTATCAGTAGTGGAATTCTATTACACTTTGGATTGATGCTCTCTTGCCATTCAGATGTTATCTTCTAACCAGAATCTGTTATCAACACCCTCCCTTCTAGTCGATGGAAGACCTTGGCCTAGGTCTACTCGGTGAACCTTCCTCATCATTTTTACGGTGAGACCGATTGGCCGGCGTTGTAATCATGAGGATTCATCTCCATTCAGCATTTTTGACGAAAATGAATCGGATTTTCCATCGATTTGACGCGGCGTTCGATTGGTAAATAAATAAATTTAATTGAATGTTCGGGTTCTGTATTTTTTGCTTCTGAAACGTAGGGTCCCAGTTCGATTCCCATCCGAGGCGGGTCGTATTTCGATTACCTATGCTTTGGCCGTTTACGTTCTATGTGCGTCTGTTGGGATGGACGGTAAAAGATAGTTCCTTTTGCTATGGAGAAGACTAGACCAATTCCCATTTTGAGTTTCTGTCTTAACTCTCCCGCATTCCATGATTCCTTACCACAGCTGCTGTTCAAACAATGATACTACTACTCCTAACAGGATGACTTAAAAATGGTCCAAGGAATACGCATGGTGCGTAGGCCCGAAGTACACGTATAGTGGGCGCTTGGGAGACCTACATTTGTGACGCAGCAACTCGCTGAATTTATGTCTGCTCGTCATCATTTTCCCTCGCTTATCCCTTTCCCTCATTTATCCCATTTTCGTAATGGCGCAAATGAGCATAGGGTCTGTGAATTTCTGAAAGAGCGAATGGTGTTACTGGACCAGGCCGTGTCTTTATGTAACTCCCTCGTAACATAATGTAACCGACATACTATACTTAACTGCAATGATGTAAGCCCGTTGTTTTCGTCGGGGATTTTTTTAAAAATATGAAGACTAAAACAACATAACTAGTTACTCGTCTACTTTGGTTTATAATGTATAAACTTCGAACGGTGCAAACTATATCATCAAAGCATATTTAAAAGGGGACCGTAGAAAAGTTTAGGGTTTTGAAGTAACAGGTAGATGGTAGTCGATAAAGTTGCTTTCTGTTGAGTCTTTCCTCCTAAATATACGTATTTTATGAATAAAAAGCCGAGGATGATATTAGCGAAGTAAACCTGAAATGACTGGAAAATTCAATCAGTGAATCCACTGCTATTTTTATTCAATTGAATTTTAAATTTACTAATAACGAGTTCAATCAAAATCATATGATTTTGTTACGCAATGCCGAGTTATATGATAATAAACTCCGCAAAAGTACCAAGATTTTTTACTTTTTACAGGTGTAATTTTTTATTTAGATAGTACTTAAATACTTTGTCCGGGATTAAATACAACACAGTATTTTAACTGAGATCAAAGACCGATGACTAATATTTCCAGTAATAATACAATTTTCTGATAAATAATAATTTTTGGTTATTTTCCAAAATCCACTTTAGTGATGGGTCATTTTAGCCAATTCGCGCATCCTGGTATTTCCGTGGCAACTAGGGTAAATAAAAAGTCTTCCTTGTAGGTCAGTCATCTTCACGATCGTAAAATTTGCCCTGATGTCCTATTACGCCTGCCAGTAAAAACCCAATCTGTTTGCAGAACGCGTTCCATGTAGAATGGCAACCTAGTACCGAAACTAGGTCATAATCATACTACTCACTCGTCCGTAAGCCGACAAATAGGACTGGCCACATTGTGTCATCGCTGACAAAATATTATAGAGTAGATGTGTCTGCTGAGTTCATACCCTGGAAACGGATTATTGGAAATTAGAACATAGGCATTCTCTACTTTTAGTTCATGAATATTTTCTTTCTTTTAACCATATCTTGATTTTTTTCCATTCAGGATATCGGATGATTGTTTGATATATATTGCAAAGTTTTCGACCTCAGAAAATTTCGGAAAAAGTATCTTGTATCTTTGTTAGGTCTGAAAAGTTTCAAACCACTCTCGTATATGTATATATATAAAATATATATTATATATATATATAATATATATACGTATGTATATAAATATTTTGACTCCTTTGATACCCAATTTTGTGTTTCTTTTATTCCCTCTTCCAGGTATGCGTTGAATATTGCTGGCGAGAGGTTGCATCCTTGTCTTACTCCTTCGTTTATTTTGGCTTTATTTTTCTTCCATTTTTCGTTTGCATTGTTGTAACCTGATTCTTATAGAGGTTATGGATAATTCTTCTGTCGTTGTAGTCCAACCCAATCGCTTCTAGTATCTTGAAAATCTTGTTCCATTCGACGTTGTCGAAGGCCTTCTCCAAGTCCACGAATGCCTTATATAATGGCTAATTTACGTGTCTCATTTTTTCGGCCAGAACTCACAAGCTGAGAATTTCCTCTCTTGCTCTTCGGTTTTTCCCGTTTCCGAATTGGTTGTCTTAAAGGTTTCCTTCTATTCTTCGGCTAATTATCCGAGTAAGAATTTTCGATGCTGCAGTCACCTGGCTCAGGCGCATTTATCTGTTTTCGGTTTCTTTGGTATCGCAATCATTGCACTTTTCTCAAAGTCTTCTGGTGTATTTCCGCTGTTATAGCTATCTTGATTATTCCATAGAGGGCATACATCGCTTTGACCCCGGGTGCCTTGATTATTTCTCCGTTTATTTTGTCAACTCCTGGTGCCTTGTTGTCTCTCAGTTCTGCCAAGGCTCTCTGGAATTCACTATTTAATATCTGCGGACCCAGATCGTCTTTATCCATCATGCTTTCATCTTTAATTAAGTCATCTTCCAGTGGTTTTGGAGTGTGATAGTGTACTTCAATGCATTCTTTCCATCTATTCCCAATATCGACATCATCTGTTGGTATTTCTCCAGTAGAGGCTCGGATGTTTTGCGATTTTGTTTTTCTTTCCCCGAATCGCCTCTTCACTAGTTTATAAGCCATCTCGCTGTTTCCATTGATCATGTTGGTCAAGGCGAATGATTTTTACCCTCTGAATTTGTTGCATTGTAATTCATGTCATTGGATGACTCCGTTAAAAGTAACTGTCGCGGCATTTCCCCACAGTGTCTTGGATTTTGTCGTAAATTGTGTGTAGCTAAGATATAGCCTGATAGGTCTCTACTGTCCAAACGTAGGAGTCACGTACTTTACGCTTGTACACCGGCTGTGGATTGTTAGACTTCCATCCTGTGAAAACACCGGCATTATGCAGTACCCTCTGTAGCTGCGGTAGTTTAGTCCAGTGTTTATCTCGGGAAGATTCGTCTCACAGCCATTTCGATACGTGTTGAAGCTCATCATAATTTATGGGTCCACTTACGATTGATTGAATCCACCGAAGTCTCTCGTGTCATCCTCCCTCGCATATTATTGTCACTCTCCGTCCTCGCCAATTTATTTCCCCGTCGTGGCGAAGGTTAACTTTTATTTTTTTTCTGCGAACAAGAAGCCTCGATGGCTCTTGAGACTCCGTCGCATTCTCACTCTCTGTCAGGGGAGAGGCAGAGGGAGATTGTATCCTTGTCGACGGCTAAGAGATATACAGGAGCTCTCCTGCCTATGGGTCCGCATTACTTGTTATTTGTGGGTAATAGCTCGAATCGGGTCGTGAGAATGGTGTCGAGTGATAGCTTCTCCGGGTCCAAACTGCCCGTCGTGGACTCATTAGTGGGAAAATACACCAGGAGGCCTATCAATCCAAGGATTGATTTGATGTTGCTCATCACTTGATGCTTACACCCGTCATTCTCATTAAATGTTCACTTTTATTCTATATCATGTCGGTCATTTTCTGACTTTAATATCACGACCGTCGGTCGTTGAATTCGTGAATTATCATTAATATTACCGTCTGGCAGATGGTTTTCGGTATGCCCTAACGCCGTACACTACTGTAGCTAAGTCTAGTCTATGACTAATACGAGATAGCCAAGCAACGGAAAAATTATTCTGACCCAGTCACACGTATTTAAATACCTATTCTTTAGCTCCGCATACTTGTTCAACTCCCATAGTTCCATGAAGAATACCTTTATTAATATTATTGTTGCCTATCCCTTCTTCACTTACCTAACGTTCTGCCTCTACCGCAGTGTTTCGGCAACCTTCTCTCTTTTCAAACCATGCCTAGAACTTATTCGTTTATTTTATTTCAGTCCATTTTATTTTTTCCGTTTTTCTCCACACCCATATACCCAAGTCCTCCTTTCTACTCTTATCCTCTTTTCGAATACCGATATAAGATAAATTTCTTTAAATTAACTTTGGAATATGCAGAAAAAACCTGGGCATTGATTCTGTCAAATATATCTTTCAATGGTTGATCCTCTGAGGAGAAAATGTTTCTATAGATTCATTTTCCTTGTAATATCCTCCATTTAATCCAAAACGCCTTGCCAATGCATACAAAATGTATTCAAGGTTCATATGAAAGGAAGCTCTATTGTAATTAAATTGAAATTTTATTTTTCACGCCTAATTCAGCGTAAGATATTATCTGCATGTATCAACATTACTGGGAATGCGATCTAAAACATCGGAAAAGTTACTTGTGTGCGTGGTAGGTCATTTGTGATTGATTTATATATATTTTAAACAGAATTCGATTCCGCTACCACGTATTTGTATGTAAGTATTAAGATGGTTTATTTTGTTTTTTCATGTTCGCCCACGAAATCAAATGATTAATTTCAAGCTCGACAACTGTTAGGAGATGTAGCTCTAGGCGTGAAATACCAAACACCAACTGAAGACTCAACTTTTTCTCCTTAGCAAAAATACAATTGCTTTAAAATTACACAATTAAATGTTTTAAAGACAGTCCATAAGTGTATAAATTCGTTTTAACTTCTACCAAAAAGTAGGTTTTATGTTCTTTCTGATTTCTTCATGGAATAGGTAATGTCCGTGATCAAAGTACGCTGTTGTTAAAAGATATTATTTCGGAAATATTTTTTAACCGCTTCTTTTGTATCCATACTAAAAAGAAAGACTCGTACTTTTCCACAGATTTTATTATACGGTACAACGCGTTTCACCGACTTGCGGCATCAGGCTTCTTTTATAATTTTTCCCTTTCATTCTTTGGTGAAACTGTTTGACTAAAATAAGCTGTAGGCGATGTCAGAGAGAGTTTATATCAAAGTGGTCCAATGATATGAAACATTTTTAACTTCACCTGTCTCACTTTGATCCAAGGGTAAATTGAACAGGTAAAAGTTGATTCTTGCGATTTCGCCTGAAACATTTAAGTTAAGGTTTGTTGTTTTTCCAAGGAATTAGAGCTTGGATTATAACTCTGAGAAAGGAAACAGGTAGTAACACTGTGGCGACTTCGTCCATTTGCCTTTCATCGCTTTCATTATGGTTGCAAAATGTTTCAACACAGGCTGTGAATAATTTTTCAAGGGTCGTTATCCCGGCATTTGGGCCGCACACCATGGCGATTACAATCTTTTATTTCCCTCCTTTGTTCAATGTTCTCTCCCTCCATTAATATGTGGAAGCTGTGTTCGAAAATGATATTTATTTTATTGAGGATCTCATAGGGTATACTCATAATTTTTAGTACAGAGTAAATAGTGAGGCTCTTTAACCCTGGAACGGCGACGCTATTTTTTTCACCCTATTCTGGTAATTGGGGTGAAAAAAACCCACTTTAAAAATATTCGTATCTCACACCCATTATGATTATGAGAGTCGTATAGGGGCTCATTTTTTTCGTTTTTTGATGTAGAATCACGTGGCCCAAAGATTTTCTTTTCAAAGTTTATCGGATGAGAGAAAAATGATTAAGAAGGCGAGAAACACGAACACCGTTTTCGTTTGGCGCGAGAAAACATCCCGTTCTGGGGTGTTTCTTCACCCCCGTTACCGTTCTAGGGTTAAATAGTTGTTGTAATCATCACGTATCCCAAGCTATCTCTGTTTTGAATGTTTATCGTTGTTTTTTTTAATGATATTCAGTTATATCGTTCGGATTCTTTAATTTTGCTCAAATCATAGAGGAGACGAAAAAAAATGTCATATCAAAGTGTGGTGTCGATCCACGGTCCTCTGGTTAATGGGACCAACGCGATTCCACTGCGCCACTCTGTTGTATTGATTCGAAGGAGTCGAGTGTTAACTTAGTGCCGCAAGCAAGCTGCTGCTAGCGGAAGTCAATTGCATAATCTACGAGCTATCCGAAAAGTTTGGGGCTCTGGGCAAAGAGATTTCCATCCGTTGTCAAGTGTGCGAATTTTCGATGCAGAAGTGAATTTCTCTTTTTAGGCGTCTGGAAGGTCCCGATATGGTAGCGTTAACCCTGGACCTTCAGTGATAACTTCGGAGCTGGCAGTGAGAATTTTGAACTTTTGTAACCAGTCGTAGGCCCAAATATATCAATAAGCATAAATTCCAAAGAAACTGCGGGAGTGCCGCAACAGTAACTTTTAACGGAGTCATCCGCTAATGTGCATTTCAATGCAACAATTTCAGAGTGTAAAAATCGTTCGCCTTGACCAAGGCGAATGATTTTTAGACTCTGAAATTGTTGCGTTGAATAAAGCATAAAATAAATTGCACTTTTCGATGGCATAATGAACGAAATACTGTAGTAAAATAAAGTTTTTTTTGTTGTTATACACTGTAAATAACGGCCGAATATCCATTAACTCACGTGGGGTGTAGTTTTTAGTACTAATACTTATCTGCATCCGTCTAATACATTTGAGATGGAATAATAATGTACTCCACATTTAAGAAAGAGCTTTTCGCAAGGAAGTACATTAATGGTGATTTAATGTTTAAATGTTCATTGGGAGGGAAGCAAATGAGATATTTCATTGATAAACTTATCAGAGCTCCTTCAAATGAATATTATATATATATATATATATATATATATATATATGTATATATATGTGTATATATATATGTGTATATATATATATATATATATATGTGTATATATATATATATATATGTATATATATACATATATATATATATATATACATATATATATACATATATATATACATATATATATACACATATATATATACACATATATATATATATATATGTGTGTGTGTGTGTGTGAAATGACGAGCAAATTAAATTATCAGTGTCGTATTGGAAGCGTTGATTACTTAATTACCGCAAGTGATATTGACTTTTCTTCTTTCATTCGCCTTAGGCGGTGATTTCAAAATGTAACATTTCCCAAATAATACCCCGCAAGCCGCCGCATAGATTTTGGGGGGGGGGTTAGGTCACCAACCGTAAAAGAGAACTAAACCATATGCAAAATCAACACATCCATGCAAACCTACACCCGCAGTGACGGTAGCATTAATTCAACTACCCTTTCAACCTTCACGCATGCAAATACGAGTACATACCTGTATACTATCAACTAACAAAGAATTTCACCTTAGAATGTAGTAAAAATGTATCCAATGACGTGCAAACTAGAATTTGAAAAATAAGAAGGCGAAATCCCACTACCATATGGATATGCAGCATACTCGTACAACGGTCTCCTCCCCCTAAGACATTGTTATGGAATGTGATTCAACGCCGCAGGTAGCGGGAGGGTGCCCGCCACAGAGAGAGACGAGGGATGGAAGGGGAAACTTAAAAACTGGCAATGCAGAGCAAGCAATACTGTAACGAGCACTAAATTATTAAATGGTATTCTAATGCGGTCATGCGGGAAAGGTTTTGACGACAAAACACGCGAGGTTATTGAAAGTATATGCAATTGAGTAAAACTAATCATTCCCTAGACGCTGAGGGTGACAAGGGGAATTTTTGCTATCTATAACTCTACTACAGTTGCTATCCTGTATTGTCCCTGGGAAGAAGAAGTCCCTGAGGAAGAAGAAGTCCATCTCTTCCTCGAATTTTGTATGAATGATCCAAGCGCCCAATATATGTTGGAGTGCGAATATTTTGCGAGACCTCGGCGCTGAAACATGCGGATCTGAATTTATTAAGTAAGTTCAACCTAGCATTGAATCGTCTTTCTTCTAATGATTCTCATCCTAACTCCAGAAACATTACAATAACGCTTTTCGTTTTATCCGTGAGTTTTTAACGAAACAGGCTGCCCGGCGTTGAACCTTCTCTATGTGTCATTACAAATGCAATAATACTCCTTTCCTCCCGAATGTAATTCATATGGCTATTTGCCTACATTATGCCATTCCTCTACCCTTCTCATCCGTGCTCTTTTCTTCACCGCATCTCTCGCCATGTGCGAGATAAGGGAATGCTCCAATCCAATTGGAGTACGAGTCGAAAGAATTTCTCCGAAGCCAATGATCGGTGACCGTGGTGGAAACGGGGAAACGACCCGCAGTGTCTGGAGACCTGACTTCCGTATCGCAGGTTCATTCTCACGCGAACAGCGTATTTCTTCCGATTTGACTGTCTCCCGTCGTTAATTTCCTCATCTTATTTTTTTTATCCCCTGGTCTTCAATCAATGGGGTGTGATACAGAACAAGAGTGAGATTAAGATGATTTACCGCGATTGGATTCCCGTGTATGGAGAGGAGACGGGAAGTCGAAAAAAATGCTTTAAAATGAGCCTGCCGCGTTGCCCTCCACTGCCCCCCAGCGGCAGCAGTTGCTGCCACCTCCTTGAAGTAATTGTGGTGAAGCCAAATGCCCGCAATGATACTTTTTAAGCTGAAGCTTTGAAGATGATTTTTGCTGTATCATTTTCGTACCTTGCGTCATACTTATTCCTCATTTGGTATTAAGTATCGTCAACAAATCATTCATATACATTACAAAGATACAATGTGGGAATAGAGGTGCTGGCTGTCCTCGACGTACGAATCGACACTTGTACTCATTCTTCTGTCCTAATTTGTGCGTCACTAAAGATAGCACTAATTACACGGTTTGCTCTTAATCACTATCTAGTTTAGACGAAAATATGTTCGATAAATTCCAAATGTTCCCGATAAAACTTGGATGATTTGAAATGTTTCAACCGCCTGAAAGCTCTCGCAACATCCTTTATTATTGGGAACGCTATGCATCTTTTTCGAGGGACAGAAATTTTCTGTCTGGTGCCGTGAAGGGAAATTTAAAATCAATTTGCCACTCAATTTATTTGAATTTAAGAAATCAATCGTTTCTATTCTTCGCTGGTCAACTTTTCCAATGTTCCAAGTCTTGGAACCATAAAGGGCCATGCTCCACACGAAAGTCTTGACGAATTGTCTCCTTGTTTCCAGCCTTAGGTTCTTTGAGTATAGTAATTGTCTCTTCTTCATGAAGGCGTTCGTAGTGTGGGCTATTCTTCGCTTGATGTCGGTCGAACTTCTGCCATCCCATGTTATGCTGCTGCCCAGGTAAGTGAAGGATTCCACTTGCTCGAGTTTCACCCCTCGAATTGTGATTTCTGCATTCAGCTTCTCTCTTCGACACATACAAGGATTTTAGTTTTATTCTTGTTGATGTTTATATTATATTCATAATGATGCCGTATGCGATGTCATCTGCAAACTGGAGCATGTTGATTTCATATATACGAGATATTAAATGAACGGAGAGGAAAACCAGCGTTGAAGTCCTGGGTGTGGTAGGAGAAGAGAAGCACAACTGTTGACAGAAATACGAAGAAGACAGGACAAGTGGATTCAGGAGATACTGAGAAAGTCAGTTGAATGTTGGAGACTGTACTATAGGGGCAGATGCTGGGAAAGCGAAGTCAAGGCAGGAAAAGGGAATAGGGATTTTTGATAAAAAGTAGGAGGGTAGAAAGTACTCGGAGATAAAGAATGAGTAACTAAAATATGGATATGAAGAATATTTTGTGCCATGCTAGTCATGGTCCATCAAAACCTTACGCTAAGTTTCCAGACTATTTCTAATAATAATGATGATAAGATATAAAAATTAATGAATTTTCATAGAAATATGTTACCCTAAATGAGTCGAGGGTAATATTATGAATAATAATCTTTCTCAGCCTTGTACCTACGCTCTGGTATCGCTTCTCCTGTTTGGGAGCATAGATTCGACGACTCGCAATTCGTACCACAACCGCGGGGGAGTTGGAGAGCTCTCATTCGTCCCTCAATTGTATTGTTCTCCGTCATATCCGCTCCGAGGGCTGAGGAGGGGGGTGGCGGTAGCGAGCGCGTCGCTTGGCTCATCCGTCCCTCTCCCGTAAACGCTGGCTCTGAGCAGATTATTCCGCCAAGACCCGGCTGCGAGCCCTTCCCACACTCCCAAGACAAACAGCTCATCGAATCAAGGTAAAACAGAGATGCCGCGAGAACGAGGAACGCTTAAAAACGGGGAAACCCTGTGATGTCAATTATTAAGCTTCATGAACCCGGAAGGTCGCTGTAATTCGTCAACATCCTCGAGTGTCTCCTATTTCACGAGTGAAATACTCGTAAAGTTCATTCATTGGTTTTGGAGATTTCATAATAATATTTAATGGACGGTTTCGTAATCACGGTGCAACATATAGTCGTTCAAGCATATCATCAAATGTGTATGTCGTGCAGGTAACATTTCTCGTGGTAGATAAGTCTAGTGCTTCTCATATTTTTCAGTTGATTCACCCTACTTCTACGGAAGAAGAATGTGCTTGTCAGCCTTAAAGAAGCTAGGATTATTTTCACTGATTGTAGGAAAGTTTAATGAAAAGGTATGCCAGAGATCTCCAAAATGTTACCTGCACTCCGCTTTAGTTAAGACATGTCTGGAATATGCGGAAAGTATTTGGGATCCATGGGGGAAAACTTCAATTCGTGGAATGGAAAATGTTTAGAGGGAATTCTCTTATTTGTTCAGATATCTATTAGAAGAGTGTGGGAATGTTTGTGCTGGAGGAATCAGGTTGGGAGATTCTTAATTCTTAAAGAAAAGAGTAAATACTTCAAGAAAGGTACAGGACAGGTACGTTATTTTGTTATGTAATTGTTAATTAGTAGATCCGACGGAGGGGATAAAGTCAGAGAAATAGACAGACAGATTCAACTATTCGTCCTTCTCTCGCACGATACGCAACTATCACAAAATCGAACCCAAACTCCCGAATAGATTTACCTAAAGGAAAACATTTAATAATGTTGTTATTAAATACATAGTGTGGATAGACACGTATGACTACTTGTTAATTCGTACGAGTTTTTTATGTAAATTATATACATGAATATTCCAATGAATGTATGAACTAATCGTCGCGCATGCATGGTTAACGTGTTAGTCCTGGTAATATGCATACGTCCTATTAAAGTGCATTGGAGTGCCAAGTTTCCAATTGTGTTAAGTTGCCCTCACTGAAATTTCAATGTGGAAATAATTTGATTTTTGGCCTTTGAAAATCCTCAAAGGTCGGAGTAATTGGTGAGATCCGAGCTTAAGTGAACCCGGATAAATGCGAGGTCAGCTGCCGGCTCTCGGGTTCGGAGTTTCCGTCGACGAGTGTTGACGTGCAGCGATAAACACCGCGTGTGTGTCACATCCTGCTCATCTACTCTTCGGCTGGGTCGGAATTTTCGATTATGTATTTGAATTTCAAGTTTTTGGACGCACCATAGCCACTTGCTGTTGTCTTTAAACCCACTTCGTAATATCATTCTCGAGCAAAGACACGAGGATGAAAATGTAATGTCGTCAGCGTGTTTTTGTGTTAGAAAAACCCAACTATCATTGTTGGTTGGCGTTTGAATATTTTTTTATATTTTCAAAGTAATAATATGCCGTACAAAAGAAACTTGTTTCATGTACATTTAAATAATTTGTCTTGAAATTATTTATCCCTTATTTTCTTGAATTGATACAAAACATACAAGCCTTTTATCAATAAAGTAAATAGCTTTTATCCCTCTTATTTCTTTATAGCCTAGCTATCATTCAAGTCATTCGTCGCTATGCATTTTAATGTTGATATTTTTAATTTTTTACATTGACAACTAACTTCTTAAATGTTAAATACTAGAAATATATATCCAGGTCACGCATTATCACAGCTCTCGTGAATTGACATAGCCTAATGATATTGATATTCTCTATTTTTAAGTTCACTGGTGTATTTAAAATCTTGAGGCCACACACAAATATTTCAAGGTTTCATTTGGGAAGCACTACCTCGAATTTTTTGGTCATTGAAGCAGGAGGATTTACGTAGACTGGAGGCATTGGAATGTGGGTGTGGAGAAGAATGGAGAAGGTGTAATGGACAGAGAAGAAAACAAATGAGGAAGTACTAGGTATGGTGGGCGAAGAGAGGGGTTTGTTGGGAGCAATCCTATCGAGGCAGGAAAAGTGGATGAAGGGGGTGTTGACCGGCAGTGGGATGTTGAAGACTGTGATAGAGGGTAGAATGTTGGGCAAAAGAGGAAAGGGAAGGAACAGGATAGGGATGTTGGACGGGATGAAGGGAGGAAGAAAGTACTCAGAGATAAAGAGGGACCTGATATTGAGTAGGATGATGGATTTTGTGTTTTGTTAGGAGTCACAAAATATTTATTTAGTAGTTGTGTACATCCAAAAACTACCTTAACCGGTAGATTACCTAATAATAAGTTCGAATTTGTATATCAAATGGCGCAACATTTCCTGTGGAACAAAGTTGGGAGTTAGAATTTTTATTGTTGTTGGAACAATTTTGGGAATTAGAATTGTTATTAATTAGGGACCTAACAATCTGCTTCGCTGGCTCGTTATTCGCCTTTTTTTAAATTCAGCCATGCGCCACCGTACGCACGTATTAAAACCGCGACCCACGTGTATGAAACGGCGGACTGTTCGCAGTCGCCTCCAGCAGGATTGCGTAGTAATGCTACCCTATGAAGAGATCAATTTTCTTGTGAAAACCACTTTGATCCATTTCCAATATTCATGATTATGAATGCCATTCAGAAGTTTAATCCTTCATTATTATTAAGAAGTTTATTGGTTTCCTAAATGATGGAAAGATTGATGGCATCAAAAGTTAATGCCCAGTAATCCGGCGAGTAGAAAGCTCAAGATCATGGCCTCTCCCATGAGAAAATGTACAATAATGCCTCCATAAGAATCATAGCTTGTAACTTTTGTAGTATTTTCTGACGAATAATATTATGAAATCTGTATTTGTGTAAGCGATAAACGTGATTTAATAGGAAGCGAAGTTGCAGTAACTTACGTGGGTAATTGTCCTTTTGACATAAAATAAGCATTTTCCGATCCCACGTTATTTTCACTGCTTTCTATCTAGGCGTTCTTGTGACTTGTTGGTATGAACAGCGGGGTACTAGTTGATATTGCAGGTAGTATTATCCTTGAGTCTGGCCTGTTTGCGTGGCATTTTGTAGGGGCCTTAAACTTGCGAGTAATTGGGGCCTGGTTTCTGAATTTCTCATTTACACTGAGGCACGTTCTCATAGGGGTACTCGATATATGCGCGCGTTAGTCGAGGCAAGAGGGTTTCCAAGGGCCACGTGATGTTGTACAGTCGTAACCGCATCCAATGTTGCCAGGCTGCGTTGGATTAAATCGCGTGTTCAGACCAAACTAATTTGCTGATGTTTTGAGAGAAAGTGTTTTCGCCTTCGGATTTCGCTAGAATGTACATGGAAGCCATCTCATATGGATGCACTTCCAAAACACTGTGTGAGGAGAGCAGGAATAAAAATTCACCGCAATCAGCGGCCACTATTTCTTCTGGCCGTTACGTTTACATGTCCTTGCTGAAGAGTAGAACATGAAGATTTTGACCACTACGCAATTTTCTTTCGTGTCTTTGAATCATTTTATTGTGTACCAATATTCAGTAATTATTGTCAGCAACCTAAAATTGTCATCCCGGGGGAGAGAGAGCGAAGTGGTTATCACCGAAATCAACGTACGTGACGGCAAATTCCGGAAGAAGTATGGATCAAGTAACGTGACAACTGGGAAGTCTAGAACTCACACTTACCGAACTTATTACCGAACTTCCTTCGAAACGCCTATACGGGTGATTTTGACCAGTAAATTGAGATTCCCCTTATATCTCTAAAATAAAGTCCTTGTTTTGTTGCTATGCTTTCTGTCAGCCAGGTCCGTCGATGACCGCAGAAATCTCCTGTTGTCCCACTCATCCAACAATTGCATGCATAGCGAAGAGCGGAGGTTAACTCGGTATTTCACTCGCGTTCGTTCCCAAAGGGGAAGGGGGTTACGTCAGGGGGCGTCCACGTGTTGAGAAGAAAAAGACCCGGGCAGCCGCAATGCTTAGCCTTTCTCCGTGCTGCGGATGGATCCTGGCATTTTCCCCAGACAATTAGGGAGCGGATGTTCTGTGGTTTGAGAGACCTACTCCCGGCGCAACGGGTTGTAAGCCTCGTGGCATCTCAAAGGAGAAATCGTATGCAACTTTCTAAGGGCCCATATCCAAGGGGAGCGCTGTATTTTAAACACAAAGAGGGGGTATTCTCGGTCAAAGTACCCTTCACCGACAGCAGGAAGTCTCTCTCGTTTGATTCAATGCAGGTTATGTGCTGGGATGTTCTTACGACCGGTCCCTTTCGTATCGTGCCTCATCGAAAAAGCAATCAACACAGTAGCCGTCGTTAGTGTTGCCGAGGCCAGGCAGACAGAGAATTTAATCGCTGTGTCTGCATTGCGCACTATTCAGAAATAAGCGTCACATTATACAGTTACATTTTTCTATGGTCCACATGAATTACTCTTTCAATTTACATTTGAAAAAAAATCTTGGGAAAAAATGAAACGCACTGTTTTCCATTACATTGCACTTTTCGTAATACATTTTGCTCTATATTTTCAGGGTTTTTTTTCGCAGTGAGCGATTGATAAAATATGTACCAGTTGCTACACTATGTACTGAATTAAGATTTATGAATGTATTAAATTGCTATTTTATTGATGTTTTCTCAAGTTAACGTAATTATCTCATTTTTCATTCGTTGGTGATGTGATTAGAATCGAAGGAAAATTATGTAGAAATGTTGGTTTTAGTAAAATAACTATATAAATTATTTTTTACTGTCATGTTATTTTTTCAAAATATCACCATGGTTAGTAAAATGAACCGTGTTGATTTTAGGATATGAGCAAAAAACTGAGCCGGGAACAATTGAATATCTGGAAACTTATTTGGAGAAGAATACCTATAATGTCTTTAATTGTAAATTTGGGAAATAAATTTGTGACAAGACGTGTGATTATAGAATTTATTAATTTATGGATGATATTTCATTAGATTTGCGTGAATATACCCCAAGAAGACGTTTAGTTTCAGTCCACACACACCATAATGCAAATATAGTCATTTTAGAATTTAAAATTCAAGCCTGAAGTTCAACACCCAGTAGTCAAATAGGCAAAAGTTCATGGTGGAGGAGAAGGTTTTAATGGTTATAGATAGGAATTTATAATTATCGAATATTTTAGGCCTCCATTCAATGATCCACTCTACGGAATGACTGTAATGTACTTACCTTTATTTTAGTTCGAGAAACTTTTTAAGCATTTCCATTTTAAAAACCTTTCTACAATTATGAAATGCCCCAAAAGTCGCCGTGGAAATGACGTGTGGGTGGGGGTGTTAGGACCCCAAACACTCATCTATAAATACAAAATACCCCAAAAACCGCTGCCAGGGCGTGTGGCGGGAGGGGGGTGTCAAGTCACCATCAGAAAAACAATAAAACCACATGCAACTCTAACAAATGCATGCCAATCCACACCCACAGAGGCGTATATATTCATGCAACAACTATTTTAACTTTTACACATGCATATATATGTATATATATATATATATAACAAACGTAAGCTCATACGTGCATATGAATGCCCACGTGCTCGTATACGAGCTCTTGGGGTTCGGGATGGTACTGTGGCTAACGTACTGGCTTCCCACCAAGAGGGCTCGTGTTCGAATCCCGGCGGCGGTAGATATTTTTAGTGGTGTCCCTCTTTGAGATGCTTTGTGGAGAGCACTTTGAGTGAGTACGCCGTCCGTCGGATGGGACGTTAAGCTTCGGACTCCTTTGCGCCTTAAGAGTAGGCTAATGCCGACGCCGGGTTTCTCTCTCCACCATTCATCCTCCCCTGTCCATTCCTAATGGTGCAAATGACCTCAGCTCTGTCGTCTCCCCTGAAAAATAGTGCTTCTTCTGCGAGCTCGTTCCCAAGCATGCGTGCTTATATCGTACATATCTATGTTCATCCTTTAATAATTAGCTTGTTTGATACTAAATGGTTAAATTTTGCTTTTTCCACAAAAATAAAATAAAAACCTTTCCTCACTAACGTACGCTATTTTAATTGTCTCAGGCAACGATTATTCAAAATTTTGGAAATGGCGATGGCTTTAGATATTCTTTTGAAAATTGCGTGAAGCGTCGCGACGAGCTGGTATTCATAGCCCATTTCCTGCGTCGTTGAATCGTTACTGAAATAGCCATATCTCTCGGAAGTCCAGTGATGTGTGCGGGCTCAAATCCTCGCCGCACTCGCGGCAATAAACTTGGCACCATGAACAGATCACTAGAGGAAATGGCGCAAAGGTCGGCGGCTCCAGACGACCAATATCGCGCTGCGTTTTTATATATTTGAAGGATGTAATAACGCCATGGTTTCCACCGATCGAAATCGAAGAAAACTCTTCCTCGTTCGCATGCATTGTCCCACGGGTTCCACGGTGACAATTACTGTGAGGGAGGGGGGCTCCTTTTAATCGTACGCCAGGGGTGGTCGAGACTGTGGTCAACCCCACCTCATACGCCCTCCGGGCCCTCTTCCTCTCTACTTCCCATTTCCCGCCCCCCACCGCACTTTTATATTTTTCTCTCGGTTCTGGAGGGGGTTGAAAGGGGGTGAGGCGACGGCGGCTGCGGTGGCGTCGACTCGTGATTTGTGGTGGTGTTGCTGCGTGTCTGGATCGTAAACGCACGCATAGTTACGCATGTACCCGCGACTGCGTCAGTGTTCGGAAAGAGGGGTGGGGGGTTGGTGGGAGAGGGAGTTAAATCGGGGTAGTTTTTGGGAGGGGCGACAGGGCCAGAGAGGGAGGAAAATTTTAATTCGTGATTAAATAAAGCTCCGACGAGCGTCATTGGAAAAGTAAAGAGAAACCATCAATTCTGTGAAAGCATTAAAAGCGAATTTATGTGAGCAGTGTACATTTATATTTGCTATAATTAGATTTAAATAGGGAGTAACGGAATGGAGAGAGGCGGGGAAATGTGTGGATCTGAAAATTGTTCACTGTAATTTGGATGCGAGGGTGTTAAATATAGGAAGTGTGGCAGTGTTTATTCTCTCAGTTCAATAAAAACTATTGTAAGAGAAAAGGCTCTCGTTTCCCGAATAGTCAACAGGAACTGACAGTCAACAGGTTTCCAATGACAATGAGAAGACGTCTCATTGTCATTGGAAGCTATTTATTGAGATATAAATGGTAACAATGAAAATTAAAGGCTCTACTTAATCTCTAAAAAAAGCACAGATCACTCGATTTTGATGCTGACACGGGAGGAACAATCCAAACGCCGATTGAATTGCGATTTAATTAAAACGTAATTTGCGATCAATTAATCAATAATTACTCTGATGGCCGGTGGCCTAACACCCCCTTCCACACGATCTCATGGCGGCTTGTAGATAAAGTAACAGTAGTAGCCCACCGTCGTGGGGGACTCGGGGACTAAGCACGGTTACATTTCTAAACCCCTACTAAATTCGTGCTAAATATCGTACCCTATAGAACAACTATCACAATAAAATATACTTGTCTTTCAATCCATATACTTTCCCCAAATTAGAAAGTCAGTGACGTAAATGAGCTTTTCGGAGAAGCGAGAGTTAGTGACGAGGCATCTTAAAACTTTAATATCGAGCGCAGTATTGTTCAATGAGGCAACTTGGTCTTTGTGGCAAGAGGACACGTGTATAATGGAGCCGTCTGTGATGTGCGTATGGAGACTAATGTAGAAAATGAAATAGAAGGAAAGGAAAACAAAACAATGAAGTTAGTAGGCATGTTAGAGGTAGAGAGGTGACTATTTGGGGAAATTTGAAGAAGATAAGGGCCAGGTAGAGCGGAAGACAAGGCAAGAAGAAGGGAAAAGAGACGCACTGTTGGGGATTGGGATGCTGAATGCGGTGATAGAAGGGAGAATGCTAGAAAGTGAGTTACGTATGAGGGAAGATAGGCATTTGGGTTGGGATTAAGGGAAATAGAAAGCATGCTGAGGCAAATTACGAGTTATTGTCATTTGTGGAATGGAGTTTAAGGATATTTTATGTCATATTTGAGAATTTTATATTGGTTTGGTCTTGATAGCTCATTAGTGTATAGTGCCAGGAACATCGGAAACACACCCCAACACTGTTGACCGCTGCTAATGCATCCGATTGTTTACCAAATCGTGCCGGTCAACCGATGCCCAAAATTGAAATCTCATCTAATGGTTCAGAACGTTACAGACGAGTCAGACCTATTACAGACCTATTTCCCTCACATCCATTTCGTGCAAGGTTATGGAACATATAGTTGCTAGTTCGATCCTGAGACTCCTCGATAATCAGGAGCTATCAATGAAAAATCAGCACGGTTTCCGAAAAGGTAGGTCCTGCGAGACACAACTTGCGCTCTTCGTTCATGATATTCTTGCTTCAGGAGAGAGCAATATCCCAGTGGGCGCGATTTTTCTAGATTTTAAGAAAGCCTTCGGCAAAGTACTCGTACCTTGTACTCGTACTCGTACTCGTACGCAAAGCTAGACGCATATGGCATAGATAAAAATATCCCGGGTTTGATTAAAGACGTTTTGAATGATCGGGTACAAAGAGTAGTGATTGATGGAGTTAGCTCAAATGTAGTAGACGTGACTTCAGGTGTTCCCTAGGGAAGTGTCATTGGACCTCTTTTATTCCTACTTTACGTTAACGACATTGACTCCGTAGTCACTACGTAAGATATGTTAATTTGGCGATGATGCAGTAGTTTACCATGATATCTGAGATCCTGGGGGGACAGCGGCTTTATCAGATGACCTAAAAGCTATACAGTGCTGGTACAACAATGGGCAATTAGAATTAAACTGAAAAAAGTGCGTTGTGATAAATTTTTGGAATAAGAGCAATTCCCTCCGGAACGCCTACTGCATTGGGAACACCGAAATGGAATGTGTAGACTCAGTTAAATACCTAGGCCTTACCATCACTCACGATCTCTCCTGGGTGAAACACATACCGGGAATATGTGGAAAAGCTAACAAAAAATTAGGATTTATTAGAAGAGTACTTGGTAAATGTGATGAAAAGGTAAAAGAGAAATGTTATCTGTCGCTGGTTAGGCTTTATTTGGAATATGTTACAAGTAAATGGGATCCTCACGAAGTTGGATTAATTGCCGAATTGGATCGCGTGCAGCGTCGTGGAGATAAATTTGTAAGATGTTGTTCTGATAAACTTAGTTGCGTATCCAAAATATTAGAGCAGATAGGCTGGGAATCACTCACGGAGCGAAGCTTAAATTACAGATTAAATCTCTTGCATAAATATGAAGGAGGTCTCTTTAGCAGTGGTGTTGAAAATGTATTATTACTCCCATCGTATGACGGTAGGATAGATCATGCTAATAAAATTAGAGAGATTAATTGCAGAACAGATAGATTTAATATGTCATTTTTTCCACGAACGATAAGAGATCATAATAACACTGTCCGACCGCTGTAGGGTCATGTTCGGGTACAAATTATTCTGATGTGCATTCACTCCCTGCCACACACCGTAGCGGTGGCTTGCAGGGTACATAAATAATAATAATAAAAATAATGCGGTGGAACATATTCTTTGGAATACTAAATTACTTCCGAACGAATGGGCAGTGGGGGTGGGGGCGCGCGGTTGGCAGGTCGCGTTTGAAATGAGAGGGACAGACGGGGGTTGGAGTGAGCGAGACAGAGATGGTGCTTTTGATTGGCTCCCCACCGTGCACCCCTTCGATCCGTCTAGACGTCTGTACTCTGCGCGGTGATTAATGCCCCGCCTCTCCCCACATCGGCCTCCCTGCCACCCCAAAACCTCCTCCCCTCCTCCCCCTTCACTCTTTTCGAGGTTCCCCCGGCCCTCCCACTGCCATCGCCCCACCCCCCCAACGCTTTCCCCCCTTTGATTTTTTCCGCTGCCACCTCCATTCCCCTCACCCCACTCCCTCCTTCATGTCTTCAACTTCACCCACACTCCCTCCCCTCCCCCTACACCTTATTTTTTTCTTCTATTGTTCTCTTTTTCGGCGCGGGTCTTACTACTCCGCTACGCTACTACGACTGGGGTCGGCGGGAGGGGACTGACTGGAGTTCGTTGACTCGCTCGTGTACTCCCCGGCGACGCGTCGCTTTCCCTACCGACCCCTCCCCCCCTTATTTCCCCCTTCTGCCACCCCGGCCCCCTTCACTCCCCCCCGTCAACATACAAGCAATCCCTCGTGCGCGTGTCTCCTCCGCTTCGGTTCCCTGACGAAAAAAAAGAAATGCGTGCCGACGCGTCTGGGGTTTTCTCGTCCCCCCCCCTCACCCCCTGGTAAATATTTTTCCCCGAGTCGTCGCCCCCTTCACTCCCTCTCGGGTGCAGCAGCAAGGTTTGCAACCGACGGAATACGTTGTGTAGGTCAGTTATGGCGCGGGGATTTTTTCGCAGCCGGCCCCGATTCGACAGTCTTGCGCGGAGGAGGAATCTGTGGGGAAACTACTCTTGATTTTTCATTATATTTGTGAAATAAAACGATAGTTTAACTTCTATGCTCGATGATTCCCTATATGTATGAAAAGGTAATCGTAAATGCAGCTGAAATGACAAAATATCGTGCAAATCAGCGAGGTCATTGAACATTTTCAATTTACCAGATTGGGTTTTAATTACGATGTCGTAGTGCTAATGAGGAAATTAAGTGATCGCCATCCTTTGCAATATCATTTAGGCTTGATGCCTGGAAGCTTAAAATTATAATTCACGCGAATGGATTCGAATGTTTGTTTTAATTGTCTCTGTGGAGTGGTTTTCATCTTTAAAGACCACGCCCATTCTTATTTTCTTTCCCCGATCTGACTCTTTTCATAATATGTAGAGTCATGCGATCTGTTAATCTGAGTTCATTCTTTTTCGTATATCCTGTAAGTTAGATTTCTGTTACTAGTCTCTTTGGGATATCCAATCGATTCCACAGGAAATACACGGGAGCGTTCGCGCATTTTTTTTCTGAAGTAGTTTTGCGAACACTTCGCACAACAAATGCGAACGTGTATCAATGTAAATGAAAACACACGTACGTACGTACGTGTGTTTGCTTCTCGTGTTTTCCTGATTTTTTCCCCTTCGACGTTTTCGGAATGCCATTATCATGCTTTTGTCGTCAAGACCGATTTCCACACGTCGCGAGGACGTTCGTTTTGCGACACTTTAGCAGGAGTCGGCGCCTTCTTCAGGTTGTTGGTGACAGCATCATCTCTCGCGCCTCGTGATTCCCACCGCATGGATCGACACATGCACCGTAACATTCGGGAGCAAAACACCGTGCCGTGGCAGGGTTCATTGAGTACGTCGCGTCTCCGGCGTCCTCCCCTACTACCGCACGGGACGCGGGTCGAAGGAATCCCGACCACGTGACCGTAAGCTTGGAGAGGGGGTGTTTGAGACGCCGTTCTCGTGTCATTTTTTTTTTACCTCCAGGGGTCTCGCCTCTAATTGCGCCAGTCGGCGTGTCTCGTGCACTTTTAAGTGGGCCCCTCCCCCCATGTTATCGACATGCCCTTTCTTCTCTTCTCTCTCCCTCCCCCGCCATTGCTCGATTCGACTCCTCATTGCATCCGACACGTCCCGGCCGCATGTACGCCGCTGAATTGACCGGTCAATTGGTGCGGTCAAAAAGGGAATCGTCGGACGATTGTTTTCTCACGGGGAGGAGTGGCGAGTCGAGGAGGGGGTCGCGGTTTGATCAGTGGACGTGAGGGACGTCAATGGTTACCTTGCGTGAGGGAAATGGAGAAGTCTCCACCCTCCCGGTCCTCCTCCTCCTCGAGTGCGGCGCGTCTTTGATTTCGTGTTTGCCGCACGCTGAATTATTTTTTCTACTCGATTCAATCCCTATTCTCTCCATCTCTCTCCGTTTCCCCATCCGACTATTCTTGTCCACGTGGAGCGCGGATGTTCCCGTCGTGTTCCTTCGTGTAACTGTGACGTGAAGCAAATAAACAATGAGGAATCGGAATACCTGGGGGCCTAATCCGCAAGCCATTTGCTTATTTCCTTTACAGTTTGCAATTGGGAAACATAAAACTTCCTGCGTGTATCCCGCTGAAATTTAGGCATATTAAAAAGGTTATAAAGAAAGTTGCATTTTCTAAAATGGTAGAGAAAATTCTTTGCGTTGGTGGAATGCTGAAGATTTAAATGTTCAGACGGAGCGAGGAACGAGGAAGTATCGTACGAGTATATAGAAGAGGGAAAGAGGAAAGAAAAATGTGTAGAACCCTCAGTCTCATAAGAACTAGATGGACTGGGCACACACTTGGAGGCACAATGGATTGGTTAGATACAAAATAGAAGGGAAATTTGAAGAGAATCCCCCGCGAGGATGACCAAGAGACAAGTACATAGGGCAAATTAAGACGGACGTGAAGCGTAGAAGACACATGGGGATGAGTGAATTTACACTGAATTGAGAAGAATGGATTCCTGCAGTGAGCTAATCTTAGGGTTGAAATACTGATGACGATGATTCATAGAAGAGACTACAAACTATTTCAATACCCAGATAAAGATGATCATATCCTAAGATTTCTTTGTGTCAGATCTCCATTTACTTGCTTATCCTTATTTTACTCTAATTATACACACATCAATATTTCAATCCCAATTAATAGTATATGTATTTAAGTACGAGTATACTATACATATAATTATGCATGTGTTAGTATTATTTTGTATTCATTACACATACATAATTATGAAAATTATATGTATTTATAATTATACAGATGCACACACATCGTAGATATTCTTGATGCTTCCTTGCATTTGTCTATAGTAAAAAAAATGACAAGATTAACACAAAAACACAACTCACTTCGATATTTCGGCTTTCCCAGCCATCTTAATCAGGGTACCGGGGGACTCCTTGTACCCTGATGAAGGTGGCTATGTGCATAGGCAAATGTTAAATGCCCGTTTTGGGGTGGTGAATGATGTCGTTCAGGAGGAGTAGGTGGCAGAAGCTCAGAGGGATATCTAAGACGGGGTAGTAGGAGGAGATGAGGTTTTCAATGCTCAAAATTTCCTTGTGGAGGAGTATTTCCAAGGTCTCCATCTTTCTTCTCTGTAAGTGCGAGTTTAGAGGAGTGTTAAGGTTATCACTGCAGTATCCAGAGCCAATAAGATGCGTGGCGAAATGACGCCCGCCCGTTTTTTAATCTTAAAGGCAAAATATTCATTTAATTTTATGTTTATCCCGACTGGCTTTACTTTAATTCAACACTTCCGGACCTTATGTATACGGCAGCGAAAAAAGGAAAAATTCGCACTGTAAATGAGGTTAAAATAATATGCATAAAATTAATTTTGATAGCTGATCATATGTGTTGATTCAATAGATTTGTCGTATTCCCGTATGATACTTTATTATATCATTTTTGAAATGAGTAAATAAAATGAAAATCGTGATTAAAACTGTTTGAAGTCCATTGTAGAAATTTTCGCACGCTTTACAACCGTTAAGCATACGTGAAAGTTAGTTACATACTTAGTTCTGATTTCGAAAACTATGCAATTTTCAACGTTCTAGCCGTCATGGCTTGAAGAAGAAATATTTCTCATATCGATTAGAGTGGATCATAATCCATTTTTGAAATTAAAGTATACGTAATTAAGGTTTTGATCACAATTGAAAGTAGAAAAAAATGAAATTTCTGATTTCAGACTCAGTGGTTCAATATTGTGGTAAGTGGCTCAGCTTCACTTCCCAGATGGGAATGATGTTAGTTTGAGTTGTAGTCTGGAAAGCTCAATAAATAATAACGCAGTGATTATTATGTGAGGACATTATTTTTTTTTCATTTTCGCCTTCTCAATATAAATTGCATGTGCTTGGATAAAATTTCAATGCAATCTCTGCTCTATTTTTCGGGAAGTCTTTTGAGAGTTTTTTTTCATCGTTGGAATAAAAGACATGCTTTAGAGATTTATCGCAAATGGTGCTTAGTTTCATCCCATCTCAGCGGAGCATCCCCAATGTCAACCCAAGGATTCCCCTTTCACCATTTTCAATTGGAAAGATGACTTAGAGAAATTCCTCAATCGCCACAGATGATGACAAAGAAATCGTTCTTGTGCTTTATTCCTCTAGTCTTCCTTGTTTGCTAGGATCCCGGTGGTCTAAGTAAGTATACGTAATCAACTGAGAGAATTGGGCTAAAGGTTCTGGACTTTGACAGACTTAAGGTACCTCAACTGAAGTACGATCATCAGCGAGCTCATTAAAGTTAATCATTCTTGTGACTGTATTTATGTGAATAATTGCACTTTTGCACAATATGTTCCCATGATGCGTAAAGCATAACTTGCTTGTAGTTTAAAAATTAAGTGGGATAACGTTTTTCCTGTAATTCCACCATATTTGGATATAACCCATTTTAACCATGCAAATATATCGCAGTCATCAATTGTACATTTATATAATTTTGTTTTTTCTGTATATTCTTAATTTCTGAAAAGTTGCGCAGCTGCTTTCCACATGTTTTCGTATCGGTATGCATGGTGATGGCGTAAAACCTTAAAAAACAAACCATCAGCTCGATTCAAGTGAAGGCAGATGAGTAAATACAAATCTTAGTTCCCAAGCTTTCTTGTCCCTACCCTAAACGTGTCAGTTCCTTTTCAGTTCTAATTATCTTCTATTTTATTTTATTTTAAAACATTATTCACATACAGCAGTAGCGCCATTTTACAGTGAAAAATATAACAAACATGAAAGAGGACAAAAGACAATAATAGCATAACAATAACAACGAAAACCAAGCATGGACCGGGGAAAATTTTAATGGTCCGGTTCCCAACATATTGTTTCCCACCACGAAGTTTCATCAACTATAAAATCGCACCGTTTAGGTTTTCGATTGAAGAACAAGTGGGGAATTTTCCAGTCACAGCAACAAAAGGTATCCCCCAACTTAGGGTTCCTCTTATATATTCATGAATCCCCGCAAATTGATGAGGCTGTGACCTCATACGAGACGATGCCGACTTTATCTAAACCGCAGTAGCTCTCCCTTGCCCTCAATAACCCAATTCCATCGAAATATTCTTTGGTCGGAACCCATCAATGATGCATTCACGAAAATCGCCCCCCCCCACTCCCGGTCCCTCTCCCCCGCAAAGCTGGGCCAGTCGTTGCCTTCTCGCCGCTTCCCATGGGAGCGAAAGATGTCTGGCTCTCTGGCAGTGAAACGTAATTGGTTCTTGTCTTCCCTCCACAGGTTTCCTCACCTTGTTAATGCGGTCAAGGGGCCCATTCGGAATTTTTTGGAATATCGTTGTGACACATGCGTCAGTCTAGGACAGTCGTGTTCGATATTGGTCAAGGAGATACTGGGAGGGCATTCGTCACAGCGGACAGTTCAGGATTTCGATGGATTCATTTAAGTCAGTTTCTGAAATTTGTTAACCTGGAAATTAAGGATATTTGCATGCGCGGTAGCTTAGTACGTGTGACGTTAGTTCCCTCTTTATCCCAGTTTAGAATTTAGTCACATTAAACTGGAACAAGTAACGATTACGTTTAATGAGATACCACGCTGTGAAATGAACTTGAATTCTTGGCACATAATGTGTATTACCTAGTACAACGATCACGGAACTTATGGTGTCATAAGGTAAGCCTTGGCAGGAAGGGAAGCTAGGAGTCCATATTCTATTTTTTGCCTTTTGATATTTGTATGCATTCTCTTGTATATTTGCAGCTTTTACTAATGTTTATGCCATTCAAAAATTAAGAGATTATTCGTATTATTTTCCTTTCTAAAAAAATAACAAATTAATCGTTTGTGAAGTATAAATAGCATCTTTTTCATTTGCAGTCTGACGCAAATTCCCGTCATGTTAATGGTCCTTCCATAACATAGCCTCGTATTTTTATTTTCGTTGTTTTACGTGGATATCATTGTCGCGTAATGTGAAAATTAAGTGTTCCTCTTCTTCTCGGGGATAAATATATCGCCCTTATGTTTTGAGGGTTGTTCACTCCAATTTGGTTCAAAGAGGTAATTCAAACTATGCATCTAGATCGTGGTGCTCTCTTAGCCGTACTTAATGTTTTTGGAAAACCAATTATCGTGAAATATACTGAAGAGGTTGCGTTAAATTTGTAATATTTTTTATCTAGAAATCCGTATTGGTTAGTTTCATCGACTCATGTCAAAAGGAAAGTGACTCCTCGCTGAAGGTTCATACACCTGTCAGAAAATTAAAGTTGAGTTAGCTTGAAGTAATCGTAAGAAAGCTTGTATCTGGGGAACTAATTGGCATTCATATGATCCCCAATTTGAATTATTTACGAGGGAAACGAGTAGCTGTTAAAATAATCTATATTCGGCTAACAATTTTAATTCCTAAACTTTTAGCGATTCAATTTGCGATGGTCCTTGTATTATCATGAAACACCTCTTAGTATATATATTATTTCGTTCATATTCACTTTACGGCTGCCTTTTCCGTATAGCGTTCAAAGTGGAGGATCTAGAACTCAAACCCGACGCTATGCCTTTGGACATTTCCATTTAAACCCGAGACATGGATCTGAATGCCAGGACTATGAGGGAATCGGAAAGTGATATGGGAAAATGAAATGGTCCATTGTTCATATTCAACCTCTCCACCCCCCCCCTACAGAATCCTGCGAAGATATGCGTCTACTTACTACCCCCAAGCCACTGTAGGGACGTGTGGCGGAGGTTGTTAGGGCACCAACCAGACATGTAGTTTATTCATACACTTGAACATAAGTTCGTTCATATGCGAAAACACTCGTGTACGTGCATATATGCCTACATAGAGCCTGGAATATTTTTTGCGCTTGACCAATTCGTTAAAATCTATTATTTAATTTTTTCGGGCTCTTGGGTTCGATTTTGTTATTCTTGCGTATCGTACGGGGGAAGACGGGAGTACTGAAATTATTTGTGACGGTGTCCAATATTTTATTCTGGTTGTCGATTTTACCAACATAATTTGGTGCCTTAATAATTGTTTCCGTGTCTCAAGAAAACTGGTGTGTCCAGTGCCTTTCTAAAAGTGTTATGTCTCGCCTGAATACTTCGTGAGTTTAGATACTCCCAGCCTAAAACCTTCACTATACCCGCGACGTTTAATCGCGTCTCCTATCAATTTTAACAACCTAGCGGATTTTCTCTGAGCGTAAAGCAAAGCGTGAACCGCTCTCCTTCTTTTTCATGGCATTTTCCTACTACTGCTATAATGGAACCTAGCTTCTTAAAGGCTAACCTGCCTATTTAATGTTATTATTCATAAGATGTCGTGACTCGGCGAGTAGATGCCGCCCAACAATAGATCGCCAATTACCCAGAGGAAGGGGCAGAAGTCCTCCTTCATACGAGTGAAGGCGACGATCACGGCGGCATTTATTTCACCGCAGGCGTATCTCAAATTGCATCAAATGCCTGCAACACTCAGATGTGGAAGACAGCGGGAAACTGCATTACTCTCACGAAGAGAAGCGGCTCTCTTATTTTCAGCTTTTCATAACTTGAATAGCAAGCCTTTCTGGTAAAATATTCCGGAGTTGACTTAGTCCTCCATTTGGATCCCACATTCAGTTCGGGACTCTCCGAGAGAATACCTAAGTTCGTCTACATCTACGTAAATACCCCGCGATCCACCAAAAAGGTGTGTGGCAGGGGGTGCATACACCATGTGGGATAAGGGAGAGGAAGGGGAAAATATTCATTAAAAAACCTCGAAAAAGCTTGCAAATCTATGTAAAGTTTATGTACATGCTGGCGAAAAACGTATTTTGAAATAATTGCCAATGTCACCCAATAAAATAGTTATTTAGTGTACGAAAAAGGAGGGCATGAAAATGAGCCGCTACCATTTATACGACAGACCTGCAAAATACCAAGACAGGTCATGAATAATTGAAAGTTACATTTTTTTGGATCAATTAATAGCAGGAGAGCTTGGAGGAAGCTGTGAATTACCCGTCCTCGGATTGATAACCCATGATGATGTTAGCTTATTCCAAATAATTTAAAAAAATGATTTACCTCGGTGATTTAAGACATGCAAGGCGTTTCAGTAAAATGCATCATCAGTGACTCGTGCATGCACTGCATCGGTATAGAAATGGACTTGTGCTCTGTGTAACTCGCCCAGGAAAATCATGATTTTTTTGTAATAAGTATTTTGCTTTTCAGAAGGTTTTAGTCTGCCTCGATCACTAATTGATGAAGGCTTTTTCGGGTTAGCTCTGCGTTCGCCTATCTTTAGGGTTGAGTCCTACATAAGGGAATGTTACAGGTCGTCCTTGTGATGTAATTTTTTTTGGCTATTCCGACGGCGAAGAAATTCACCGCTTTCTCGCTAGAAGAATCACTTGAGAGATCGAAGCGATCCCATTATGTCCGGGGACAGGTACGAAGAGATAGATGCTGGCTGGCATCATGATCCCAGCATTCCACCACGGTTGTCTGGTTCATTCTCCCATCGGTTAAGAATCGTCGCCCCCCCCCCCTCTCCCTCGGCCGCTGGTTATTTTTGGTGCCCATTATTCGTGGATTGGGTTCAAACCAAAATGTCGGCTCCGTCACGTTGTGAAATGTCTCTTGGGGCGGATGTTTTGGCGGGCGACATCCGCACAAGAGTGGGAGATAGGCAGGCGCACACACTCACACGGGGAAGAGAGGAGGGGGAAAAGAAAAAAAGGGTTTCGCGTCCCTGTTGGATCCACTGCCGCGTTCATTGGCCGTCACTGCTCACCTTCTCACTCTTTCCTCGATCCTCTGACCGTCCTCCATCCTCACATATTCCTACCCCATTCCTCCACCCTCCCTCTCTCTCCACCGGGGTCCCTCGCTCTCTCGCAGCTATTCACATCGTCGGAGAGCGTTGCGCGATCGCTGTACTCGCGAAGGCCCTGCACATTTATTGCCTGTGCATGCAGGCAAAACAGTCGACCTTGAGCAAAATCTATTGTTGCCGAAGCGGAGGGGGCTGACGAGTGGAATGCTCATGCTGCCATTCGTGGTTGCGGCGATAGACGAGAATTTTCTCTCCGTATCCCGAATATAGCCGACGGTGTTGACTGTTTTACTCAGGGTGAACGCTCGGGAAAATCTGGATAAAGGTCTTGAATTCATCAAATTTACAACACATTTGGGAAAAACATGAGGGAAAAGGATGAATATTTTTTTTTAAGCTTGGAAATCGTTATGGGAATCTAGAACACCCGATAGTACCGACATGCCTTTTTATTTTGAGCTGAGTTCGTATTTTAAACTAAGACTATCGTTCTTTTACATCTACATAATACCCCGAAAGCCGCCGCAAGGGCGTGTGGCGGGGGGTGTTAGGTCACCAACCGTAAAAAGGAACAATACCACATGCAAAACAACAACGTGGAAAATTACACCCACAGCAGCGCACACACTCATGCAAAAATCCCTTCATCCAACACTCATGCAAACACTTATACCGCAAAACAACTAAAAACTGCACCCCAGGATGCAGCACGAAAGCCATCCAACAACACGCAAGCCAGGACATAACAAGCAAGAATGTGAAACACCAATACCACATGAACATGCACCACAAAACACTCTACCCCCCGAAGAGACTGTAAAAGGCAGGGAATGCGACCCAACGTCGGCCCAGATTAAAACTGAAACTACAGTCCGACTCGATTTTAATTATTCCAGTGGAACGCGAAGCGAATGAGGGGTGATTTTTCTTAACTTGAAGTTTACCGGCTTAGTAGGGTAACCATTAATGGTCCCTTTCACTCCACACTACTTTACTCTTAATCTTCTTAACTTACGTGACACAAAAAATCTTTTGATCCCCTAATACGAGTATATGTTACAATAAGAGCGTAAATTAAGAGCTTTCCAATTAAATAATTTCCAAGTTTGAAAATCATTCGCCTTGACCGGTATTCGAATTCGGATCCCTCGATGTCCAGCAGAGTGCCTGATCCAGTCAAGCTACGTAGGTGTCCTCTTGCACTCGGAAATATTTGGGGTTTTTTCAAAGGCTTTTACATTCTGAAATTGTTGCATTGTAATGCATATTAGTGGATGACTCAGTTAAAAGTTAATGTTACGGCATCTCCCGCAGTTATTTTAATTTAGAGCTTTTAATATTCCTCGCAGGGTTTGCTGAAAGCGGAATACATTTTTATATTTCACATGAATTAAAAAATAAAAAGAATATTCTTGAATTATATGCAGAAAAATTCTTCTTGAAGGCTAAATACTGAAGACGCAACAGGCGTTTTATTATGATGAAAAATTTCAAATATATTCTGGCGAACAGTAGCTTAAGTATGTTCAATTCACTCAATAGAAGGTGTTTTGAATGATTCCACTTAGGGACCACCGAAACAATGTTTCATGAGCAGAGATACCATTTCTGTTTGGTTAGTAGTATGTGAAGTAAGATCTGGTGCTTTCCCGGCGTATTTGCTTAATGAAGTTTTCTCGGGTCTTCCACCGAGTCAGGGGTTCCATGTTGGCCGACATTTCGATGCCCGACTCGTAGCAGTATGTATTTGGACTTTTTGATCCATCAAATCTACCTTCTTGGTGATAATATATTAAATCTACACAGCACCCCGCAAGCCGACGCAATGGCGTGCGGCGGGGAATGTTGGAACACCACCCGTAAAATAGAATGCAACCTCATTCTAAGCAAACAGAAGCATGACAGTTCACTCCCACACAGAAGAATACAAGTACTTGTATGTTCATGCTAAACCCATTTCAACTTACGAACATGCAAATACATATACTAGCAACTAACACACACACAGGCACACGCACCTACGAATGTACCAGATGTCTACGCTGCGTTTAATCTTGTCAGCTTTGGTAATTCGATATTTTTCTATATTTAATGTGACTTCGATTTTTTACTATTATGGTTACTTATTGCCAGAGGGAAGAGCGAATATCTATCTCTATTGGATATGGAGTCGAATCTCCATTATCTTGTCTTTGTAGTCTAACCTGCCAAAATAGCGTGTGGCCATAATAATTCCTTTTGTGTCATATTTAAACTCGTGTCTTCTGAACCTTGCAATACAATTGTGAACCGCGTGAGCGAAACGCAGAACCGGTTGAAAAATGCATTTCCGGCAATGGCGTTCAATGTAATGAGATCAATGTGATAACGGCCGTTGTTTATTTTCCTGATGCCCAAGTTTTGGGTTTCCCGTCGAAAATATAATTTCGACGGAAATTGGGAACGAAGGAATGATAGTGAAACGGGTACAAAAAAAATTTTAGGAGGATGATTAAAAAAATAAAAAGGAACGAGTCAAATGATTGCCCGCACCCGCCGATTTTCCATCTCGGGGCTAAATATTTGAGGTCACAACGGAACGAGGCCAATCGATATCCACGCTCTCCCTATGGCCAAGGGCCTTTGTTATTATTTTCAACCTTTTTTTGCGTGCGAGTCTCGTAGGCATTCCCCGAATGACTATATGTTTCTCTTTGGTTTTCTTATTTTCCTCTTTTCGTTTATCTTACACCGACTATATGTCGTGATTTTCTCTGCATTGTAGTATTCATCACGTTTACGTAGCGCTACTCATGCACGGAGGTCCATAGAAAAATCATACGCAATAAACAAAAACGAGCTCTCTTGATTTTGTGGCGATTATTTCGTCGGTTCAGTCCAATTTTAAGTCCACACGGTCGAGAAGCTCTTCGCCCATTACGTTTTAATGCAGTCCACTTGCCGATAACAGTCTGGAAAGAATGGGATATCTCGTTGAATGACTTTCGCCATGGTGGAGCTGAAACCGGTTGTCAGCATTCGTTAGCGTTTGAACGAACCGTTCGAGGGTGGGTTATGAAATTGTTATAAAAACTCGAGGAAGTTAGGGGAGCCTACTCACCAAGCGGTGAGTGGATGTAATCGTCCGCTATGCTCCACTTAAGTTAAGTGACTTTTGGTGCCTTGAAGTAATCGATGAGGTCAAGGAACAAACAGGTTTGCTCCTAGGTCAACGTTTTAGGAGTTGTATTACAGTATGTCGTGAGAGGGTTTTGGATGCTAAAACATTGGAGTCCTAAGGTCTTGTATTCATCCTTAGGAGAAGGTACAGGTATCTCTTCGGAAGAGGGCGAATAGGCATGTCGATCGTGTGTACAAAATAACAGTGGGTAGCAGATTCAAGGTAACTATTATAACGAGTAGTAGCGTTGCCATGTACTATATTTCATTTGGTAGAATCGTTGATCAATCGTGTACAATTTTTAAATTGTTATATAGGTTCGATAAAGTGGAATTTAAACTGAGAAAGAAATATAGTTATCATTATTTTTATACATCGGGAAAAATTGCTTTTTTTCGGATGATAAACTCTATTCTGATGAAAATCGGTCCATGTCTTTGAGAAAATCCAGAATTGTGAGGTATCAGTAATAGTGTAATTCATTAAGCCACGTATTAATTATTGCTATTTCCCTTTTGATTGGGTCGAAAGGTGGAATCGTGTTGTAATTCTTAGATGCTGCTTTATGTTATTTACGTAAATGAGCTATTCCTTATTTTGAATGTGGAATGTTTCCAGAATATTTATTGCAGCCCTTTTGTTCGTAGGGATTATTTTATTTGTCTTACAAGGGTAAATCATCTGGGGAAGTAAATGTCGTTTCCTAAAAGAAAAATTTCGGTGTCGCATTTTTTTTTTAGAGATCAGCGTGTTGTATTTTCCGTGTCCCTCGTTAAAGGAAAAAGAAACAATCTAGCTGGGGCATCGCTCTGGCGGGATCTTCGCAATCGTGCCTTCCTTTATTATTTTTTTGCAAAATCAACCATTGGCAGGAGTTGTGGTTCGGTGCCCTCCTCACGTCCTCGCCCGCATATAATTATATATTTTTTTCGCCCCGACACCGACGAATCAAAAGCTGCTTCCTGTTTGGGTTCGCGGCCTCACGGGTAGTCATGTCAGTTGCGCCCGCCACACGAATGACGTAAAGCCGAGGTCACGGGCGCCCTCTAGAATCCCGACCCGAGCCGGAGCGCACCGGACCGAATCGGTGATGGTGGTAATGCAGCGGGGACGAAAGCCGTTCTCCCCTTCCCCCCCCCCCATCCCCCGCCTCGACACCTCCACCCACCCTTTCCCATCCCGTGTACAGAAAGAGGGAGAGAGAAAGAGAGCCTTCCGCAGAAATTGAAAAAAAACAAAAGAGAAATGTATCGCGTTCCTCCATCCGTCGCGACGCTCGGGAAGAGGGGAGTTGTGGGAGGGGTTCGAGTGGTGAGTGCGCTGCTTCTCTTTGTCGTAACCGTCTCAGGGTTTGTCGACCCCCCACACCCTCCCCCCAATATCTCTCTCCCTCCTCTCCTCCCCCTCCCTCTCCCCCCCCCCCCATCACCGACCCCTTTGGTCGCGGATGCGAGCAGTTGGAATGCGTTGCGCAACCACTCGCCGTGCTAATTCCCATTGCAGTCATGCGTGGCCGACGGATATTTACGTCCACTCCGGTCCTCTCGAGAATCCCACGCGATGGTGCGGACACTGCTGCCATCTCATTTGTTTTCGTCTCCGGAAGGAGGACTGTTGTAAACAAGTGTAGTCAACTCTAGGGTTGGTTCGATGGATGAGTGTAGAGCTCACCCCTCACCTCAATGTGACGTCGGCGGCGCGTGAAAGTAACGCATTCAATGTAAGGGGGGCAGTTTATTCACCTTGGAGATTCCCAAGAAGATCTGGTACCCAAAAAAATTACACATCTCTGCTAATTCTGGCAATGAGCATGTTCAGAACCACTCGAGTTGGGATGTGAGGTGAAACTGAATGTATTAAAGGCTTGCTTTCATTTCGGAACCTGAATTATTTGTTCCAGGAAGTGTTCCGCTTCGAAACGAAAAGATCCCATGCATTTAGATTCAGCTTCCTGGACTAAAAACAAAATATTAAAGTGCACGTTCGTTAAATAGAATCGAAAATATTTCCGAGTATTTAAGTTCCGGTTCCAGAAGTGAAAAACAAATAATGAAAATCTGCAGATAACCGAACTTTAAGGGGATCGAGATGGTGCGGGGGCTCACGTACTGGCTTCCCACCCTGAGGGCGCGGGTTCAAATCCCGGCGGTGTTGAATATTTTTCAGAGGTATCTCGATCCCTACTTGAGGTGCTTTGTGGAGGGCACTTTGGGTGAGTACGCCGTCCGTCGGATGGGACGTTAAGCCGCGGACCCCTTGGCGCCTTTCGTAAAGAGTAGGCTAATGCCGACGCCGGGTTTCTCTCCACCCTTCATCCTTTCCTGTCCATCCCCTATGGCGCAAATGACCTCAGCTGTCGGTCGCCTCCCCTCAAAACTACTACTACTACTCCGAACTTTAAAATTAACAGATTTTAGAGGAACGTGAAGCCAAAGCTACAAAGTCCATTTTAGAGGTACGTTAAGTCAAATGTATTTTGCACGTTTAAGTTTCAAAATTAATCCCTGCGGAGCCGAATTGGTATGTTGAATCCTGTGGAATTTCGTACCGAATCCCACCCAAATGTGACATGTGACGGATTCGGTGCGACATTCCGTGGGGTTTAATGCGTAAATTCATATTCATACAATTTGGGATTTCCACTGGGTTTCATACACCCCAGTGCATTTAATCTGTTTTCCTTCTGAATTGGATTTTTACCTTTATTGCGATTCTCCAGAATCTCCTCCTGAACCCTTTCTCCTCCAATGCAACATGTGTGAAAGTGTATACCTGGGAATTGAATTCATTTTCAGTGCATTTTTCGAAATTTGTATTTGGGTCTCACTTTCAAATCCGAAATGTTAGAAAGAATGCTTTTGGACCTGGATCTCTCTTCGGTTAGTTGCCGCGCACACCACCCCACTGGACTACCATGTCCCCAAATATTTGGGAATACCCATGAAGTTAACATTGGAAGTGTAAATAATATAAAGACTGTTCACTATACTAATTCGATCGAATATTCCACCTTAATTTGTCAATAGTAAAAATAACTTTGTTTAATACATTTCTACCAGAATCTGTATACTGACTCAATTTCGACTATCCGGTTTTAGTACTGTAGTGCCATCATCGTCACAACTGATGATGGAATTTCAAATTCGAATCCGGTTTATGAACGTTAACTATACTACTGTGATAATGATCCCAAGTTGTTTCACTAATGTTTAATATTTTCCACGATGTTACGGATGATATAACTGTCTTACGATGTTTGTGATCGAGTGAGCAAGAAAAATACCTTGTCTTCAGAATAAATTACTTATGGCTCTTTGGATATTTTCAACTTAATTACTTCTGATCGGGAATGGAATTGAAGCTAATCTGCCCTTTCAATGTGCGAAATTGGCCATGGTGAGCCAGCATAATCAACATAAGTAATGTCAAAAGTGCCAATTTAAGTTATTCTTATGCATTCGGTTTATCGGTAACTGTGAGAATTTGAATTGAAAAAAAAATATTGTCCTCCAAATGGTGAAAATTTATGAAAATCGGTAAGTAATGCTGAAGAATCTTTGCCATTAATGTTTTAAAATATATTTTAAAAATGCTGTTTACAGTCGTTTTGCGTATTATTCGAGGTTAATGCCATTTTCAGTGATTTTTGTGTTAAATATGTATGTATTTATTTGAAAATATCCAGGAAGTCTTACTAACTGACAAAATAATGTTTTATGGACACAAAGCATAAACTTGAATTCAAATATTTTACACCTTTGATATTTCATGTTAGTATTAAAAATGTCAAAGTTACTTGCTGAAAAAGTGTTTAGAAAGTCCTTGGAAACGAGGCATTGGTGTATGCATGTAATAAACGTATATGTAGTTGCTTGAGCACGTTTTAATAAATAATAAATGAACAGATATAATGTTATGTTGGGGTATTTCTAAAAAATGAAGTTAATGTTTGAAAACAGTTCGGGTCAATCAACCTAATTTTTAACCAATTTATCAAATAAAACTTGGGCAATTCCACTTACGGAACGTAATGTCGCGTACATGCTAGCTTATTGAATATTCCTCGGCTGTCTCTTGTTTTATAATTCCCGAACTCGACGCTGATTTTTTGTCTTTTTCTCTTCCACAGGAGAATGCTTGATCCGTTCGCCCAAGTCGCCTCGCATCTTGAAGGACTATGTTCCGTCCAAGCTCTGTTATTACGGTAAGTACTCATACTCTTGACCGTTATGTCGAAGTTTTTTGGTTTTATCGTTCCCTACTTCCATCTCCACTCTGCCTCGTGCCGTTGTTTTGAAACAATTACCGATAGCAGTTATCAAATGGTTGTGAAAAGCACTTGTGTTCACCCACTTATAGTATCGTTTGACCCTTAAGTACCGTGATAGGCGTAGCAAAGAGGAATTTTATTATCATAATGACCTAGGCTGTTTTCCAACTGTTAATACCTTGACCGGAATAAAAAATATCGTAAAAAATTTTGTACGCGACAGGTGCCATTTTTGATTTTACCATGGTATTTTCCAAGTATAGATTTTATATAATGTTTCCAATCTCGTACTATGGCGAGTTTAAAGGCGGCAAAATCTCTTTCAAGCTGACATCTTCGAAGTTGAAGAAATGTTTATCATAAGTTTACGGTTGATATCAAAAACGTTTCCATTAGTTAAGTGGCGTGAAAGTAATCCATTTCATTCAAATTTATACTACCGTGCAGAATAAATGAAAACCGTATTTGATTCGAGTGCGGGGGATATTATTAATATTATGTCAAAGAGGAAATATTCTATCGGCAAATCATATTCCTCCGCATTTGGGGATAGAGGACAAGAGGTGAAGGGACAAGGATAACTCAAGACTAAACCTTTATTTACGACCACTTCGTTTCCACTGATTAATGAAAATTTATTTGTGACCGGTTTAGAATATATTCTAATCTTCTGGCTAGATGATGATGCTCTGTACCCTACTTGTGAAAGAATTCGCCAAGTGACTTCTATCAACGTTGAACCAGGTGGACGGGGATATGGAAAACGGATGAATGGTTTTAAAAAAAAAGGGAAGAGGAGAGTTAAGTTAGGCAAAACTGGGATCATGCAGACAGACAAAGTAGACTGAGGTCATGTAGGAAGGTAGTAGGTTGTTCATTCATCTAGTATTGTGTGTATGGGATGTTGAAGGGTGATTTTTGGGTAAACGAATTAATCAGAGGGAGAGAATCGATACTGGCAAGTAAGATGTAACAAATGAAGATTTGGAAAAAAATAACTCAGAACTACTAAAGTTCACTTTTTTAAGAGCTTCATATTGGAAATGTCCCCCAGCGCTTTACCAGAGAAACGATTTAAATCTACAGTTGAAAGTCTCCTTTTTGTCCTATTTTATTTATATTTAAGTAAATGTACACATTACCCCGCTATCCGCCACAAGGGCGTGTGGCAGGGCACAGCCGTAAATGCAAAGTTATTAGTTCATATTTGAATTTGAATATATATTAGAATAATATCATACTCATTCATGTCTATATGTGTCATGCAATATTTGATTAAATCGTTAAATGCTTGTCTCTGTATAAGAAAATGTATTCGGGTGCGAGGGAAGAAGAATGAGTAATCGAATCTGTCGGTAACGGTGCCTATCCCTCATATTTTTTAATCCCGGTGGTCGAATCTACCAATTGGTGCCATAACAATTCTCTCGGTGTCAAAAAAAATAATTTGTTCTGCACATTTCTAAAACAAAATCTTAAAGTCTGGCCTAATCTCTCCGTGTAACAAGTATAATTTTAATCAGGCGTAGGATTCTTATCACGCATTTTAGTTTACCCGTCAGCCAAATTTATCATACATGTATGTTTCTTCGCTTTGAATAACGTGTTGCGCCGAAGCCTGAGTAGAGGAAGAGTGCTAACATCAATGAGATGGAGTGGTTTGTATAAATGCCTTCCAGTAAACACTTTGCGTATTTGCAGAGGATGGGTCTAATCACCTACGCAGTTGGCCGAATGATTTTGTTACTCTAATGCAGCCCAGGATAGTCAGTCGCTCATTTCGTGCCGACCTCCCGACGTCGTATTTCAGTGTTTCCTCAGCCTTATCGGAAATCGATATGGTTGCGTGCTATAGTTCGCGACGAACGATGCTCAGCAAATTTTGCACACTCCTGATTAGATAATCCTTGAGTGGGTACTTCGCCAGAGGTGACAACGTATCTAAGAGATATCTTGGCTAATCCATCCCTGTCCCAAAACTTTGTCATTTCCTGTCCACGTGATTTCTAAATGGGCCGTAAGGCTGAATTCACAATCCGGTCAGCTTTGAGGTGAGTTTTCAACAGCCTTGCGTAGTAGGCGGGAAGGAAATCAAAGCGGGGTGATTTCATTGAATATTTTCAATGGCATCGGGAATAAACGGATTAGCAGGCGCTATCATTACAAGTTAGCACTACCCATCTCACGTAATCAGCGTACTATTTGGATGTTTCGAACTATTGCCCTGCAAAATGATTCAAAATTGTTGGTTAAGCGTCAGGTGCTGACCAAGAAATGAAATTGTTTCACACTATCGCCATTAACCTACGACAGGCGAAGTATAGCAAGTGCTTTCTTCGGTTTAGGGAAAAATGTTCACCTCATAAACGAACTTACGATAGAATAGGTTCCAATCAAGAGTACGTACACAGAGAATGTAGTTCTGTCTACTTCTATTCCTCCTTCCATGTCCCCTCTATTCTTCGCGTGTTGTAAAGTAAAAGTGCTAATATTTTCCCCATGCATGCTATGTCATCTTTTTCGGTTGCCTCAGACCTAATCAAACAAATATTTGCAAATAAAGTTTTGAATGAGTTATAAATATGAAATATTTCAACGAGTCATTTGTTTAGAGTCCAAGAACACCTCTATGTTGATGTTCTATGGAGCATGATGCCCTCACTTTGTAGTCTATTCGTCATCTCAGCGGAAATAGAGTAAAACGCACGTAGCGTACTTTGCGTTTTCAATTTTTTTTGTCAACTTTCTTCTGTCTTTTATCGCCACGTTGACTTTGAAATCCTCTGGTGTGTTTCTTCTGAGGCGTTCCAAGCCGTCGTTCGCGATACGAACGTCACTTCGTCATTTCCTCAGGGTTATACATTTCCCGGAATGAAGCCTAATTGCAAAATGGGTAAAGACTCTTCAGTGGCTGATATCTGGTGGTGTTCTATAAGCATGTGAGAAGAGCCTCGGCTCGAGGATTGAAGGATCAGGATAGTCTAAGTGAATTGTATCGGCTTCGTAAGTCGACACACGGACTCTGACGATGGGTGGATTTGGGAAAAAGGAAGTTTTCTGAACTTCATTTTATATAAATATGGTGACTAACTTTCAGTACTATTGAATCAATTTTGGATTTTGCGGATAAATTGTTTTTTGCACATTCGTTGAAATGAGAGCATTTTTACATATTTCAGTGTTGATGATTTTTTGTATTTTGGATAAGGATATTTCGTCCGTTTGCAAAACATTTTTGTATTTTACATCCTTTAATCGCTGCTGATTTAAAGATGGATTGAAAATCAGCAGTGTGATTTCATATAGTAATTGAATCGAAATTTCACCAATTGTCGTCAGCTATCGCTGGAGCAGTTCATTTAACCCGGAGTTGAAGAATATGCTCTCAGCAGTGTTCAGATACCTAGAAGGAAAACTTCAAAACAAGTGCTAATTTCAGTCAATAAAATATTCTTTAAGTACCCCGCCAGCCACCGCTAGGGTGAGTGGCAGGGGGTGAATAGCACCAAACTAATTTTGACCCGAATATTTTTACCCCTACTGCGGTCGGAAAACGCTTTTTTGATCGCTATCTTTCGTGGAAAAAATAGCATCTTAAATCTATCTGTTCTACACTTAATCTCTTTAGTTTTACTGATATTATTTCTCAAACCGTAGCATTTTCAACATCATTGCTAAGGAGACATCCTTCCAATTTATGCAACAAATTTGATCTGTAATCATACCTTTCCTCCGTGAGTGATTCCCACCCTAGCTACATTAATATTGTTGATGCGCTACTCAGTTCATCATAACCACGTTTTAGAAATCTAGCTGCTCTACGCCCCAAGCGGTCTAATTCGGCGATCAATCCAACTTGGATGAGGATCCCATATGCTAGCAGCATATCCTCTTCAGTATACGAAAAAGAAGGGGATAAAAATTACCCACAACCACTTATGCGGTAGACCACCTCCATACCAAGACAGGTCATGCGGAACTGGAAAGTAAAGAAGAGGGAAGTTCTATTTATTCATGGCCATGCAAACACACAGTCCTCACCCCTAAACTCACAGGTAGAAAATATGACACCCCGCTGTTGACAGCGGACGGCGAATATTGTAAACAGCGCATATTTTGGGAAATTTTCTGATGCAAACGGTTTAGTCTGTGACGAATGTTATGTTAAATATGAAGACTTCCATCCAATTTCGAACGAAGAAACTGTTTGGCTTGAATATTTATCGTCGTGTGCAAAGAGGGATTTTTTTTAATGTCTCACTTGGAAAGATCATAACCTCTTTGACTCTCGAATCTCTGGACGGAAGCACTTATTTCCCTCGTGTGTGTTTTGGAAATCCTTGTGATTCCCTTGCATCAGTCCTCTCTCCCGCTTATCGCCTTAGCTCACGCAACTATTTCGTGCATTTGCGCGATCGCCCATCACGTGGAGATCCACGCTCCGGCCGTCCGCTTCACCCGCAGCACTTTTCATCATGTCTCCCCCTCGGGGAATTTCCCTTCTTCTCCCTCTCTCTCCCCTTTGAGTAGCCGCTTTCAGCTTTGCCCGTTTCCTCAATGTTGTCCGTCAACATCCCTCGTCGAAACGTCCTAGCCACTATCAATGGAAGCGTTGCGTAACTACGGAATATAAGAAACATATTTTGATTCGGTAATGATAAATAGAATACCTCGTGTATAGGTTTTCATTCAGAGTGCATAGGAAAGGAAATAAAGTTTGGGGATAGTTTTGGTAACGTAATTAAGATAGTTTATGCATATGCAAAATTACAAAATGTATGCATACAGTATTGTGTGTATACATTTTGTATGCTATATGAAATACATGTTTTTTATTCATCCGAACAATCTATACTGCAAGGGCGTGTGGCGGGGGTGATAGGACTCCACCCGTAAAATAGAATGCAACTTCATTCAAAACAGTCAGAAAAACATGCTAATTACTCCCAAACGGACGAATATGTTCATGCAAAATTTATTTTAACTTACACACATCCAAATATACATAGTAGCAATCAATATACACTAGCACATGCACTAACGAATGTACCAGATGTCTATGCTACGTTTAAACATGTTCTCTCAAATAATACGAGTTTTTGTAGTATTTTTACTGTGACTTCGATTTTTTACCATTATAATTCCTGATTTCCCTAGGAAAGAAGGAATACAGGACCTGTATTTGTTTCTATATGTACTGGAGTCTTATTTTCTGTATTGGAGTCTTCCTTATCTTATCTTTGCGGTCTAACATATCTAAATAGCGATGGGTTATAATAATTCCCTTTGTGTCATGGTTACATTAAACTCGTGCGTTCTGTACCTTTCTAAAAGTGTAAGTCTCGCTTGTTCTCTTCAAGTCCCAAGCGGCCCCAACCTGATTCCTCTAAAAGGCCTTTCAAACTCGTCTACTTGTTGTAAAAATATTTGTGGAATATTGCCAATTTTCTCATAACTTCATTTAATTATTTCATAAACGCTTTCTCCGAAGGCCCTAAAAACTTGCGGCGAAATATATGCATACTTATTGTATGTCTATATTGTATTGTATGTCTATTGTAAGTGTATACATATAGTATACAGATGTAGTGTAATTATTTTTTGGTTTGTTATCAAAGAAAAATTGGTACATTCGACCACCGATGGTAAAATGAGAGATATAGTATACGACGCTACTGACGGGTTCTACAGGTAATTGTGTTACTCATTCCTCCCTTCCGCCTGGCATTTATTGGGATCAGCTCGTCTTGATGGGGATTTTAGTGTATCCTTTTTCGCTTTTCCTAACACTTAAGGTACTGTTCCTCTCCATTATGAACTAACGATTCCATCTCGTGATTGCACCCCCTGTCACACGCCTTTTCTACACCATCTACATAAATACTCCACGATCCATGAAAAAAATGTGTAGGAGGAGGTGCAAGCACCAGGTGGGAAGGATAAGTGATAATGGAGGATATGGGAGAGAAAGGGAAAAAATATTCAGTAAAAAACCTCAGTGGATTGTGGGACATTTATGTAAACGTAGAATCGAACCTCTGCACCCTAATATATTTACTTAATAAATGTAATGATTTATTCGAACACGCCAATTATTGCATCATACAATATTACATAATATTGCATTGGGCATGGGACGTCCGCGGTTTCATCATTTTGTACCCGGCAGGACGGGTTGAGAAGCCCGGGTTCATCGCTCCAAAGAAATGCAAAGGCGAGGAGGCAGCGGTTGTGAAGTTCTTCGGCCCTTTACGGGGGACATTGGCCCTTCCGTGAAGCCCCCGCCCCATCCCTCACCCCTTCACCTTACCCGCAAGTGAACCTTTCGGGAGTCATTCGTCCCACAAGGCCACACGGTGAAGGTCACACGCACGTGTATTTTTCCCGTGCCCCCTTCTTCGGCCTTCGACCCGTTTCCCACGAACCCCTCTCCCTACTCTCCCCCCCTCCCCCGGGATCGGGAGCACATTTACCAGAATACCCTTCCCTCCACAGTGCTCTGCCCTCCCCCTCCACCCACCCTACCAACATCGCCGCTGAGACTAATAGAGCGGGGAGGTCATAACTTCCGCTTTTCGGAGTGCATCGGACGGAATCCCCCTTCCGATCTGTCCACGCACGTACGCAAGAGCAGGACGTGAGTTGCGGATTGAATATGTACTTCTCTCCGTGAATGAATTTTTTAAAAGCATTCCCATTGGGGTCATCAGAATATTTTCCCCTTACCATGCGTCTGCTAATAATTTGGAGCCCGGAAGTTCGGACCAAATGCCACAAATGTCTTTTCCCGTTCCTTTCTGTATTTTTTTTGTAATTCCATTTTTTCGTTCCGAACAGGTACCTACAGTATGTTTTTGCCTATTTCGCTCCCAATCGCCCAAGTTTTCCACAGTTCGGATTCGAAAGATTTTATTGGTAAAACTGGCTTTATTGGTACTGGCAAAACCAGTAAACTCGTCTTAATGCAAGTCAGTCGCGCATAGTTCACATTACCTATTCCCCTGTAATTTCTGTGGAGGTGGAAAGATATTCTTTTCCGTTTTGAAATGCATTCTGGTACAGGAGAGGGATTTTTGTTTTAAAAGAAAAAAAAGGAATAATATTGGTTTTTAATGTAATACTTATTCAACATAAAATAGTATAAACTTTTGTTTTGAAAAAAATCTTCGTTTTAAATTAGTTAATCTTTAGTGATAATGTTATTAATTACAACTACGATTTAATTTTGAGTTTGCGTTCCTGTTGTAAAATCGACCCCTGTCACACACCCTAGTGGTAGCTTCAAAGTACCATATGGATGTAGTTTAAATTGAATTCCAGTTTAACTGCAATTATTTTTTTCGGGTTCTTCAAGAAGTACAGGGTTCGTCCGGAAAATAAGTGTACTGATTTTTTCCCGCCGCTCCAGGCGCGCCCAGCACCGCTCTGACGGGCTGCGATTGGAGGGGGGTATGTTGGCAAGCGACGCTGAAAAAGGCAGTCGGCTCTGAGCTGTGGTGTAGTGAGGAGCTCTGTTAACGCGAACCTCCACGCTCGACCCACGTCACCGAACGCGATGCCGAAGTTTTTGGAGCAGCGTAAATCAGCATCAAATTTGCGGTAAAGCTTGGGAAATCGTCTACCGAAACTGTCTGTATGATTAACCAGGCTTACGGGGAGTCAGCCATGTCCAGAAACATGATCTTTCGGTGGCACAAGATGTTCGTGGAGGGCAGAGAAGAGTTCGACGACGAACCACGGCCTGGACGCCCATCAACGACACTCACCGACGAAAATGTGCGAAAAGTTCGCGATGTACTGAACTGTGATCGTCGTCTTAGTGTTCGGATGATAGCAGAGCAGTGTAATGTGCCAAAAACAATAGTGCACGAGATTATTAGGGAGTAATTACAGATGCGAAAAATTTGTGCAAAGTTGGTGCCGAAAGTGCTCAGTGATGATCAAAGACTCAATCGTTTGGAAATCGCGACACAACTTGCGGATCACTGCAAAAATGATCCACATTTCTTAGAGAACATTGTTTCGGGTGACGAGACGTGGATCTTTGAGTACGACCCGGAGTCGAAGAGACAAAGTGCGGAGTGGCACACCCCATCATCACCCCGTCAAAAGAAAGCTCGCATGAGCAAATCTCGGATCAAGGCGATGCTCATTGTCTTTTTTGACAAAAGGGGAGTCGTCCACTACGAATTTGTACCTGAACGACAAACTGTAAATGCTGCATTTTACGTCCAAGTGCTCGACAGGCTTCGAAAACGAGTCGCTCGCGTCCGGCCAGCGATCAAAAACATCTGGCGGCTGCATCACGACAATGCGCCGTCTCACACCGCGCTTGTCGTGTCGGACTTCTTGGCCAAGCACGGCGTGGCAACGCTGCCGCACCCGCCCTACAGCCCGGACTTGGCACCACCTGACTTCTTTCTGTTCCCGAAGATAAAGAGGAGTTTGAAAGGAACGCGATACGGGACTTTGGACGCCGTCAAAGAGGCCGTGACGACGTGTCTTCGAGAGGTTCCCGATGATGACTTCGCGGGAGCGTTCCAGGAATGGGAACGCCGCTGGAACAAGTGTATCGACTCACAAGGGTCCTATTTTGAGGAATATTAGCTTAAGATATGTAAAAGTGCAATAAATTTTTTTTCCTGAGCTCAGTACACTTATTTTCCGGACGAACCCTGTACGTCGACAAAAGGTTATGGCAATATATTTAATAGGTAACTAGCTGCAGTATCGGATTATTCTATCCATGCTCCGACAGTTATCTACTCCGTTACTTAGTTCTTCGTCATGATGTGCATTTTCCTGAGTATCAGAGCATCCTGTATATCATGGTTTTCTTTATCATCAATGACCAAAAAGGAAATCAACTCAATAATTAGGTTTTTACTGGTGTACAGCTGTATATAGTATACTATAAGTGAGTAATTAAGTATGTGGGTTACAAATTGGGTTTGTTATAGTATTATATGTCACGTTGTATTTTTTAGGAGATACATCTATCATTGCATATTTGTGAAGCTTGTATCCATCCAACAACCTACCTCAACCGGTAGATTTATACCAAACAATATACAGGGTTCGTCCGGAAAATAAGTGTACTGAGCTCAGGAAAAAAAATTATTACACTTTTACATATCTTAAGCTAATATTCCTCAAAATAGGACCCTTGTGAGTCGATACACTTGTTCCAGCGGCGTTCCCATTCCTGGAACGCTCCCGCGAAGTCATCATCGGGAACCTCTCGAAGACACGTCGTCACGGCCTCTTTGACGGCGTCCAAAGTCCCGTATCGCGTTCCTTTCAAACTCCTCTTTATCTTCGGGAACAGAAAGAAGTCCGGTGGTGCCAAGTCCGGGCTGTAGGGCGGGTGCGGCAGCGTTGCCACGCCGTGCTTGGCCAAGAAGTCCGACACGACAAGCGCGGTGTGAGACGGCGCACTGTCGTGATGCAGCCGCCAGATGTTTTTGGTGCCTAATAATCTCGTGCACTATTGTTTTTGGCACATTACACTGCTCTGCTATCATCCGAACACTAAGACGACGATCACAGTTCAGTACATCGCGAACTTTTCGCACATTTTCGTCGGTGAGTGTCGTTGATGGGCGTCCAGGCCGTGGTTCGTCGTCGAACTCTTCTCTGCCCTCCACGAACATCTTGTGCCACCGAAAGATCATGTTTCTGGACATGGCTGACTCCCCGTAAGCCTGGTTAATCATACAGACAGTTTCGGTAGACGATTTCCCAAGCTTTACCGCAAATTTGATGCTGATTTACGCTGCTCCAAAAACTTCGGCATCGCGTTCGGTGACGTGGGTCGAGCGTGGAGGTTCGCGTTAACAGAGCTCCTCACTACACCACAGCTCAGATCCGACTGCCTTTTTCAGCGTCGCTTGCCAACATACCCCCCTCCAATCGCAGCCCGTCAGAGCGGTGCTGGGCGCGCCTGGAGCGGCGGGAAAAAATCAGTACACTTATTTTCCGGACGAACCCTGTATACCAACCCAACCGATATATACCAACACCAAATATGATAATATGAAATATATTTTTCCTATTCCTTTCCCTTGCAGTAACGTTATACAGTATGCCTCGTGACAAGCTGATTACTCCACGCCACATTCTCAAGTAATAATTTTCCGGTTTGACATCTAAACATGTTTCGACCGGTTTTGAACCCTGACGCAATCGAACCCCAAGTCTGGCATTGCATCTGCAGGTGTGGTCATATCCCCCTCAAATGTGAAAAGCCTGCCAGCCTTGATTTTTCTCCCGGAAGCCACGGTCACCGCGTGTCACCTCAAAAATCGCGCTTTCCTCGATCTCGAGCCGTGCCCATCGTAAACATGAAAATCCTGACGATCGCACTGGCGAAATATCGTTTTTCTACGGAATCTCGTTTCAGGCGAGCGTGGGATTTTTTTTCTGGAGTTCCAGATGCGTGTTTGTTCCGCTCGTGGCGCGCTCGCCCGGCTGCTTCGACAATGTTTTGCTCTCCCGTGAGCTGTCGTCCGAGAGGGGGGGGGGTTATGGGAAGAGCGGCGGAAGAGGGAGCAGCGGGAGCCCTCTTCCCAGTCGGCGGCGGCATCTAGGTTGTTTTCTGCTCGGCAGGGGGTTGGTTGGTTGGGTGGGAGGGGCAGAGGCGGTACTACCCGGAGGTAGGCGTGCGGTGGGATGGGTTCTCCGCGAGCATCCGTCATCATCCCTTGGAAGTTGGAAGGGGAAGAAGGGAGGTTTTATTCGAGAGGGAGTCGGGGTGGGCGGAAGAGGAAAAAAAATAAATCGTCTATTTTTTTTCTTCCTATTTTTTTCAAATTGATGTTCGTGGAAGGAGGAAGAGAGAGTCGAGGGGAAGTGGAGCTTTAATTGCCCACGCCATCTCCATCCCTCCTTCCCTCACACCTCACGTCCGTGTAACCTACCTCCCATTTATCGCGGCCGTGCCGAAAGTTTTAATGTTGCTCGCACTCGGTCAGCGTTTGAAATTGTGGCATCCCCGTGCCAAAGCGAGCTGCCAATCTTTAAATATATCTAATTGGCATAATTATCATTAATCGATAGAAATTTGCTGATCGCTTTTTACTACATATTCAATATATATTTGCTGTTGATGTAATAGCCGTATGCCAGAAACGTTTCAATAGTTTTCCAACAGTTAGCTTTCTGCATTATTACGTTTTCGCTGATGTGTTATTTTTTTGATTTGATAGGCCGACTGGGCGTAATTTAGTTTTGATCGTATCTTGTGAATTTTTTTGCCCAGTCAAACATTTAACCTTCGATATGTACGGCAGTTAAGCCATAAAATTCATGGCGGTACCAGTCTTCCAGTGGTGGGGTGATGTATGTATGAACGATACGTAAGTAAAGATTTCGACGCTCGCCTATTTTATTGACATTCTACTGGGGCAAAGGAAGTATAGGAAAAAATAAGAATAATTTGTTAACGGTGTCAACCGTGGATGAACGAAGAGAAAATGAGAAAACATTTTCGTGAGCATAGAGACAAAGTAGTACGCGATATCATGACATAATTGCCGCTTTTATCACGGAAGATCGTTTAATGTTGTCATATACTGTTTCATGGAATAATAAAATGCATGAAATGGCATAATGGCGAATAAATAGAGTTTTTGAATGTTTTAAATAATAGATTTAGCGACAGATGTCAAATTTCAACTTATCTAAAAGTTAAGGGGTGCAAGCTCCTAGCGGTATTGGTAAGGGATGAGGGAGAGGAAGAAACGAGTACCAATTTCACCGAAGAAAACAGTTCCTTCTAATAGGAAAAAGGAGTAATAAAAATGAACCACAACCATTAACACGGCATTTAATTAAAACTAATTGCCTTATGCAGATTCTTATGTTATGGTTGTGGGATAAATACCTTTTACTGCCTCTCGAATCCACCATGAAAAATCATTTTGTGATATTGTTTCCAGCTAAGGCGGTCGTCCCCTCATGTCTAATTGCGAGTCGCTTGCATTGAACCGCCAGTCCACGTTTAATCTTCCCTCGTCTTATCGAGTACTTACTGCTAGTTCTTTATCTTTACTCATATGAACCACGTTATCTTTTGTGTACAGTCGCCGTAAAAGATATTGCGTAATGCACGGCCATGTGTAGTTGTGGAGAATGTAGTGTTTCCACTTACAACATTGGATGTGTGGCTTATTATTATTTCTCGTGGTTTTTTTTTAACATTTCAAATGCATTTTATAAATTAAATTAAGCGTTTACTTAAAGTAGGTTATAAGTAAAATTAAGTGCTTATTTATATAGCCTTTACTGAAAGAATTGTGGCGTTTTCCATGTTTTCAGTACACCGCCTGTCATTTTATGCTTATTTTTATCAGCATATATTTTTTAAAATTTTTATGACGAAATTTTATTGACCCGTAAATACTGATGTTCTTATGCTAATCCTTCGTATCCAGTCCTGTCATTCACTCTTCACGGCTTTCATTCAATGCCTGATAAATATAACAGTTGAATTTCGGATGGTCTCTAATGTCTATTGTCTTCCACTTATCTTCGTGAGAAATTCCTCTTTTGTTTGCGCTGCATTATTTCCTTCCTCGGATCTTCGTAACTTCTGCCTGTCTTCATGCTGTCTTAAGGAGTCAGTTCTCTTCCTTCCTCTCCTCCGCTTACCCAACGTTTTCCCTTCTGTCTCGGCCCTCAACATCCTACTAATTTTCAATGTTTCCTCAGTCCACTTTTTCTGATTTCATTCGGATATTCCGCATCAACTTTCTCTCACCGCACACCGTATTTGAAACTTTGGCGTTAGCATTCTTCTCTGTCTAATGTATTCTCTCTCGTCTCCTGCATCCTCCGTCCCAAATCCCTGCACATGTATTTGTGACAGGTATATGTAAAGGAATGGTTCAACGATTCCAATTAGATTGAAAATTAAGTATCGGGAATGTCAAGATTGAATTATGAAAACGGTATTACTCTTCTTGACCTCGTCTCAAATAAATACTTAAATGAATTTTTGTATGATTCTGAATATATATATTTACGATGTATGTACACAGAGGTGTGTGTATATGTATATATATGTATTCATTATTGTTCTTGTTAGCAGCTCGTGCCGTATGCGTAGAGAAGTATTTCATTTTAGATACCGAAATGAATTTACCTATAGTTGACATTGTCTCCAATTTTAATAGTATTATGCATATTTGTCGGTAACTAAAAATTTATAAGAACTATATATATATATATATATATATATATATATATATATATATATATATATATATATACATTCAAACACGAAATCCCGCCAAACGGCGAATAAATACTCATATATACAGAAACAGATATAAGGAAAAGGGATAGGAACACATATAAAGGACGAACACAATAGAGGTGGGGAAGGCGGAATCGAACGGATCACAAGAGTAAAAATATTTCCTCAACCGGGACTCGAACACCGGATCTTTCCACTTGCCGGGCGGATGCTCTTAACCACTTGAGCTATTTTTTATTTTATTCAGTATTAGTCCGAAAACAGCGCATTTTGGCCTTTACATCGAACTGTTAACAACGATAACAATGGTCGCTATCGAGGATAGTCAATTTACCCTGAGATCCGTGGGTCTAATATGTCGCCAAGCGCCCCGATTCTTTCAGCCAAGAGATGGCGTCAGGCACACACATATATACATGTATGATTCTTGATTCCACGTCCGCGATGTTGAATTTTACCCTGCCTCACACCCTAGTGGGTGCTGACAGGCTGCCATATAAAAGTAGAAGAACGCGTTAAGAATGTTTTGAATAGTTTCTTGAATCTCATCTTATTTTTTCGCATTGTACACCCCCACATTCGTACGTTTAATGAGTATCTTCAAATCTTAATGTTGTGTCTTTGCTAAACGAAGGTGATCATTGTGGCCTTAATTAAATGTATCGCCAACATTAGTGTTCTCATTATTTTTTTCACTACTGATAACTTGATTCCATCATAATTTTAAATCACGTGATTGGTTTTTTTACGCTCTAAGCTTAATTCTCTCCCAAAATAGTCTTCCTCGTCGTTTCGTAATCGAGTTGGAGAAATTTCATTGAAGTCTTCAAAATCTGATGTTTATAACATGAATTGTAATGACTTTCGTTGCATCGGCTTCCATTTTCATCTTTAGTAGCGTGTAATAGCTCGTGTTTCTGCCCTCAATCGTTTCCTGAAAGTGTTTCAATGCGGAAATTTCTTTGGGCATGTGCTCAAGGGGCCTGAAAACTGCAGAGAAAATGTGAACCAGGGAAGGAAAGATTATAAGTGTGTTTCAAACTTGTAACTTCACTGTTTTAACTGCATCCGAATTACATCTGTGATGATTTTTACTGAATTATTATCTTCTGAACTGGCGACGATTTATTTGAATACATCGATTTAAGTTAATGTAAAAAATAAAAATATATCGTCACAATAGCATTGAAATGTGTGTCCGTCTGCTATTTGAAACCAAATCACGTGCTGCGAAGGCTGTTAGGTTCGTCAGTAGTATCCCTCCCCAGAGGTTGTTTTGATAGAAGTAGGAAACCAGGGGGTCGGATTGGTGCGTCAGCTGTTGTACGTTGTACGTCAGAGGCCCCGTGAAGGTTCCGAGCCTTGCTTGGGTATCATGCAGAGAACGTTTCAGGCGGAGTTCGCCATCCGTCGGATGGGACGTTAAATTGTGTGACCCCTTGAGAGTCTTTCTTTAAGACTAGATCAACGACTGCGCTGGGTTTCTCTTCGCCCATTCTTTCCCGTATTCCCAGAAAACCCTATCTCCCTCGATAAATTTAAACGCCTATCCCAATTGATCTTACCAAACTTAATGAAGACGGTCAAACGTATTTGTGGCATAGAGATAATTTTGATTAGCCTATGGAAAACCAGAAAAGGGTTTCTGAACAGGGACTTGTGACTGCACCCACGACTCTCCCGTATCGTTGGATATGCCATTGGTACGTGCACCACACTTATAGGAAGCGCTTTAAACCCTGACCTATTAGTGGGTCAGGTCGTCTTCTCTTTTTTTAGCTAGAGATGATAGTGAGGATGGGAGATAAGCGTCTGGCGCAAAGGGGTTTCTCTTCCGACGCGTCTTTATTTGAAGTGGAAAAGGGGGAGGAAGATGGCCTGGGATCTCGAGTCTCCCCCTTGCTATTTCGAGACTCCTTCCTTGTATAGCCTCAAAACTAGGTTTCCCCGGTCTTCCTCGCGCGCGACAACCCCCATATCTCCTCCACCACATTCCCCAACTGCGCGCCAATTTCATCCCCTTTCGCAGAGCTCTCCACCGGTGGTGGGTTTATTTCTCCTTTCCCCGCACCGCGGTCGAGTGAAAAATAAACATTAAAATCTTCCCAGGCCCTTTGCTATGTTTCCCGCTGCGCAGTGCGCATCTCTGTGCTACATTTCGTGGCGTCATAGTTGAGCGTGTCTATTTCGATCGGCGTTTCTGTTGTGGGTCATTTTTTCGGAAGCACCCTATTTGCCGTCGTCACTATTTTCCCGCAAGTGTCAAGTTTGCGTTCGTTGCTTGGAAACTATTATAGCCTGATTTTACGTCAATGCGTTAGATTTTCATAGCATGAAGTGAATGGAAATCCCCAAGTCAAATTTTTAGGGAAATGGAATGATTAAAATAAAGATATATTTGGTACACAAAAGCTGCAAAACGTTTAAGTGCACATTTATAAAATTTAATGTAATAATTTTTTTGATGTGCGTAATTAAGTTTAATAGGAGTTCTTTTGTGGAGAAAATATTATGGCAAAGGAGTGGCGTATTCTCATGTCACATTGGAATAGAAATCTTAGCACTAAGCGAAAATATGTTCATGAAATGCTTAATAATTTTTTAAATTCATTATAGGCTTTCTTCATTGGAGAGCTCAATGTATTTATGCACTGCAGAATTCTCAAATTCTCACATGCTAAACATGCAATGTATTGGTAATGACTACCGTTCACATATTCTGTAAAGTGTAGCCAATACCGATAGGGATGTGTTATGAACAAAGAACTAGGCTTTACTTTGCACGAGTTTTATTTTGTAAGATATTAATCACCGATTATCATTTCAATAACTTTGTGAGATGCAAACCATGAAGGCTTTTTGATAAACTCATTGATTCAGGGTAGAGAATCCCCACTCAGGGCACATAAGATAGATTGATGTTTTCAAGTGAATGGCTAAAATACTACCTTATTTCAGCTGTCTTGAGTGCATTTTCCCATACTCAAATAGTGGAATACTTCAAAGAGGGGAGAATGATGAGAAAGCGAGATGAAGAGAAAAAAATGATGGGCATTTTGGATGGAATGAAGGGAGGAAGAAAAAATGCAGGGTTAGAAAACGATTTATTGTAATATGAAGTATTTGGTCTAAGAATGTTTTGTATAATGTTAGCTAGAGCTTAGGAAATTTTCTATTTCTTCTAAATGCAAGCAACCACCGATAGGTTGTGTGTCAGAGGGTACGGAGAGCCAGTACACAGTGTTTAGTTCCTTGATCAAAGCCTATCGTGACCTGGTTGAACTTTACTATTAATAAAACTAGCACTGGTAATACTTCGCCACGCTGCTACATTTTCAAGTGCTCCGAAATGTTTAATTTTCCATCCGTTCACTATCCTTATTTGTAAAGTTTCCAACCCAATTTCGTAAACGTACCTAACTTACTTCTCCCAACCCTCCACTCTTGACAAATCAATTAATTCCACCATCAGTTTGGGTTGACATGCGACAGCCTAATGCATTTACGCCGCGCCCTCCTCGAGCACCATGTTGTGATCGTGTAGTGCGAAGGCATACTCGGAGCCATCCGTGATTGATGACCCCATACTCGCCTTCTCAATTACTCCACTCCCATTTCATCCCCACCCCTCTCATCTTTTTCTCCCGGCTACAGGAGACGACAGTATCCGTCGGAGCAATGGGATGTCTCCCTCCCTCGTCTACCCCATTTCCCTCCGCCTTTCGTCCCATTCCACCGGCGCTGTCATTAGCGCCCGAGTTCACAAAACATCCGACCGACCACCAACGGCGCGAGCGCTACCGGGAAAACCGTGTCCAGGGTTGCCAAGCTTAATGTTGACCTCCCTTCAACTCGAGATAGCGATTCCAGTACTTTCCGCAACCCATTGTTTTCGACCCTCGCGGCGTGATTCAGCTTGGTTGGTAGGGAAGGGGGATCGGCCGTGATGCGCGCGCGTGACGGAGGTGACGAGACTTCCTCCTGAGCCTTCCGAGTGTGTCGGTTGCTCAGTTTCCGACGGCCGTTGTAGCTGCTGGAGGTTTGAGAGTCCACGTCGAGGTGACGGTAGTTGGGTTCGCCATTTCCTGGACGGTTGGCTCGCCTGGTGCCAGTTTCGCCAAGTCGTTTTGTTGGTTCTCGATCGTTTCATCAACGATCGCGTCCTATCATTCAATTTACTGACATCAACATTTTGTCTTAGTAGTCACCAGTATTCATTGATTGTTGGATTTATGGATAATTATTTAATAATATTAGTAAAAATTTTTCCATAGATTTAATTGATTTCGCGAAACTCAAGCATCAAATCACGAAATGATCGTTTGTCAGGTACTGCTCGCAGTTGGTAATTGGAAGTTTTTAATGTCAAATATCAGTATAGATTCTTTTTTATTAGTTGGAGCTGAAATGATGCTTTGCTATGTGTATGCCTATTTGACGCCGTGCGCGGATTTAACCCGCAATTACTTCGCTTTGCAAAAAAAGTGAGGGAAAGTAAATTTGTAGCCAGGCCATGGCTTAAATGGCTGTGAAATTTATTGAATCTACCAAATTCACGGATATATCGTGTGGCTGCCGTGTGAATTGTAAAGCTAACAGTTTCAGGCTTAACTTTGTGGAATTCTTTCATGGTGAGGGTGAAAGAAAGAGAAAAAACAACTTTGCACTTCCGCACACTTATTTAATGTAACACGACCATGGTTTCGATGCTGCGCATCATCTTCAGGTGGAGATGGAGATCATCACCTGAAGATGATGCGCAGCATCGAAACCATGGTCGTGTTACATTAAATAAGTGTGTGGAAGTGCAAAGTTGTTTTTTCTCTTTCTTTCACCCTCACCGTGTAAATTGTATATTATATAGATTATAGTGTGTGGGCGATTTCCACAAATCATTTTAAACGTTATAATAAAAAATGTTTTGATAATCCGGCAGGCATTGAGCTGAAAGTGTAATTGTTATTGGTTTCCGATGAACTAAAGTCTCTTATTCTGTATGAGAACAGAAAAATTTAGTTTACCCAGGAAAAAGTACGAAATTATCAGGAATTGTTTTCAACAAATTTATTATGCACCATGAATTAGAAATATCCCAAATTGAAAAACATGAATTAATTAAAATTTCTGTATAATTTTCTGCCTTTCTAAGAATACAAAGTACCCAACCTAAATTCGAGGTATTATGGTTTGATTTTGAATTTTTTCCTGAGAAATGGATGAGGAGGAAGAATATTTCAACGTTCATTTTTATGAGTTTGCATTTGATATTCTGAAGATAAATGAAATAATTCACATAAACCTTTATTTGCGTCGTTTCAGTTTATCAGAATGCATTTTTGCATAACACTCGGAGATTATCTACAGTACGAGGAAAACATTCACCCCATTGCTAGGGTCATTTATTTATATCAATAAAACCACATCAACAGAATTTACCGCAGTTCACTGGAGTGGCGTATCATTCCGTTTCAGTGGCTTTTCACTAGAAATGTTTTCCAAGAGTGAAGATTATTTCAATAATAATTGGAATAAATCTAGATTTAGATGTTATAATTCGTCGGATTTCAGGAATTTTGGACCTGCAACAAAATGATCACTCACGAGACGACATGCTTCGATAGTTCAAATGAGTTCGATTGCTCCATTTTCAACGCAAGGTCTCCCAATATTTTAAGTATTCCGAATATATATATACTGATTATCCAGCAGAGCGATCACCCATTTAAGAATATTGTTAACGGTACGTCACTTCATCTTTATTCTTCACTTGCCTTCATCTCTTTCATTTTCTGGAGAAATATTGTTCAAGAGTATGCGGACAAACTTTCAGATCGAAAGCCAAGGGTATTCAGTATGCGATATCGAAATACCTTCTGTTTTGATTTGTTTTCGATTCGAAACTCTGTCAAAACCAGAATATCACTTTGAATAGAAAATTAATTTCAAAGTGACTGACCCGAAGGATCCCGGTTCAAATTCTGAGTGATATCTGCGGACAAAATGTTGCGAATTTCCTTTCGCCTAAACTTGGTTGGAAACAGAATGGCATCCCGGTGCCTGAACTTTATTATCACGTACATTTTATATATTCAAATTCCTATAGTGAGAACCAGAGTCTTAACTACCTTATTTACTTGCTGAAATTCGGCAGAAATGAAAATCCTAATAACCTTCCGCGAAAGAGTTTAAGACTTCCTCAGTTAGGGCACTCCATTCATTCATCCATGTACAGTCCGGTTTAAAAAAGGCAAATTTCGCTATTTGTCGCTTTCCTCCACAAGTGCTCTCATTTTAAATTTTTGGTCAATTATTCCAAGTTCATTTGTTTTTGAATATCCTACTACTTAATTCCTAGTTGGCATGTAAATGGGCGGAGTGATTTTGTCCTGGTGTTTTATATCGCTGGGAAGGTGGTGCATCACCCAGGATATTTCGGTGTCTTCCACGTCTGATCAGTTAATGTGTGGTTCTTATTGGTTGTATTCAATTTGGTGGTGGTGAAATGTTCTGAGTAGATTTATGCCATGGCTAAAATTATAGGCACTACTTTCTATTTTCCGGTTAGAACTTGGTGATTTGCCTATCCACAGCTGAGTTGGAGAGAAGATTTTCTCTCTCCCTCTCCCTCTCAGGCTGAGTTTATTTCGAGCTGCGGCAAATAGACTTCGTAGACAAAAGAGGTCGGCGATCGATGACTGGAGCACCCCACTACTCTCTTCGAGTTGTCCCTGAATGTGTGTGATTGCAGGTTCTATTAATGTTTCCCTCGTACATTCATTCAAGTTCATGCTTTCGTGTTTATCCTTCTAGTTACTTGCTCTTATTCTTACAAGGACCCCATCCTATTTATTTTTCTTCTTTTCTACAAACCAGTATTCCGTACGTTTTATTAAGTAGCAACATTTAAACCGCGCCAGCCCATTTTTTTGATTTTCAATCAAGCAAGGCTCATGTACATCTTCTAATTATACCGGAAAGGCGTATGGCGAGGGTTGTTTGGTCACCAGGCATACATGCACAATCATCGCATTTACTTCTACACATTTAATCGAATAAAGTTAGTCACTATGCAATGAGCTACTTACATGTAAATATATTCAGTATACTGTGTACAAATCTTGCGGGAGTGATGTTATAAAAATGGGTATATTGAAGATGCATGCATGATAACGACAAAATATATACTTTACCGATGCCAATCAGATTCTTCGAGACTGCGATCATATCTATTTTGATCTCTAATCGTGTGAGGAAAAAACGGCATTTTAAATGTATCCATTCTTCATTCTATCTCTCTAGTGGTAGTTTTTACGGGAGGCGACCGACAGCTGAGGCCATTTGCGCCATTAGGGATGGACAGGAAAGGATGAAGGGTGGAGAGAAACCCGGCGTTGGCATTAGCCTACTCTCAAGGCGCCAAGGGGTCCGCAGCTTAACGCCCCAACCGACAGACGGCGTTCTCACTCCATGTGCCCTCCACAAAGCACCTCAAGTAGGGACCGGGATACCATTGAAAAATATCTGCCGCCTCCAGGATTCGAGTGAGGCCCCCTGAGTGGGAAGCCAGTACTTTAGCCGCCGCACCAAACCGATCCCCTGTATCTCCCTAATTTTATATACGTGATTTGATCTACCATTGTAAAATGGGGCCTGTAATATGTAATTCGCATCCACGGACGGATTAGTGACGTGACTAAAATGTTAAAATAACGAACGTAAATTTCTGAATTCTTAAATAACTGACATTTTAGAATTCAGAAATTTCAATAACATTATTGTTCGGTAACGAGCCTTATTACCGTTATGAATTCGTGGTAGTAGCAGATATGTTTCTTTCTGCTACCAAAACGTAGAGAGGGTGAAACCATAAATAGTTCAGCCCACGCTATCTCCAACAGAAAAATCTTTTAAAGTTTACTTGGCCCTGAAGGAACTGTAGAAATCAGTCAATGTTCCCATTCCTCTTTCTGATCCTCTTACAGTTCAAAATGACACAAACAGATTCATGTCATCATTTTAGATATTTACTTTTTTTCACGATTCAAATTTTCTACCCGTATTTCCCCGTTTTTGAATTATGCATGTTGGTAGCCATTTCCCTTCGCCATATATTTATTTGATGCATACATATTATTCAGGCTCCGTTGTCGACCTATCATTCGATTTTATACCCATAGATTGTCTATTTAAAATGTGCAATTGTTTTTTTAGCGTTTGATAATTTAGTGATATTAATAAAATGAAAAAGTATGATTTTACAGATTTTTTTTGATTGGTTATCGGATATTAAAAACTTTTCATTAAATTTAAAACATCATGTCCTTTCGACGCCTTCCGACTTCTTTTCCAAAACAAACTCCGGGATTTTTGTTGCGTGAATGATTTTTTTAAGTGTCTGTATTTTCATTTGATATCACATATGCACAGAGAAGAAAACAAATGAGGAAGTACTTGGTATGGTGGGCGAGGACAGAGGTTTGTTGGAAGAAATCCTATGGAGGCAGGGAAAGTGGATGAAGGGGGTATTGACCGACAGTGGGATGTTGAAGACTGTAATAGAGGGGAGAATGTTGGGCAAAGGAGGAAAGGGAATGAACAGGATAGGGATGTTGGACGGGATGAAGGGAGGAAGAAAGTACTCAGAGATGAAGAGGGACCTGATATAGAGTAGGATGATGGATTTTGTGTTTTGTTAGGAGTAATAAAATGTTTTATTTATTAGCTGTGTCCATCCAAAAACCTACCTGAACCGGTAGATTACCTAATAATAATAATAATCACATATGCACCCCTGTTGTTTAAATATTCTCGTTCAACTTACTTCGTGAGCAACGGAGTAGTGCGAAAGTATTTATTTATATTTATGGGTGAAGTGGAAACATCTCGTGTTGGCAAAGATATAGTATTTACTTCTATTAAGTACCGTTGTCGCACGTTTTTTAACTCACGGTACAAATAACACCTGTTTCAATATATTGCTAATCAATGCAACAATTTTAGAGTGTAAAAATCATTCGCCTTGACCGGCAATCGAACCCGGATCCCTTCTCCCTCGAATTCGTTGCATTGAAATACATACTAGAGGATAACTCCGTTAAAAGTTGCTGTTGCAGCATCTCCCGCAGTTTCTTGGAATATTATCAATCGTTTAAAAAATTCATAATTAGCAAACTCGCATTTGCATCCTGATGTTTTGGACAAAATGACAACCGCCGACTCTGGGGTTCAACATATATTCTTTAATGATTTGCGATGTATTTTTCATCCTATAATTTCTAACGAAAGGATGTCTTGTAACAGTTTTTTCCCCCGAGTGAATGGACTTTTGCCCTATTCCATTGTTTTGGTTCTGAGACGCGGTTTGCGCACGCTCGGAGGCCATCTTACTCTGTGACGCAGGTGGCTATTCCGTTAATCAACCTGATTGAAACGAAGCAAATATTTGTTCCAGATTTTCCCATTCGCACCTAAGCCTAAAAGCTCGTTAGTACACTTGTCGCCGGTCGTACGACCGGGGGCGCTGATTGCTTCGTAGGAAAGGAAGTTGAGAGTGGGAGTATGCGGGATATGGGGGGGGGGGGGCGGCGTTAATTTGTAGAGCGCCGTTGAGCAGCCCCCCCGCCCTACGCAGCACAGAGACCCAGGGGTCATTTGCCCGTGTCGTATGGCGACCGTTTAAAGGACGTATGGTTTTAGGTGGGTGACGATGGCGGTGATGTCGTTTGCCCCCCGATGCTCCTCTCTGCCCCACCTTCTCCTCCACGCTTCGAATTGCGGAAATGCCTCCTGACACACAAACCCGGCTTCCGCTCCTTCGATCGAGTTTACTTCCCATAATCCCGCTGCGAGGCGCCACTAACCCCATCGCCAGGATTAGAAAGTGCGGTCGACCTGGGGTTATTGCGCCGCCATATTCGGCCTATCGGTAAATCGAGGATTCGCCCGAATGCGCCTAGGCAGTATCCTAGGCTCTTGAAATTTATCATCATAGACAATCCACTCGGTTAATAGAAGAAAATTCCTCTAGAACGGGGTAAACGTGACGGTTATACTGGAGGGATAATGTTGGAAACCTCTCGATTCACGAAGAGAGCAAAAAAGTCTGTGGTGTCCTAACAGCCCCCGCCACACATCGGCGGCATTCGGGTACTTTCGCTGAACTGTATAGATGTATATATTTATATACATCTATAGGCTAGGCTTGGAAATGTTATGGTGTTCTATCCGTCTATGCAAAACTCAAGTTTTTTTCGGGGGGCTCTTGGTCCTTTACCAAATTTCGTCGGTGAGACCTCACATTTCTTCTGAAGCAGCAGAGAAATATGAGGTTGTTTTCGCGTTTTGTTTTTAATGCCACCCCTGGAAAATTTGTGCTACTGTTAATTTTTCAGTATCCTCTTGATATCATCTGTGCCAATTGTGCACCTTAGTAGGTTCAAATTCCTTTTTTTCCTCCGGAATAATTTATTGGGGAGATTTCGTCGGATGAGATGGTTTAGAAGGATAGTACGTATAACCATTGGGAGTTTAGTGCATTAAGGTTTTGTTCCTCATTTGAGGTGAGTTATTTATGGCGCATTTACGTAGGGTTATTCTCGATATTAAAGCATGCGAAATTCCGGGTAAAGGAAATTTGCTAAATATTCTCAAATAATTTTCTTCTCTAAATTTCAAGACGGGAGATTTTCGCAATGCGGCGTGAAAATTTCAAGATAATAGAAAACCGCTGAATGTCAAGCTTGCGCTCTCTCAACATCAAGGAATGCAGTACTTATCAGTGTAAAATCATTGTTTGAAATCCTAATTAAGGTGAAAATTTTCATGAAAATGTAATACAGAGTAGTTCAGCTCAGAGTTGTGATGGGGGAAAGTGATAACGACAATTCTTTTAATATTAATGGTATTTTAATTTGCCCATGGTCCAGATAAGTACGTATTGTAGTGCACCAGAGATAAAGGCCCAGGGTCTCCTTATTCCCCCGTCTTATTTGCGCTCTCAACCAATGGGGAGTTGAGGCTATATCCCCTGCGCTCCCGCCCCTCCCCCTTATCGTCTTCTTTTGTGGCGTCAAAAGCTGCTTAAAACGAGCCGTCCAACACGGCTCAGTGGCTCAGAAGTGGAAGCCGTCTGGAATATGTTTCGTATAAAAATTCAAGACTGTTTGGATGAAAACGTGGATTTTTATCGTGAGATTTGGAATAAAATTAAAATGCATTCATTGCGGATTCGGGTTGAATAACCTAACTTTTGGAAGAGTTCTGAATAAGATGGGTGAAATACCGAATGTTTGAAGTAATGTCAAGGGATAAATACACTATTATTAATATCTCTCGTAAAAAAGTCCTACGTTCATTGTCATTGAAGGATAACAACGTTTGGTGCACAAATAATGTACAATCCTGCTTCTGCCTAATGTACTGCCAGCTATTGCGGAGGGAGATGAAAAGTATCAATTAGCCAAGATAATTCTTTCTCAAATATTTTTGTTGAATCTTAATATACGTAGATGCGTGGTGGAAATAATTTTCATTCGGAATCCGAGATAAAACTCTTAATGAATACATTCCATGAAAGAGGGATTAACGCATGGAAACTACAGTGACCAATGTATATGTATAATTAATACATCCTTCCTTTGAATAGGTTATCTGTTACTGTAATTACTTGATTTCCCTGAATGTGCCACGGGATTGCTGTTATTGAGATTTTCTTTTAAATAAATTGGAATATTTTTACCGATTGTGAAGTTTGTTCTGCTCATGCTTGTGTTTTATTTTTTGCACAGCTATCGAGGAATAGCTTTAGGTCATGAAAACCCTAAATTTAAACATTCCATTATTCATACGTTGGTTATCTGAAAACTTTCCGACTTCAACATGAAGATGTTAGCACTCTTAACAAAAGTTGGGGAATGTGTTTGAGCATGCGTTGAAAGGTACTCACCAAACTCTCAGCCATTTTGAACTCTCTGTTGTTGTTTGACAATCGTTTGAGTAAGTCGTTGTGACGGGTTTTACGAGACTGCCCACATAGTTAGTAGTGATTTAGGTAGGCTCCACACGCCCAGAGATGCATATATATATATATATATATATATATATATATATATATATATATATATATATATAATTATAATATTATATATAACATAGTAATCAACGCGAAGGTCGGTTTGGTACCTGAAGGTGTTTGGTAGGTGAGTTAACCCAGTACTAAGCTGACCTCCCTACCCTGAAGTGTGAAATTTACACCTCAGGGTAGGGGGGCCAGTTCCTTTTCCTGTGCCGGTTATGGTTTCCCAGGAAGATCTGGTACCCGAAAAATCACATAGCTTGGGTGGAGATGCAGGTGCCCAGAGACTTGCGCGGGAATCGAACCCGGGCCCCTCCGATCAGCAGTCCAACGGTCTACCCCTGGACAACCGCGACCCATATATATATATATATATGTATATATATGAATATATATGTATATATGTATATAGATATATATATGTATATATATACATATATATGTATATATATATGTATATATACATATATATGTATATGTATATATATATATATATATATATGTATATATATATATATGTGTGTGTGTGTATATATATATACACACAGATGTAGATTTTTAGACTATAGAGACACAAAGAAAGGACACTCACAATATGTTATTTGACGTTTGACGTTGACAAAAGTCAAATAACATATTGTGAGTGTCCTTTATTTGTGTCCCTGTAGTCTAAAACCTACATCTGTGTTTTTATATATTTGTGCGTCGCTGAAGAGCGTTACATTTCGCAGATATTTATATTTATATATATATATATATATATATACACACACACACATATATACATATATTTTTATATATGTATATAATATAACAAACTTGGACAGCGACAAACAATATAAGAACACATAAAAAGATAGCTCACACGTTGTTTCTTGATCATTTCGACGGAATTCAGCTCCGTCTTCATCGGAAGAAATAGAAGTAATGATAACATACATATAATATATACATACGTGTATATATACCGTCATTCACTAAGAAATAGACATAAGGAAAACGGATAGGAACACATGTAAAAGACGAGCACAAGAGAGTTGAGGAAGGTGGACGGAATCGAGTAGAACACAAGTGCAAAAATATTTCCATGACCGGATTCATATAAATTTTATATATATATATATATATATATATATATATATATATTTATATACATAAATATGTACACATATATGTATATGTATAATGCTAAAGTCATTTTAACATACAAGCTTGCAAATGAATAAAGTAGCAACTCACGTACGCATGTACATACAAATATACCTTATTTCTACGCATCGTTTGATCTTGTCCTCACTTGTAATTCGAGTGACTTTACCATTTCTCTTATGAATTTGATATATTACTAATATGATCCCTCATTTTCCCGGGAAAGAACAAATATTTGTATCTAACTGTACTGAAGTTAATCTCCCTTATCTTTGTGGTCTGAACTACCTTAATAGTTGGGGGGTCATAATAATTCCTTTTGTGTCATTGTTAAACTCGTTTGTTTTGAGCCTTGCTCTAAGTCTAATAATCGAATATTCTCTTCGAATCTCAAGTGGCTCCCAGGCTATTTCCTTTAAAAGGCGTCATAACCGTCTTCTGATCGTAGCAATTTTTGACGAATCTGCCGGATTTTCTCTGAACTTGATCTAATTCTTTCTGGAACGCTCTCTCTCTCAAGGGTCCCAAATACTTGCGGCGTATTTCAAATGTGGCTTAACTTTCTAATTATATTGCCCTACCACAATTTTAATGAAGCCGTGGTCCTTTAAAGCTGATCGGCATATTGTCCTGATATTTGCTCTCTATGAAAGGCGCGATTTTAGACCTACCCCCAAATATTTAACAACATCTGCCGTAGTTATCACGGAACTCTATATTTCATAATTTACATCCACATCATACCCCGCAAGCCGCCTTCAAGGGCGTGTGGCTGGGGGTATTAGAGCGCCACCATTTATGTTTTGCTCATCACTTCCTTTGTTCCATAATTTTCAAAACTGCGTATTTGGTTATGTTAAGTACTAATCCCCATGCCTTACACCAATCCGCTTTTGTGTCTAAGTGTCTAGAGAGTAGCTCGCAATCTGATGGGCTCCTTATTTCCCTGTATACCACAAATGTACTTATTTCCCGGTGTATGAACAAATGTGCGTATATTCAAGTGCATGTAAGGCTGGTGACCAAACATTCCCCGCCACACGCCCTTGCGGCGGCTTGCAGGGTGTTGCGTGAATATAGATGCAGGGAACGCGGACACCTTCATCACCGACCTCAGCGTCGGAGGAGGGAGGAAACAAGCGGAGTGCAAGTTGCTGCGTTTCCATCCCATGGCCTTCCTCGGTGCTAATGCCAGTAACGGTCTCGTCTTCTTCCTCTTCGACTTCCCCGACCGAATTGGTGGCGTTGCGCAATCCCGTCTCACCCACTGGAGCGATACGTCCGCGTTGCTTTCTGGGGTGTAGGGTAGTGTTCCCCCCGCCCCGCGGGTCAGAATCACTCGGCGCCGCCGGCGGGTACAAGCGGGTACTCCCCCACAACGAGCGAGTGGCTCGTGTTCGTTGTTTTCGCTCGCCCTAATAATAGAAGAAAGGGAAATCCTGTTTTCCTCTTCAGCCATGCTTGTTATGAAGCGTCTGAAGGTGATCCCTGAGGGCATTCTCTGCGAGAATTTCCACTGCCATGTTCTTGTTAATTCCCTTTCGAATGTAGTGACGGTCGTCTCCGTAGAAGAGAGTTTTTCGGGGGCCATGGTTCTTCTAATCTTACTGCGTCGCAATTTTCCAATCCGTGGTCCTTCGTGTTCGCCCGTCTACGGGCCGAATTTAGACCCGCCTAGGTCAGCGGTATCAGATCGATTTTGGAAACCTATGCCCCTTAATGGATATATCATCGATCTAGTCCTCATTTGGCTCTACTCCTTCTAAGCAACTTATGCATTGTCCTACGGCGACCCAATCCTCACACGGCGCCGTAAGGATTCGTGGCTGTGGGCGTTAGGTTTGCAACTACGTCTAGGGGTGTGTTAGGTCACCGGCATTACATGCAACTAGAGATTATGTCACGCATTCATGAGAATTTATGATGCATTAAAATGAAGTGCATGTCAACTCTTCTGCCAGAGCGACCGTGGAAGAAAGTTTGTTGTATTACTAAATTTTGTAATTCGAAATACTTAAATATCCAAATGCACGAGTCGTGTGGATGAGTGTTTAGCGGCGGATCGGTCAAATTTTATTGTATTGCGTATATTTACCGGAATTTTTTTCCATGAGTTTGCTAACGCTCATGCATGTTGTGTAGAGCAGTCTGGACGGACCGAGTCTTATTCGACCGCGATAGTAGACTACTTAAATGCATGTTCAGTTTAACACTTGTGGGTGATAACTTTTAAGATCCCATTTGAAGACACTTTAGGTCAGCTGTCCACTTCGTAAATGAGTAATTTATTGTCCACCATACAATATAACGTAAATTTCTTCATTCAGGTGCTTTCAGTTTCATTAGGCGAATGGTGTGCACAAAAATTTGTAAGCTGTATGTTACTTTTGCATAAGTCGGACTAAACATTGAAAATGCATCAAAAGTTCCAAAACTATCACAGATGCAATTTATCTGTCAGTAAAGAATATTAAAATAAATTTCCAGGCTTGAAAAACACTCTAATAAAAAATTATAAGCGTCATCAGATAATTTGTATTAGATTTAATGTAAAACAAAAAAACAATGTCTAGTTTAATCCGGAAGCAGTGATTGAAACTAAAAGAGATTACCGCATTGCAAGGAAAAGGGTGTATATAACGGAAAGTGTATTGTTGTGTGTTGTATTGCGAACGAGCCGATCCCAGGGTTTCTCTCGCGCAAGAAGAAGGAAAACAAACGAGGAAGTGCTAGGTATGATGGGGGAGAAGAGGGGATTGCTGGAGAAACACAAAGGAGGTAGGAAAGGTGGATGTAAGGTATATTGATTGATGATGGGATATTGAAGAATGTGATAGAGGGGAGAATGTTAGGCAAACGAGGAAGGGGCAGAAATAGGATAGGCATGTTGGACTGAATGAAGGGTAGAAGGAAGTATGCGGAATTGAAGAGGGGCTTATTGTAGTGTACGTAAAATGTTGGGTTGTGGTTTGTTTGGAGAGGCAAGGAAATCGTCGCTGTTCCGTTTGGTCGCTTGTGTCCATCCAAAACCTACCTTAACCGGTAGATGACCGATAGTAGTAGATATATACCTGAATTCCCCACAACCCGCCACTAGGGTGGGTGCTGGGCGGTGTTAGGTCACCAGCCATGGTTGCAGAAGTATTAGTAAAACCACTAATTAGTTAGGTGTTAATCAATATTTGTATTATTAAGCATTCTCTAATTAGAAATATTACTATTAAAACTAATTAGAGAGAAGCGTAGGAGCGCCCTACGTGTACTTTAGCAACGGTTGTTCAAAGTCTCAGCTATTTATATTGCTGGATCTCGTTTTGTTTGATGCTAATATTGTATCGGAGTATCCCACGTCGCAGATTCAGACGCGGCTTGGCAGGATAATACGAGTATGTGGATGTAGGTAAAGCTTTACTGGAGAAGTTAACTCCATAACTCCATCGGGTGTTGAATAATGCCTCGAAACTTAACGTTATTAATTCGATGTACTCCTCTTCACTCGTCCCCATACTACAGCCGTGCAAAATCTTTCTTACTAGTTAAACCGGTTGACATTGACCGGTTTCAATAAGCTTTCCACTCACGTCGTTTCCTTCGCTTTCATCCTTAATTCCATTCCGAACAATATTCATATTGTATAAAATTTGTGTTGTGTAAACGAGGCCTCCTGTTATTTTTTCTTTCTTTCTCCATTTCCTCGATCCTTCCAATATTATCTTCATCATCCCATCGTGCTTGAGTATGTCTCATTAGCTGTCCTTTTCTTATTACGAACTGCTTCAGGAAACATCCTTTGAAGGGTTCTGAATCCCTCTGATCTACTTCTTCTCTCGTAAATATCCCTCTCTTTTGAAGAACGCTATGTATTCCTCCGCTAAAATTGTGTTCAGGTGTAGTAACTCTCAGTACAAAAGCGTACTTTAGGTACCTTGCAACTAATACCAAGGTGCATAAATATGACGCATTTCAATAGAAACTAGCCATAATTAAAAGTAATCTGAGTGGAGGCATACATATTAATTTCGTGAACATGTGGAGCGTAGAGGAGCTTGATTTGTTTAAGGTTGTTACCGTATAAACGTGGTTGCGCATCTAGATTGTTAGGGGAACTACGTTTGGAATCACTCCCGGAGCGAAGGTATAATTGCATATCAAATCTTTTGCATAAATTGGAAGCTATATCTTTTGGAATGAATCTGAGGACTTTACATTCGTATAATCGTACTACTGTATGAGACATGAAAATTCTATTAGAGAGATCAAGTGTAGAACCGAAATCTTTATGAAAACATTTTTATCACGAACGACATGGGGACAGAATAGCAGAAAACGACTGCGCTGGGGGGAAGGGAGTATTGTTTTTCTTTTTTCATTCTAAGTAGTCTACTATGAAGTAATTATTTCATTTAATATATATTATTTATGTTGAAATTATTTCGTGTAATATTTGAGTTATTTTACATATTTGTTGGTGACTAACAGTTAAGAAAAACTAACTTTTTGATGTTGAATGGTTGGTGTTGAATCAACATCAACTCCTGCCACACGCCCTAGCTTTGGCTTTTAGGGTATTATGAAGATGTAGATGACGATGTTGATGTAGAGCATGAGATCTTAGGCTGAAGCCGTGGGGTTCTCCCTCAAAAGTTGGCATGCACTCATATTTGGCCCTTTAATTCTTGGACCCTGACACCCCCCGTTATGCGCCCTTTGCGGTAACTTTCGGGATGTTGCGTAAGTTTAGATATCTTCAGCATTCTTCTGTATGTATGTATATCACCAAGCTTCCGTCCGAGGTTGCACGACAGTAGTTTCTCGCTTCCCTTCCTCAACATCCGGATTCATCGCCTCCCGTGTGTAGTCGTCTTCCCAAACAACCAATCCCTTCATCCCTCCCCAAAACCCTCTCTCGCTCAAGGCCACCGATAATGGCATTTACTGCCGGATTGAATCCTTAACGGGGAAAGAACTCCCAGCTTCCACCCCCGCGGGAGAAGTCGTATTCTCGCATTAATGGGAAAATTAGACGCAGAATGAGAAGATTAATCGCCCTAATAACGCGTCGGGCACGAGGATTTACGAGGGCGGCAGGAAAAGTCGCTCCTCCTCCCCCCCTCCCCTCAACCCCGTTTCCGCAGTTGCCCTCCTCCGAACTCCCTTCCATCCCCCGCACCCACGCCCTCCCGCCCTCGCCGCACCAGCAGACTCTTGCTTCCCGTTTGTTTTCGGCTCCGCAGCTCCCTTATCTCACTCTTTCCTCCTCATCCACTCCGTACCACTCCGCTGGTCCCTTCCCACCCTCACATTTTCCGCTCTCCCCAGGCCCCCTCCGTCTGCTTCGCTGGAAAGTAATTGAATCTCGTTCAGATAATGAATAAAAGCTGCCGAGGAGGGCTGCCGACGACTTCGAAATCGGAAGAGACCGTGGGGTTGGCCAATGCCAGTGGCTGGTCGACCCATCGCCTCCATCGAATACGGAGAGATACCCTCCGCGCTGGTTGCGAGTAAATATCTGCGGGGGTTGCAACGTCATTAAGATGGAAACGAACTCAAAACTAGGCGTGTCCTTTTTCGAGTAATTAGTCCATCTTGGCTCATTCTGATATCTCTCGCTAGTGTTGCGACGGGAGAGAGAAACGTCAGGGTGCGCCAGCAAAATCGCACGTAAGTCGGAAATTATTCGATTTCTACAAATAATTAATTAGCAGTTTTCTGCTGGCTTGTGGAGTAAGTAAAATAAACCCTGATACTGCACAGGACTGTGCCCATAAGCCGTAACTAACAGGACACGAAATCTGAGGCCCCATACTGCATATTGGGATAAATTCTTATTTAGCTCTATGGTATACTTTCTTCCCCACTTAATTCCATCCATATTGCCTCTCCTTTTCCTTCCTCCCTCAACCTCACCTTCCCAGTATTCTTCTCTCTATTATCATCTTCAGCATCCCATCGCCTCTCTGAGCATCTTTTGTATCCACTTATCCTGCCCTCTCCGAATTTCTCCCAACATGCGTCTACTCCTCCCCTTTCTCAACTTTTTTTCAGATAAAATTTGATATAAATGAAATAATGATGATACACACGGTGTACATACTTTCAACTGCTGACTAAATGTACTAACGGCTCATTTCAATTAACAAATGTGTATTTTTATCAGTCTTGATTGAGAAAAATATAGTAGTGACAACAAAAGCTTGCTTCTTGTTTTGTGAATACGAGTATATTGGCATTTAAATCGTGGGAATACATTGATTATGAGGGGATATACCTTCATTTTTGCTAGATCCCCCCTCGCACCCGGAAGTCTCCGTTTTCTGGTATGACGCAAGTATAGAGTTGGTACCATGTGGTTAATTTCATTTTAAGGTATGTGTTCAGTTAAACCTTCTGTTTTCAGATGCAGTTGAAGGTTACTATCTTGCTCTTGTGAGCCCAAGAGTTTCAGTTTAGGATGTAGCCGTTGGAAGTTTCCTCTGTGACTGAATCAATGCTCAATCAATCTTTTAATTGCATTTCTCATTCTTCACAATTTTCATTTGGCATTGCTTGGGTGACTTGTAGGTCATAAATATACGTATAGAAGCTGCTGTACATTCCTGCATACTCTCACCATTGGTAATCTGCATCTACACATTGCGTTGCAACGTCGTGTGGCGGGCCGTGGTAGAGCACCATCCACACATGCGCTAATATTAGTTCATGGATGCATTCGAATGTATATCTGCACATATAAACAAAAACTCGTTAGTAATTAATGTAAGTAATAATACCATAGGCTAAGGTTCTTTGTGATGCTACGTATTTATTTTAAATTAAGCTCAGGATATCGAGGGTGTCTAAGTAGTTGGCGTTTTCACTTGGATAAAATAAGGTTCCTATCCCTTAAGGCAGTAAAAATGCTATTTTTATGATGGCAACAAACTTGCTATTTAAAGACGATATCTGAATGTACGTAGGTACGCAAATGAAACCCGAGGGCAGCAGTCAAGCGCGATAATTGCATAACATCGTTTCGATTGATGAAGTTGGTGAGAATATTTGGCGCGGTAGCACACTCTCCCCTAAATTATTCATCTCTTTGACTCAAGGAGACGCTCCTGCGCACAGGCGGTGATTTGCATAATCTCTCATATTCTCATATCACGTCCTCCAAAAGTTTTTGAAACTGTCCCAGGCGTATGACGCTTTTGCGAACCGCGAAGGAATTTAAACGACCACAGCTTCGTTAATATGATTCCCTGCCAGAAGTGTTCACGTGACTCCGACCACTTTTGAGAGTGACCTCGAGTTTGAAGTGTTATGACCCAGCGAAAGTTTTTCTATAACATTTAATGTGAACTCCTATTGGAACGGAGCGCTCATGCTCTTCACGTATTTTTGGCTCGTTTTTCTATCCAATATTTTTCAAGCCATAATTAATGAAATGTTTGATCTCCATATTGGTCTCATGAATACGTTTCTTCGGCGAACAGTGTTACTTCGGTCGTGCTTGGATTTTCTGGGGATTTTTATAAATGAAGTTATACTGAAATTCATGGTTTTGCTACAAACAAGCCTATGTCTGCCACTTCAATGCGAGTGTCTTCTTCATGTCGCCGGCGAGTTGAAGTCGGAGCTTAAGCGTTTGTCATGCAGAAAGATGCCGTTATAATCGATTATTTTTGTTATCAATACCGTTACTATTAAGTAAGTACCGCAAGCAATAGTCAGTCCCATGTTTGATGTTTTTCATCAACAAAGTTACTATTTTCGTAACAAATAGGTAATTAAAATAGAAAACAAAGGGTGTAGATTATTATTTCCGAACCTTGGCGCGATTTCCAAGAAAATTAGTTAACATGTTTTTCTATGGGAGAGAGAGAAAGGTACTTTCCTTTGATATTTTAAAAGGTTACGTGTGCTCTTTTAAGTTTTGTTTTTTTTGTTTATTTTGGAAAATTTACTCTTCCATCTTACATCGAGAGGGGAAAATTTGTGAATAATTTGTCAGTATTTTAGTTTTTCATCTCTTTCCCTTTCACTGTATTTTCCAAAATTCGAACTCTTATTTTCCCCGGGGAAAACGCTTCCGATGTTTGTTTTCGAATTTTATTTTTCTTTGCGATTTCTCTTATCTGAGGTTTTCATCTCATTATTTCCTTGGTGATGTACCAGCGAGTTACGTCCGCTGGATCACATTAGACTTATTGTTTTTTTTTCATCTGCATAATACCCCGCAGGCCGCCGCAAGGGCGTGTGGCGGGGAGTGTTAGGTCACCACACGTAAAAGGGAACAAAACCACATGCAAAATCAAAACATATATGCTAATCCATTCCCACAGTGGCGTACACATTCATGCAAAAAACCTTTCACTCCACATGCATGCAAATAAAAACACCATCATCCAAGAAATAACTGCACTCTACCAACACTATTTTTCATCACCGTTCACCTCATAATTAAAAATGAGTATTCTCCTGGGAACTAATCGTAAGTTCATTCCTATTGCTAAAGGTATCCGCCCATGCCAGTCCTTAGGACGTCGCCGTCACGATGGTGAAGGACAGCTATATGTCGGATGTATCAGAGAAACCAACGGTAAAAATATGTTCAACACTGACCGGAAATCCCTATACGAGGCGTTAGAATTCTTCAATGTCAAAGTGTCAGTAAACGTTATCGTGGTGTGCTATTTTTATTTCACGTTAACGGTATGGGTTTGCTGTAGCACTGTGGTACTTGCTTATTGGTCTGTCTATATAAAGCAGTCTGAAGGCTCTAGGCGCGACTACAGACAGTATGTATTTACTGCAGCGCTGCCTCTCCCTTTACGGTAAAACCCATTTTGAAAACTCAGAATTCAATTTCAAAGTTCTTCTTCACTTAAGGGAATTACCCCTGGTCAACCTGTTCCGGGATCCTTCCCATCTGCATCTAATAAATACCCCGCGATCCACCGAAATTGTGGGTGACGGGTGGTGCAAGCCCCAGGTGAAAAGGGTAGGGGATAAGGTAGAGGAGGGGTTTTTAAAGGGTTAGGGAATGGGAAAAAACATCCACTCAAAATCCCTGAAAAGATGTTCACGTCGTTCGGAATGGTAATATGTCTCTTTCCTATTTGGTTGCGTATACATCCAAGCAATGCATCTCAAACCGCGGTATGAGCGCGTGAGTTGTGGTGGGGGTTGTTAGGGCACCAGCCATGATTGTCAATTAATTGGCAACTATGAATGCGTGTATGGAATGGACTTTGACCGACGAAATATAATTTCAACTCGCATATCTTTATATTTTCGGTCTCCATTTTTGCGCGCTATTTGAATGCTTGAAGTACGTATGTTCCTTTGCATCATTTTATCTTTAAATTTAAGTATTGAATTTAAAATCTTTTTCATAGTCTTTGTTTGCTGCGGGGGAGAACCTTTGGCACATCTGAGAAATTTCCTTTCTTCTGCTTCGACATTTCTCTTTTTCCTTTTTACCGAGGGTTTATATCTCTCGCACGTCAGTGATGTTGAAAAAACTGTTTTTTTTATAAAATTTATGGCGGTTTCCCTTTCTAAATAGGTTTCTTAGGGATCTCTGGATTGTACCAATTTAAATTTCGGAGCCTTGTTGGTTTAATATCCCAATCAGTAACATAATCACATGAGATCTTGCATCCCATATTGTTTTATAAAATTTTAACTCTGCCCAAGATTTGAATCTTAGCACAATATCGTTGCTCTTAAATAGTGTTACCCTTTATATGCCATGGGTTTTGATTTAATGGCATAAATCTTCACTCCACATTGTTTGCAAGTTATTTTCGCAACCGGTCTATCTTACTTTTTGTATAGCTACTTTATAATCTCAATTTTAAAACGCCTATGAACATTGGCGTCTTCTGTAAATTTTATTTTACTTTCACTATCCAATAGGGATCTGCTCTAATGTGCTCCTTAGCCACTTTATCGCATTTTTAAATGACCCTATCTAGAGTTCTCGGAGAGACTACAAGCGCTACTATAGTCCTATTGTAGCTGGGCTGCTGCCCTTACGGTATAAATCAATGTTCAAGATTGGCCGAAAGAACATAAAGGGCATCAGAATTCCTCAGTTTCAAAATATAAGTAAAATAAGCACTCTTGTTAAATTTTAATTTCGCGTAATTGCTAGTGGTCTCTAGTGGGATGCAACGTGCTACGTATCATATTTGTACTCTAAAGGAAACGTTCTGCAGATTCTCGGAGGGTTTTAAGAGGCGCCACAGGCCTACTGAAGCGGTGCTGCGTCACTTCCCTGGTTGCACCCCCCCCTTTCCTCCGTTGTTGCCCCGAAACGTCCTCTCCCACTTTATCGAGTCCTATAACGAGCCCACTTCCAGATAAAGGTAACCTCTTCCCTCCCCACTCCGTCCCCTCATTTCCCTTCCATTAACGTTCTTGTTGAATTTTTCACGGCGGCCGCATTAACCGAGGTGATGGCGGCGGTGTTTCCCCTCTCATGCTCCCCCACTATCTCCACCCCCCCCTCCCTCTCTTCATCGTCCTTTCTCCTCCGATTCCTTATGGACCTGCGAGGGGGTGGGGGAGTTGATTCGTAAATTGGAAAAAAATGTAAAATTTCCGCGATTCGTTAAAAAAAGAAAGAAATTGATGTGGACGGACGGAATGTTTTCACTATATTATTGAAATTCATCCGAGATGGGAGCCTTTCCATGTAAAAATATTTCATCCCGAACTTTTATGTTTCGGAAAAAAATAGTTCTCTCTTGAGTTAGTTCACATCTAATTACGACGAAATAATTGAAAGTCTGAAAAATGTTCATTATGAGTCGAGATCAGTTGAGAATGTAAGAGTGAGGTAGCTTGCCGAACGACACGAGGAATTCTTTCTCCCATGTCCATTGCACGGCCGAATATTTAGAAAATTCGTTCTTTGAAAAAAAACTACTTCAGCCACTGAAGCAACAAGGTGGAAATCCATGGCGTAGGCACAGCAAACTAATGTTTGGTAGGCGGTACTATATCATTAGCATGGGACAACTTGGCACCAATTTGGTATGCATGGTGCTTGTTTAGTATTATTTATTCGCATTTTATTTGCATTATTCCTTGTGATAACGCGTCTGATGAGTTACTTAGTAAATGAAGCTCTCTCATTTGGCAATTTTTTAAATTTGAAATTGACTCCAGGGCTTTGAATAATTTTTTCCAGCTCTCTTCTACACGTCGAATTATTTTACTTAGCATTAGATTAGCATTGCATTAGCACCATTATTTTAATGGAGGAGAATATCCAGATAGATAGAGGTAAAGGAGAGGAGGAGGAGGAATCATATTCAGCGTGAGCATGACCCACAGATAATTATTAACTAGGCTACTGAATATGTTCTTCATTTATAAAGTAATCAAGGGAGGTATAATTTGTAGTTCAGGAATGAATGGTTAGTTCTTAACATTTGATTTTTGGTGTTTATTGTGTTGTACGTGGCGTTTAGTTTATGGGTCCGTCAGAAACATGCCTTGACCGGTGTTACTGTTAAAAACATCATTATTTTAAAGTCTCTATACAAGCTTTTCGGGATATCAATACTGCTATATGATTCATTCTTTCGTTTTCAGAAGGGAGATTATATCGTTGAGTCGTATAGAATGCCAAATATTCAGCATCGATATTCCGAAAAGATTATGTAGAGCAAACAATTGTTGCGAAAACCTTCCATCAATGATTTAATGCTAATTATCCGGGATGAGTACTCACTGCGTAATGATATTGTTTTCTAAATTAATACCCCCCAGCGGTGTCCTTCCACCGCGTCACACTCCGCTTAGATGGTTCCCAGGGTAGTATTTCGGCGAAAAACAAGTAATCATCCCCGGACGGAGGGTGCGGCCCACGCCAACTGCGACGCGGATTCATTTTCGGGCCTACTCTCCCGTGGAGCGGTTTTCCCGCTCATCCGAATGACCGAGCGGGATATTCTCACCCAACCACCCCTTCAAGTGACGACGGCTGCGGCGTTCGTCTCAGGATATTTTCCCGTTTGCCGTAGCTCTCCCTCCCGCCTCGGCGACGCTCTCTCCCGACGCCGCATCGTTAAAACCCGACGCCCACGCCCCGGAATGGCGTCGTTCCAGATGACGTCGGACGGAATTTGCGTCGCAGTGCATCCTCCTCGAATGATGCGTATCTGTGGAGACGGCGGTGAGTCAAGGTTCTTTCATCCACCTGGGGTAATTAGTCGTGATTATGATTTCCCAAAATTCCTCTCGATTAACTGAAATGAGAGCGGTGCGCATGCTTAAATTAATAATTCGTGCGCTGACAGAACTGACATAATACTGATACGATGCAGTGGCTTACCGTGTTATCCGTGATCCTGAGGACACACCAGTTTAATCAGGTGAACTTAATGCTATACAGCACTGGTGCGACACTTGGCAAGTAGAATTAAACTTAAAAAAGTGCGTAGTCATACATTTTTGGAAAAAAGAGCAATTCCTACCCAAACGCTTTCTGCATTGGGAACACCAAAATGGAATGTGTAGACTCAATTAAATACCTAGGCTTTACCCTCACTCACGATCTCTCGTGGGTGAAACACATACGGGGAATAACGTATGTGGAAAAGCTAACACAAAATTAGGATTTATTAGTAGAGTACTGGGTAAATGTAATGAAAAGGTAAGAGGGAAATGTTATCTTTCACTGGTTAGACGTCATTTAGAATATGCTGCAAGTAAATGGGATCATCACTAAATTAGATTACTTGCCGAATCGGATCGATTGCATCGTAGAGGAGCTAGATTTGTAAGACGCTGTTGTGATAAACTTAGTACCGTATCCAAAATATTAGAGCAGCTAGGCTGGGAATCACCAAGCTCACCAAATACACCAAATACTTTCTCTACAGCTGGTATTTTATTTATTTATAAATACCCCACAAGCCACCGCCAGGGTTTGTGGGAGGGGGTGAATACACAACAGAATAATTTTACCCAAACATGACCCTACCGTGGTCGAATAATGTTATTATGATCCCCTATCGTTCGTAGAAAAAATGACATCTTAAATATATCTGTTCTACATTAAATCAGTCTAATTTTATTAGCATGACCTCTCCTACCGTAGTACGATGGGGGTAATATTACTTTTTCAACATCGCTGCTAAAGAGACCTCCTTCCAATTGATGCAAGAGCTTCAATCTGTAATTTAACCTTCGCTCCTAGAGTGATTTTATCGGCTCAATAGATTTTTAAACAATTGGAATTGGGTAAGAGAAGCGCATTTTCACCCCTCAGTTAGCAAGGGCAATTTTCAGTGTATCTGCATTTCTGGCACCCCCTTTCAAATCCAGTGACGGCAGACAGGTCGCATTCTTTCGTTATTTTTGTTCAATGGCTTCACGCCCTATCGCCTCAAGTTCCCGCCGCCCTCTATTGTTGCGTCCGGGGTAAATGGACCCATATGTTCCCGTCGGTCACCTTCCGGCTCATTCTGCTGGAAACGGTGCGAATGAATCAGGCGTGCACCTATCCGCGAAGGGGATGGGGCGAAGAGGAATCCCCACAATCCTCCCTGATTGTCCGCGATCAGCCAACTATTTCAGAGCATGGGAAAGTTTTGAACAAAAAAACATCCTTTGGAAACGGATGCAAAGTCTTTGCAGTTTAACTTTATTGTGCGACATCTACATATGCTGAATACCGTGCAAGCCGGCCACCAGGGCGTGTGGCGGTGGGTGATAGGTGACCAGCCTTGCATGCACATCCCTTATATCGCTACTTGTTTAAGCAGCTATTTCCATGTATGGAGCACACATACCGCAAGTTTAATGAAAGCCAAAAAATCTGATAAGCCCCTTGAAAGTAGCTTTGAATTTTAACTGCGCCAATCGATCCATGATGTCGATGCGATGGAAATTTACCGAACATGTGTCCAACGTCCAAGTAGTTTTATGCTTATTTTTTTACGTTTATTTCGTAGCGAAAAAATTTTTGTAAATAATAAACTTGATTTTATTTATTCGATATCGCAAACGGGTATTAGGATTGTGCGTAATATACATTAGTACTTTTAGCGTTTGGTATTAGTATTTTGAGTACCATGCAAGCCACCACTAGGGTGCGACTAATTTTGACCCTAATATTTTTACCCCTACCACGGACGGAAAACGTTATTCTGATCCCTTATCGTTCGTGGGAAAAAAGACATCTTATATATATTTGTTCTACACTTAATTTCTGTAATTTTATTGACACGATTTCTCCTACTATAGTACAAAGGGGGTTATAATACATTTTCAGCATCATTGCTAAAGAGACATCCTTCCAATTTATGCGAGAGATTTAATCTGTAATTTAACCTTCGCTCCGCAAATGATTCCCAATCTAGCTTCTCTAATATTGTGGATACGCTACTCGTTTTGTCATAGCAACGTTTAACAAATCTAGCTCCTCTACGCTACGTGTGATTAAATTTGGCATTCAATCCTACGTCACAGGGAATCCCATATCCTAGTAGCATATTCTAAATGAATCCCAACCAGCGAAAGATAACATTTCCGTTTAACCTTTTTATCTCATTTACCTAGTACTCTTTTGATAAATCCTAATTGTTTGTTAGCTTGTCCACATACTCCCCGTGTTTGCCGGCACAGATGGCTGGGGGAGGTAACGTCCTCGCATGCCAACCCATAGGTCGCCGGTTCGATTGCCGCCTAGGTGGTTTATCCTCCATCTAGGGCTTGGGTGGTTGTGATTGTCTTCAATGTAATGTACAGAGGTTAGGTGGAAGAAAGGAATAGGAAGTTTCAATCTCGCGCCAATAACGTCGTTAAAGAGCTAAATAAATGTTTCACCCCTGAGAAGCCGTGAGTTAGGGTAACGCCTAAGTATTTAATCTAGCCTGCACATTCCATTCCGGTGTAGTTTTCATTCTTTTATTAATGCAACCGTAGATAAATCCAAGATTATGCACATACCTTTTTTTGGGCTCATCGGCTAGTGTTTGAATTTACCGTGTGATCGGAGGAAATTCTTCATATGCATAAGTGACTCAGAAGACCTAAGCGGTTGGACACCCCTGATATAGCCGGAGGAGGGAGGGTTGCTTTCCGCCTTTTCTATCTGAGGGACGCTTGGCGCGTTTCGCGCGGTGCGAGTAGATGAATGCCGGAGAGAGAGACGGGGTCGGGTGGGGGGCCAGTTGACGGTTGAGGTGGGACATGTGGGTGGGTAGGGAGCGGGGCACGTTCTGTTTGCGTTTTGAAAGACTCGCCACCATCGCGGCGCCCGTCGCGGTCTCGACTCAGATGGATTCGCGGAAACAGGACGCCCGGTCGCCGCGTCGCGCGGAAACTCGGCCGTCCCCTCCCCTCCCTCCGTTTGTCGCGAAAGATAGCGGGAGAGATTGTGCGGCCGGGGGGGGGAGAGGGGATTGTGCTCGGATTTCGCTCAACGTAAAGAGTTTGGCGATAGTGCTCGGAGTCGTAAAATCGTGTTGCGAACTCTTCTTTGTTGCCTCACTTCATTCACCCGTCCGTGCCACTTGGTGAAGAAGAGTGACAGAAGTGTCGCTGTTCTCGCTCTCGGTCCTTCTGTGCCTCATTTGCCAGTGATAATGCTATCCGTGACAGAGTGCAGTGGTGGGCGGAATGGTTTCACTTCTTAGGCAGTCGTAGATAAAATAATTTGTTTGTAATTGTATTTACCTTGATGCAAGCGTTAAATGACTATGTATCACTATAAATAAGATGAGAAGTCGAAAATACTTTAACTAAATGGTGTTACAGGATCGAAAAAAATCGGGAAAATTTTTTGAAATTTCTGTATTCTTCAATTATCCGGGAAAATCCATGTGGGAAAGGAACTAGTGATCTTTTACTGCTGATAAAACACCCTGTAAATTTTACTGGAATAAAACTATTGCGCTAAATTATTTGTTAATAATAATAAAAATAATCTGAAACTTTTTCCAGGTTTTATTATTCCCTGGACTGTACGACTTCAGGTAGTATGTAGTCGTGGTTTAGATAGTAGGTATCAAAAAATGTATGTAGCACGGGTAATTGCTTTAAGTCCATGTACACAAGTCGATTGCCAATATAATAATACTTGATAAAAAACTGATTGTAGCAGTTTTCCACTTGAAACGTGAGTGCCACGATCAGTTATTCATTTTGTTCGACTTCTGCCACATTACGCCTGAAGCTACTCAATTTATAACAAATCCTTATATCCTGATGGGTAGCTAGATTAAAATACTCGTTACTTCCCCCCTATTTCAAGGGTAGAGCTGAAGTTGTTCCTTAAAAGGTTCATCATAAGATGCACACGCTCTGAACGTTCAGTCATTCGAAAAAGCAGGGGTTAAGTTTGTTATTTATGGATTCATTATTTTTCTTTGCTTGTCAAGCGCATGGCAGATAAAATTTAATGAGAACTTGGTTGATACTGTCCTCTTATTTATTCTCAGGAATATGACGCGTTTCAACACCTGGGAGTCTTACTCATGTAAACAACTATTGTACACCTAATGACGACGCTAGTCGTGGAAACGCGCCTCTTGTTTTTCAAGATAAATATAAGCGGATAGAACTCCTCCTAGGAGAATTCAAAGAATTACTATGATGACGTTAGTAGGTACATAGGTCTTGTCCTTCTTTTATGTTTAACTCTGGCATTAGTGACGCGGCTGACTTGTTCCTCTTGTTTGAATTGATGAAGTTTCCAAATACGAAATGTGTTGAAGGTTATACGTTTTCAGTCGAAAAAAACTTTACTTCCAACAAAACTTAGCAACGACTTACTTTTTTAAAAACTTAACTTGAATGGACAGTGTCCATTTTGCTGCACTGCATCCACCTAATTAAAAACTAGATCCCGTTGTTTTATCGTAACCATTGGAAGCTACTTAGTTTAATATTTTTAACATCGAAAAAAAAATTACTTTCGCCGGCCCTCTTTAATGTCACTGACGTAAAATTTCGATAAAACTTCAAAAGCAGCCTTTCCCAGCAGTTATTAATTTTTTTATGGGATAATGCATTCCTAGTCGTTCATTTTTTGTTCTTATTCCCGAGGAATAGTTTAGATTTTATTTGTGAAATAAGTTGTAGGTATCCTTGAACTTTCCATGAGAGGAAGTTACAACTTTAGCCACTTGGATGGGAAATCGTCGACTGTTTTCTTAAATAAATTGCGCTGATGTGAGCGACCGAGGGGTGAAATAACCCGGATGTCACCCACCAGCTTCTGCGTTTCATTGTGGATTCAAGGCCGAACGATCAACTCCTCCTACATCAGTTAGCCATATAAAAAAAACACTTCCCCAAATGCGTGCAGGGGATATTTTACTGCGCAAGAATTTCCCATTCCCGGCCGGAAGCTGTCCCTTTACCCGATGGGACAGGCCTCGATTACTCACGTGCGCTTCCAGTGTCCTTTTCTGTGTTTTTTCAGCAGGATAATCATCGGCATTATTTTTTTTCCACGCGGGTTCAGCCAAAGGAGAAAGGTCACGTCTCGTGTGAGTGACACGGTCCCAGAGGGTCGCGACGCGAGTCGCAATTCTGTTTGCGTAAGGACCGATTGAAGGTTTGGTTTCAACTGTTGAAAGTTTTGGTCCAAACCGCCTCGATATCTCAATCGTTTACGCGTTGGACGAATGGAGTCAGTAATATTATGATGCCTGTTTGTTTTGAAACGGTCAAACACGGATCTGACCTTAAGTTTTCAGGTCGTGATCTGGTATTCATTCCTCCGGATAGGATATGCTTTACTCCAAAGAAGATTGTGAATTCTCTTCCTTGAACTTGAATTCATTTTTTCCATTTAGCTTTTTATGCCTTCGTGACAATTCTAAACCTTTTTCCTGTAATTTTATGCTTCTGCGTTCTGCATACAGCAACGAAAAATAACGTACGCAAGAATCTCACTCTTTTTTTCCCGTTGTTGATCTCTGGTTTTTCGTTTAGGAAAAGGTGGCAGGTCGCCTTGAGTAAATTCGTTATCCTGGATCGTCATGTTGTTCAGTGAACGAAGGTGACAATTGAAATACTATTGTAATTATGCATTATACAGTGAATAGAAAGGGCCGTGATGTGATTGCTCCATAAGAGCAATGTTTGCATCTAAATGAAAGAATACTAACTATAATTTTCTTATTCTGATAGAATCAACGAAAAATTAAATCAATAGCGAATGAGTCATTTTAGCTATTGGCACTTGGAGAGTAAATAGAATTATGAGAAGACTTAAATAGTTAGAAAACCTTGAACCGTGACCTTATGACCCTCAAGATTTTCTTTCAGGATGACATATACTCGTATCGTTGACTCTCCCGATGAAAATGTGGATGAATGAATAATGGTGAATTGATGAATGAATAATGGTGAATTGGTGAGAAAATTAGTGAATGAATAAATTTCTCGACATTGCAAAGTCGCAATTGTGTTAGTAGTGCGTTGATTTTTTTGTTGAGTTCACGTTTTTTTTTACTTTACGTATTGCTTTTAATGTTTAAGTAATCACCCTGGTCCTCAGGGCTATACTCTTCTATGCCTATGTCAGTCGCTTCGGGGTAAGGATTTTGCCACCAAATACCATTTCTCTTTTTCTAAAAAAACGACTGTATTGTTCAGGAGTGCGTCTTGTCTGGTGACCTAACGCCGCCTGCTACATGTCCTTGCTCCGGCATGCGGTGTATTGTGTAGATGTAGATGAGTAGGTCAACCAAAAGAGCAGGCGATCCTTCTCTCTTCTTGTAGTTTTTCATTCTGACGGCCCTGGAGGCGACTAAAGCCCTTCGGAGTTCGACCGGAAATACAGACGCCTACGTCACCCGACAAAATCAGAGCACATTGCAGGGCAATGGATAGCGAGAAGCATATGTGTCATTGCGTGAAAATGACGACGTTATTTCAGAGGAAAAGAAGGGATTATTTTCTCGTTTGGGACGAAGAGACACGAAGAGCCCTTGTAGTAAGGGATCCTTTTTCGTCTACAAGTACGCACACCCCGAAAACCGCCGAAATGACCAGTGGCTGGGGATGTTCGGGCACCAGCCATACATGCGCAAATATTAATTCATACATGTTCTTGAATATGCATTTGTTCATGTACACAAACACACGCACACATGCACTCCTGTTTTAACATCATGCAATAATTGGTGTATTTAAAGAAATCATTAAATTGTGGTCTTGGGTTCAATTTTTTAATGATTGCTTATCGTTTGACGGATGTACGAGGACTAGAATATATGTGATCGTGACTCTCTCTTATTTTGACTCCTTGGGTTTTTTGGTCGCGAATTGGGACTGCCATTCTATTTATTTCGGTGACCCTAGGCGAAGGTATCGAACGTCTGTTACCTGTCATCTTTTAACCCGCTGCCGTCACTCTGCTGTTATTTTCGACGTTAATGTCATTTTGCGCCCTCAATCGAGCGCCCTAATCTCCCCGGTCCAGACCAGACCATTTGCAGTAAACCTATAACTACTCCTTCGGATTCACATCCTTTAGAGGCAGAGTTGGTATTTGTGTTGTGGTAATTTTTAATAAGGTTGGTAGGGTGACAGGATAGTTCAGTTGTCTTGTTGTATTTCAATTACTTTTTTTTTCTTTTTTTATTATTTTTTATTTATTATTATTATTGTTTTTTAATGGTTTTTTTTCCCCGTAGAGTTCATTGTTATAATTTTTTTTTATTTATTTATCAATTTTTTTTTTACTTTGGTGAAAGCTCATTTATTTGGTAGTAAGGGTGAAGTGAGGGATACATTTCTCAGGTAGGATCGGGTGGGAGTAGGTTAGGGATATCAGGAGAGCCAGGCCCTTGTCTCGTTTTAGTCTTTTTCTGCTGAGGAGTTTCCTTCGGTGGGGGGAAATTACGATGAGGTTGGTTAAGGGTAGGATGAAAGGTTATATTTGCCGGCAGGTTTAGGCGTCTCTTCTTTTTAGGGATGCACGTTTTAGATTTTACCAGTTGGTGTGGGTAGGGGTAAATACCAGAAGGTAGTGACGAGGACCAAAGGTTTGCGATGAGAGGATTTTTTGACTGTTCAAGCGACTTCCTGTAACTTATTAGGGCGGCATAAATGGCTTCATTTATTGTTGGAAGGTTAAGTTCTCTGAAAACATTCACTGTTGGAATAAACCAGCGTGCTCCTCCAAGCCGGCGAGCAATCTTGTTTTGCCAAGTCTGTACTTTCTTTAACGCAAATGCAGGGGCTGTGGCCCATATTGGAGATGCATACAGAATTTGAGGAAGTAATACTGACTTTAGGATATTCAATTTATTCGAAAGAGAGGTTTTTGAGGTTTGAGTAAGAAGAGGATGTAAGGCAAATGCGGTGGAGCGGATTTTGGAAATTTTATGATTAATATGAGGAACGAAGGATAATTTAGAGTCCATTACTACACCTAAAAATGTGTGGGTTGGTTTCTGTGGGAGAATTTGTTGATTTAAGGTAAGATAGGTATTGTTATATTTTGTCGGGTGTCGAGTGAAGCATACTTTGGTGCATTTAGAGGGATTTACAGATAATCTCCACTCATCAAGCCAGGACTCGATAAGATCAAGGTGTGCTTGCAGAGCGTCAGTGGTTTTGTAAGGCCACCAGCTCTGAGCTGCAATGGCTGTGTCATCGGCGTAGAGGAATAGGTGAGTATCAGGGTGGATGGGAATGTCATCTATATAAATGTTGAACAGTAATGGACTTAGGACGGCACCTTGGGGTACACCTGTGTAGATATTATGGTATCTCGATTTGTAGGAATGGTGGGAAATGGAAAAGGTGCGGTTAGATAAGAAGGATTGAGTCAATTTTAGGAGGTATAACGGGATGTTCTTTTGGCTCAGCTTGTAAAGCAAACCTTCATGCCACACTTTGTCAAATGCTTGGCTAATGTCAAGGAATACTGCAGAGGTTACAAGTTTAGTATTAAAACCGGAGGTAATCAATTCCGTAAGTCGGTTAATTTGGTGAACAGTGGATGTTTTGGCTGTGAACCCAAATTGTTCGTTTCTGTATAGTGGATGAGAAAGTTGTTTGAGGCGGTTCAGAATGAGTTTCTCTAAGAGCTTACCAAGGGTGCAGGTGAGAGAGATAGGTCTGTAGCTGTCCACGTCGGATAGGTCCTTGCCTGGTTTGGGGAGAAGGATAATGTCTGAGGCCTTCCAAGCTTTTGGGAAGTACGAGGTTGCAAAACAGGAGTTTATAATGTCAGTGAGGAAGTCTATGTATGGTGATGGGAGTAATTTAACAGCTTTTGTTGGTATACAGTCAGGACCAGAGGAGCATTTATTGGGAAATGATGCAATAGCATTGGCAACCTCCCTAGGGGAGCAAGTTATGGGTTCTGGTGTGGGGGAATAGAGAATGGAGGAAGAAAAGGTGATGATGTCAGTGTTTTTGGTTGGCATAGTATGAGGTGCAAATGTATTGGTCATTCTATTGAGGAAGGCTTTTCCACGTTCCTTGTCTGAGTTTAATATACAACCATTTATTTTTAAAGGAGGTACGGTTTTTGTTGGATTTCTGAGTGTCCGGGCCATTTTCCACAACGAGTTGTCGTTTCTGGAAAGGTTGGCTATTTTCTCATTCCACTCCTGGGATCTGTGGTTTTGAAGTTCTAGTTTAACAATGTTGGATATTGCGTTGAATTGTGTTTTTAGGTGAGGTGATCTGGTCTTCTGATATAACTTTCTGAGTCTGTTTTTGTCTTTGATCAGGGAGAGAATGTGTTGGGGTAGGGCATGTGAAAGTAGGGGCTGGCTAGGAGTTTGTTTTAGAGAGCGGTCAAGGGACGTGTTTATGTTGGAGGTAAGAAACTGTATACTGGAGTCTATAGATGCGTGAGTCAAGTTTACAACAGGAGGAACTGATGGGAATGCTTCCGATATAATAGTTGAAAATTTTTTCCAGTTATGACCTTTAGCAGGCATAGGAAGGGATAATACCGGTGCAGTTTCAATGGAGTAAATGATTGGAAGATGGTCGGAACAATAATGGTGAATGACTTTAGAGGAGATAATGTAGGGGTAATTGTTTGATATAGCAATGTCTAAGATGTCTGAGGTGTCTACGTTGTTATGTTCAGAAATGTGGGTTGGTTCTGAAGGCGCGTGAATTGTGTAGTCAGAATCAGTAGCGAGTTCAAGAAGGGTCGAGCCTTTAGGATTAGACTTTTTACAGCCCCAGGAGGTGTGTTTACTGTTGAGATCGCCAAAAATGATAGTCGGAAGAGGAGAGTCAAGAATGTGATGGATTGAGTCTATGTCGGTCGATTTGGGTGGAATGTATAAGCTGTATATATTAATTTGTCCAAGTAAAGTGTGTAGGGAAAGGCCTATGATTTCAAGTTTACTCATGGGAGAAGGAAGGTGTGTATGTTTAAGAGAGGACTTAATTAGAATGGCAACTCCACCACCTAGTTTGTGTTTGCTGGCATTTGATGTTCGGTCTAGGCGATGAATGGAGTAACCAGGTGTGAAGAGATGATGATTTGAAGCCAGTTGCGTCTCCGATAGCGTTATGATGTCCGGTTTATGTTTAGATATGAGAAGGTGGAGTTGCTCAAGCTTATTGCGGATTCCATTGCAATTCCAGGCCAGTAACTTAAGATGGGCAATTTGGGCCACATTAACCTTATTTGCAGCCATATTGTGACAATTGCTGAGCTATGGAGGTGAAAGCCTTCATAAAGAATGTACTGCGTTCGTGCGGGGGTGCTTTCGTAATATCGGCTAAGAGCGACACGGTTTGCTGAACAAGCTGAGGCCAATCAAGGTCGGGAGAGGACTCTAAGGTTGGTATTTGGATATGGGGAATATTCCTAGTTTCTAGGCAAAGAGGCGGTGTATGTGGGTTGTTAAGAGAGGTTGTAGGTTGAAAAGGGGAGGAAAGGTAAGAGGTGGATGGTTCGGGGATGTCATTCCGGTTGGTATCTTGGAATTCAGGGGGAGGGGGGATGATGAAGGTTGTAGGAAGTGTGTCATTTGGGTTTAGATCAGGATATGGGGGGAGGGTAACATCTAGAGGCGGAGGTGGTGGACAGATGGGAGGTGTAGCTAACAAAGCGGAGGTTGTAGAGGAAGGTATCGGTACTATTAGGTTATCGATTGAGCATGAAGCCTGTCTTTTGTCCCAGTAATTTTCAGGGGGGGGGCGGGGTAAATTGTAGACGATTGGGTCAGAGTTGGAGCTGAGATACCCAATTTGCTAGCTTTCGCCTCCAGAAATGTGGGGCAGCCTCTGTAAGTTGCGGTATGAGCACCGCCGCAGTTACAGCAGTAGAATGGACTCGAGGGAGGTAGCGGACAGTTGTTTCTAGAATTATTACCACCACATTTTCTGCATCTCAAGGGAAGGCGGCAATAATTCCTTGTATGTCCAAATCTTTGGCATTGCACACATTGCGCAGGATCAGAGGAGGGAATGAATTCAGAGATCGAAATATCTATGCCACAGTACGTTTTTAAAGCCAGGAAGTCGCTTTCTTGCGAATTATCCTCCAAGGTGACTTTTACAAAGAAGAAAGGTTTGGGATGTTCAGGGCCTGATTGCATTCGTATTATACCTTTAGTTATAAAACCATCCGATTCAAGGTCTCTGGCTATTTGGTCTAAGGGAGTTACGGGCGGGATTCCTTTGATGACGAAGGATTTCATTTTCTCGGAGGGAGTTGGATTGGTAAAATAGGGAAGTTTGTTGGTATCTAGGAAGGAACGAATTTTACGGTGATCATTCGGACATTGAGGATGGATAAGGATGAAGGATTTATTGTAGGAGATCTTGGGTTGGTAGCTGGTGATAGTTTGGAGCTTCAGGAGGTATTGCTGGTATGCGGTGGAGGCGGCTAGGCGAATAGGTGGTAAATTTTTGGCTGGACGGTCTTCCATTGGAAGGGTGGTATCAGTACAAGGGCTGGTAGGAGCTAGGTTAGAGAATTTGCGTTTTTTAACAACTGTTATCCAGTCAGAAGGAGAGGTGGGTGGGGATTGAGGACTATCCTGAGGAGTAGTTTGTAGATACTGAGGATTAACCTGGCTATTAACTGGTAATGCGGGTGGATTCTCTTGGGTAGGTGGATCTTCGGTCACCAGCGCAGCACTGCTGTTGTCACTCGGATTGGCAGGTTGTCTCTTCGCCTTTCCTTTTTTGATGGCAGGTGGAGCAGGTTGTCGTAGTCTCTTCGCCAGTCTGGTTATTATGGTCGAAGTATGCTGAGCAATGATTGGTCGCTCAGGGGAGGCAGGACGAGGTGAGAGTGAGGATTTATCGGAGTGGGAAGACAGTGAAGGAGACGGGAATTCTTGTAGTGAGGATGAGGAGGTGGAGCTTGGTGATATTGGTTCTGCTCCATCAGGAGCCAAGGGATCCGGTTTGTCGGGATCCATTGTTCTAACAGTGATTTGTTAAAACAATGTTAAAAATAGAGTTTATATAGTGTCTGTATAGTGTAGCCCTAATGAGTGGACCCTCCGGTTCAACCAGACGTGCAGTGGAGGTGCAAGCCCTCTGTCTGGTCTTCCCGGACAAGACGACCAAAATGACAAAACGTGCGTGAGCACCACCCAGAAGTGAGAAGAGGGGACAGGTTAGCCCTCCCCACCGGGAGCCTCAGCCACGTAGTGTTTACACTAGGATAATACTTATTCGCGATGCTAAGATCAGTTTAGTCAGCATGGATGATCCCACTCGGAGACAGGAGATATGGTCCCTAAAAGGACCGTCCGCTTCCAACAATCAGAGTATGTCCGTTCGGTCCAGAGGTCGTTTCCAGGAGATATGAGTTGTCCAACGGGTCCAGGTCAGTGTGCAGATCGGTGAGAAAGGTCCAGGAGTGCAATGTCAGCCAGGAGAGTAGATCCAATAATCCGGTCCGGTCGTTACGGGTGAATGCAGAGAAGTCCAAGCAGTCGTGTAGTTCTCGACGATATCCGGGAGTGGCTGCAATCCCCTTTCTTTCTTCAGTCTTCTCAGTGTCCTCTTACTTCAGTCTCAGTCTCAGTCTTTCTCCCCGGTCGTTGAAATTTGATGTAACGGCGGGGAAAACAGTGTTTTTTTTTGGTATTTATCTCTCCTCTCTTGAAGTTTCAACTAATCGCAGGTAGTATTTTCGATGTAAAACTCGTGCCTTGAGCTTCTTGAGGCTGATATTGTCGCGGAAATATCCCCGATTAAAAAAGCGATTAGCTCTTTGATTTCGATTGCGTTCATTTTAAAATGCACTCTGGTCGATTGTAACTTTCATAATACCCTCCACCTCCTCAGATTTCGAAATTATGAGTTCCCCATTTCGAAATTATGAGTATACACACAGTTTTTATGTATGTATGTATGCATACATACATACTGCTGTACATATATGCCATTTACAACAGTGCATATGTGTATGTATTCATAAAGGCTTGTTTGTGTGTTTGTGCACGAGTTTTTTTGTATCTCTCTGGGCAAACATGCAAAAATCTCATGCACCAACACACAAGCATGCGTACATTAGTATATCATATATATATATATATATATATATATATATATATATATATATATATATATATATATGTATAAACTAATATTTTTGCATGCATGGTTGGTACCCTAACGCACCCCGCCGCACGCCCTTACGGCGACTTACGGGGTACATTGATGCTTTATAGATGCGTAATATCTATTATGGAAGGTGCATTCGTTTGAGATTGTGAGTGCATGATGAGAGTTGGATATACATTCCAGCTCGTCCATGCAGCAATTTCAGAGTGTAAAAATCATTCGCCTTGACCGGGATATTACATATGCATATTAGTGGATGACTCCGTTAAAAGTTACTGTTGCGACATCTCCCGCAGTTTCTTGGAATTTATCAAATTCGTTGTTGAGAAATAGGAACGACCCAAAAGATTTCCCATTACCTTTTTATCTTGCAATCAAGAGTTCTGGATAAAAGTATTATAATAGAGGTTCCTGGGTATATTTTCATCGTTGTTCATTGAGGTTCATTCCGACCTTAAAAATCTGAGTACGGAGTATTTACCGTAAACGATGACGTAAAAATTCCCAAAGTCGTTCAACGCGGAGCAATCTTTATGAGATAATCGTAGGAAATGGCGTAGGTTATGTGTAATAAGTGCCGGGGAAATTGGAGCGCAGCGACGTCTCGAGTTTATTTACTTTTGCAGCGTGCGGATAATGTTGCACCTCGCTCTTTTTGTGATAATAATATCACTGAGTTTTATTCTCAAATATTAGGTACTTGAGGTTGGAACCACGTACGCGGTGCATTATATTTTCGTTAAGGAAGAGAGAGAGAGTCTTGTATGACGATGGGAGGGTATACATTAGACTGAACTTCTCCGAAAAATATTTAAAATGATGGAAAGAGGATTATGTTTATGGTGAAAATAGATTTGAAAATGTGTTGTAAAGTTTTATAAAATCGGCATCTGTGCATTATTAAATGTTCCAAAAGGTTTTTTCGGTGAAGTAGTTGTAGCATATTTAAAAACGGCAAGTTATCTAAAAACTGAAATAGAATCCACGACAGTTATTCTAGTGCATTGAATGCTAATATGCATATATTATACCTATGGGTCAACGGCAAATAAATTTTATATCACAATGATTATTTCGACTATCTACTTTATTTTCTCTTGATAAATGAAATGTAGTGAAGTTTTATTACGTTTACTAACATTAGTGTAGCTGTTTAGAGTATTTTTAATTGGCACAACACACCACTGTACTCATAAGTCATGATAAACAATATCCTTGTACTACATATTACGTGTTACAATAACTCATTATTCAACTCTGCGTACTTGATGCATCTCTTAATTCCAGCCAATATGCACATTCTTTTCCACCCTCCTCCTCTCTTTTCCAGCGTTCTCCTCTCTATTACTGTCTTCGGCAATCCATTATCTCTCCACTTGTCCTGCCCTCTTCGGAATTCCGCAAGCAGACGCCCGTCTTTCCCTGCCACGTCATACATAGTGCGGTTATAACGTATAAAGATGTCAGAATAAGTGGTGGTGTACGTGCGAACAGCCACTAAATATCAATTTGTATTGAGATAAATTAAGATGCATTATTATATTTACACAAATAGTATTCCGTGTTGTTTTGAATAAGATAGAATAGTCATATCATTCTCATTTTTTGTCATAAAAGTCTTGTATTTGACGTAATTTTGCAATAAAAAGACACGTACAAGTTTTCCACTGCAAATAAAACGCCATCATTTTTAAAAATGCATTCACATTAATTGTCTGAATCGCATGCCATTTGCACCGTCGCTTTGTTTCCTCATTTCTGTAGCATGCATACGTATTATTATTTGCACTTAAGCAGTGGCAATCTTTTTGCCTCGCTTCACGTCTCAAGAACGAAATTGCTACTTGAATTTAAATCTAAGAATGGCTTTGTCGATACGTAATAAAAGTTTCCCTTTCTCTTGAATATGATGCACTATGGTCAAAAAGGTCGGGTCGTTAAAATCTGGTCGATTCGCGCGACCGAATTAGCTCGTCGGGAAAGGGTCTTGAGACGGTCAATCTGAATGTCACGGGATCAAGTCCCGTCCCATTAAAGGGCGTATTGATTCCTCTATTTGGGTTTACTTCGGATATGCGCATACAACCATGTGACCACAGCCCTGGGAACCCCATAGAAACCGGACTAATGGAACCGTCGGTGAAGACTTGGTTTTATGACATTTCCGATTGCCATTAAAAACCGTTACTCCTTGATGGATTGGCCGTAAAGCAAGGTACTGTGGCCAGACATTGGTGAATCCTTGAGAACAGGGTCTGTTAAATCCATCGAGTAATCCTGAAGAATATCTTTGATTCAGCAGAAAATCCTTGGATTTCGGAGAACTAATTTTGCCGGAAAAGGAATAGGGGTCAGTATTTGGATCAAATACTTCGGTGTTCCACTGAAATCAAATGTTTCGTGGGGCGCACACATCAGAAGAATGTGCGGGTGGCCCTCAAAGAAGCTGGGTTTCTTTGGATGGGTTTTAGGAAATGTTATGTAAAGATTAAAAAGAGGTGTTACTCCACATTTAAAGACACAGGAAGAAATCGGGATCCATGGGGGAAGACGTTGATCTAAGGAATCGGAAAAGGTTAAGGGAAAATCCGCCGGGTTTGTTAAAAATTACTACGAGAAGGGAGGAAGCGTGACGGGTGTGCTGGAATATTTATTTCGAGAGCCCCTTTTATTCACGAAGAGAAGAGGCACGGTTTAGAACTTCGGAAAGGTACTTGAGTTTCTTTGCGACAACGAGGGAATTGTTATGTCCCTAAATTGCAGGGGTAGTATTGCCCACCGGACTAAAATAAGAGAGATAGACATCGTCTAAGACAAACGCTCGTTCATACCTCGCGCGAAACACGCAGTAGTAACAAAATCTATCCCAAGAATCCTATGTATTTATTTAAAGGCAAAAAGTTAATTATTTAGTCATTTATTGCACGATGTATTTGGGCATTTACATGTGTATGTGTACAAGTTTTTTTAGCATATGATCTTTTATATATATACATGCATACATTTATGCAGGATGTCCCCTGCCATACACCTTCCCGGTGTATGGCAGGGGACACACGTCAACTTAAACATATTGTTTATTTACATCATGCAATAATGAGTGAATCCGCGTCAAGTTTTCAATATGGCCATTTGAATTTAGAAAGTAGGAAGGGTTACGTCTTTCTTTGTTAAGACGAAGTGTCTTGCGAATGAAGGGCAAGAATCCTGAATCTGTCTGTGACGCTCTTTTACTTTATCCCGGTTGTCCGGACTGTCATTTAATGATGACCGTAATAATTGTGTCGATTTCACGACTGTACTCTGTTCTTCTGTCCCTCTCTAATAGACTCAGTCTTGCTTGCTGTCTTTTTTGACCCTAGGACCTCCATCCTAATCTTCCAGTATACCCGTCACTCTTTCTCATTTCTCGTAGCAATGCTTGGCAAAAAAGCGGTTGTTCCCTGGACATTATATACCCGCAAATACTCATTCTACAGGGAAAAATGATTAAATATTTGCCCACGTAAATTTGGCATTACCCGTTTTGATGCCAAAAGGAATGCGAGGTGGTGATAATGGGAGGACAAAAACTTGAAAAAGAGATTTTTTTATCCTTGAATACCTTGAATCGGAAGCCATCTAATTGGCCACCCGGAAAAAAGTTTTCTGCGATTACTCTCAATTACGCGACAAACATTACACATTTACTCCAAATTACTCTCAGATACGAGTACAATTCTCGTATTACTCTCCCCCCTCCCTCTCTTTCGACAAAGGTAAAATTTCATCGGATGTCAAATCCGTTCAAAGCAGCGGAAATGGCGAAATTAACCGGCAGCGCGAGGAAAAACGCGCCGGCAGCGCTGTATGAGCACTTAAGAAAGCTGGTGGGTTCCTCGCTGCAAATTGTTGTTTGTGGCTCGTGACCTTGGACGCCCCATGATGCGAAAAAAATTACACGTGTTGCCCTTTGACAGTCGCGGCGTGAAGTCACGAGTCCTCTCGTCCCTACCCGCTAGAAAGATGTTCAGTTTGGTGAGGGAAATGTTTTCGTTTACCCACTCGCCGTTACGGTGTGTTCCCCCCTTATCCCCTCACTCAAATGTCCCCCGACCCCCGGAACCTCTGGTTCCCGTGGCGTGTTCCTCTTTTCTTCCCCGTTTCGTCGTTAGTTCATCGATTTATCGATTCCTCTTCCTCCGGATACGTATTGCATGATAGGGAGCGCCTCTTGGGATCGCGTGCCGGTGGGAATAAGGGTGGTTTTTTTTCGAGGATTTTTTCCCTTTCTAATTTTTTTTGGGGAAAGAAGTGAGGGAGGAGGGAGAGAGAAAGGAACTCTGGAGGGTCATTAAGGTCGTCTGCTCCTGCCACGGGCTTGGTGGCGCCTTGCTGGCTCGCAATTCCACCCCCACCCCCTTTCCCCGTCCCGTCGGACGGCCCTTCGGGTGCGGCAACGTTTCCTTCGAAGTGGCCACTCTCTCCGGATGCATAAACCCCCGGACGGAAATTTCCGATGGCCTAAAGATTCATTTTATGAAAAAATTGAAGTTGGGTCGTCCGTAAGCTCTGCGTTAGTTTTCCCAAGAGGTGTGCCTTGTTTCCTCGATACTCAGAAGCGAAAGAAGGTTGAATGGCCATGATACTATTTTAGCCGCACGATGCGGTGCTTTTCGTATTTGAAGAAACTTTCCCGTCTATTGTCCAAATCCTTAGAATTTTCACCTCGTTTAGTTTCATCTACATTAGCGTAGTACCATTTAAGCTAGCGCTGTTGGTGTGTGGCAGGGGGTATTATAACACTAGACATGTGGCAGCCAAAAGTTTTTCATAAGTGATAGTCACAGGAAATATGTAAAATAATTCAAATTGTGTAGATAATGATAACAACTGGTGAATTCACGGCGGTATCTAAGTGTAAAATATTTCTGAACGCATGTGATACAATCTGTTAATAACAAGAAGGGCAATCTGACGAAAATTGTCCTTTAGCATGCATTAAGTTTTCCTCTGTTAATTAATGAATTGATGGCTTTTTGCATGTGTAGTATGATCTAATCAGAATAAAAATATATTTTTATTTTTATCAAAACATACTAAAAAATACATATCGTACGCAAAATAAAAAAAAACATTTTTATTTTGTGTAGGATATGTCAGTATGGAAGGAAATAATTAAAGAGAGTGCATTTTCTTTCGTAACGTAAAAACACGGCTTTTATTGACAGTGCCTTCAACGACCGGGAACGGATTTAATGGATGCAAATGCACTCATTTTTTACATATTTATTCGAAAAATGTGACTTTGGTATTGCATTGAAAGGGCCATTTTTGCTCCATTTTTTCGCCTTAAACATATTAGTAGGTATCCGATGTAAGGCAGTCAAATCATTGGAGATAAAAGAACGGAACGTGAGATTTGCACGAAAAATGTCTTCTTGTAAAATTATATTGGAAATATAAGTATATATATTTATTCATTCAATGGCCATTATATTTTAAACTCGGCCTCTCGTTTCACGCTCACTTATTTTCTAAGATATAAATATGGAAAGAAAGGCGCGCGTTACGGAAACCCTTAGGCCAGTTAATTAATTAACGTCTCTTTTTATTCCTTAGGCCAGTGTTTTTTTTTAATAACTTTTCTGCACGTGGAACATGCACGTGTACTTATATCATCCAGTTCATAGTGGCCGTGTGTATCGAGCAAAATGCTTTCCCACTAGCCGTTTTACGTCCGCAATCTTGCGTGTACAGTTTCAGCCATTGTCCTGAGTTCGCGATTTTACGTCTCCGTGCTATTTATGGAATTATGATCCGCACATTCGCAATATCCTTGGAACTGCATTAAATAAATTTGGCTTTGAGAAACAAATTGAGGGGACCGTTCGAGTTAAAATGTTAAGAGAGAGTTTTTATTTCGCGTCAGTTAAGATTCTCATCTTTTTCTTTCCTCGAATATTCCTCGGAACAGAGAATTCAATGCAGTGTTAATGTAAAAGATGATTTGGAAGAAGATTCACAGGGAATATGTGGAAACGTGAAATTGAAGATTTTAAGCTATTGAGTTGTTTGTGGCATATCCTAAGTCAATATACTCGTAATTATGATGAAGAAAGTTTACCTAAAAGTATATTTCGGTCGGCGAGGCGCCCATCTGGGGTGGGGGGGATGGATGTTCTTGTTAAGAACACAGCAGCACGGAGAAGAAAACTTGGGTCTCAGCACGGACCGTGTTCTCGGCAGGAAGCATACTAGGTTAATAGATATCGTATGAGTATACATACAGGTAATGTATTATTATTGTAACTGTCACACCAATGAATTACTTCTAGCCCTTAATTCAATTGGACGGCTCTACTGTAATGGAAAGAGTATGAAGTGATATGAACTATTGTACAGTAAATTTATAATTCTATATCTATAAAAAAAACCCATAAGCGGTCGCAAGGACGTATGGCAGGGTGTGTTAGGACATCGGTCACACTACGAGTACATATACTCCGAAACCACCGCTAAAACACGTGGAACCCTTAGATTCACCGGAAGGGCACGCGGAAGAGAGATGAACGGACACCATCCATGCGACATCCGTTATACACATTGCTAATATTATGCAGATAGTCACTCCCTCCCCGACTAAAATAACGAGACAAATGACGCAATAACTAATTACCAGGTAGCATTCTATTCATGCGGGACGGGCAATTGGCAAATGCATTTTATCTACAACTTTATTTATACGACACCCAGCGGTGGTGCGTGGTGAAATGTATGTAAATATGCGTAATTATATCTCCCGTAAACAAATCCTAACCAGAACTGTAGGGAACAATGGGCAGAGCTTTTCCCTCTCTCCAAAAATGAAAATTTGCCTAAATTTGTCTCTGAATTTTAGGATAAATCGTAAGTTCAGCTAATTATCGGTTCTACATATACATAAATACCCAGCGATTTACCAAAGAGTTGTGTGGCAGGAGATACTTCAGTATTTATTACTCGTTTTCTACATCTATATCCACACAATACCCCGCAAGCCGCCGCAAGGGCGTGTGGCGAGGGGGTATTAGATAGATCCCCATAACACAATAAAACCACCAGCAAATTAAGCAATATCATGCCAATTCACACCCACGTGGACGTATATTATTCCCCCATTTTAACTTAAACGCATGCAAATACATAAACTAGCCGCGGACACACAAATGCACCGATGAATGTACCAGGTGTCTACGCAGAGTTAAATGTTCCCTCGCTTGTAATTCTAAAATCTTTGCTATTTCCATAATTAGTTTGATTTCTTACTATTACAATTCCTGATTGTCCGCGGAAAGAACGAATATTTGTATCTATCTGTACTGGAATCTCCCTTATCATTGTATCCTATCTGTGTCATAGTTAAACTCGTGTGTTCTGAGCCTTGCTAAAAGTATCCCTTGTTCTCTTCGCATTATTGGCGTATTCGTATTTTTACTCATCTGAGAAATCAACCTTCTTGTTCCCTGGCTATAATATTCTGCATAATATCCAGGAGACTCATGAATGCCACATGGAGAAGCAACAGAGTAAAATGTGTGGTTTCTGTAGGATGATGAATGTTCGTCAACATTCTTCAGATTAAACACACAACATACGCACCTTTGATTTAGTGGTTCTAGTGTTTTCTTCCGCTAGATAATGACATTTACTCTTCGTGTCAGACACCAGATAAAGCCAAGTTGACACTTGAAGTGTAAGGAAAATATCTGAGAAGGAAAAAAAATTAATTGCGTAAAAAATTAAATGAAACGGGAAAATGCGAATGTTCTCATTGTGCGTTGACTGGAGGGAAAAATAGACAATTTTTTACGCCCCATTTTGCGCGTGCGCTGTGAAATGGTGCCACACGTGGGGCAACCTTTTTGGACGAGTTCGGTGGCATGAAATCGTGATTAAAGACTTTACAACGAGAAAACAATTATCCCGCTGACGCCTTTGCCGCCATCGATGCCAATCTCACAAAAAAGTTGTTTGTTCTCATTTTCCTGAATAGCATCTATAATACATTGTGCTCTTTATTAATGGCGAACTAGCGTAATGGGCCCTATCTCACGCGTGATCTCTGACAAAATAATACCTAACATGCCTTCCCCTTCAGGCTGTTTCGTATACGCAAACTGAGTTAGCAAGCGAACGTATGGAACTACAGAATAACCCTACCGGAACCTTTTTGTATTGAGTGATTAACATTTGTGAAAGAGCTCTCGAAGAAGAGTTCGTATTTTTGCACATGAAATGAGCTAGGAGTGAAAACAATTCCGATTGAAAACGTACACAAGGGAAATAGAGAGGGAGGGAGTGAAGAACGCGTGCCTGGAACCTTTAGGGTCACTTCTTACGCCCTTAAATTCTCTGTACAAGTATGTCAGTGTCTATTTACTCCAGGTAAACTTTCATGATTAATGTCTAGTCTTCAAAATTTTTATTTAAGTAGTGATGCATGAGAGTGTACTTAATACCCTGCAAGCCACCGGAATGGTGTTTGGCAGGGGGTGCATCCACACCGGGCATGCACATTAGATGTACGTGCATGTAAGATTGGTAATTATGAAAAAAGTCGATCGCATCATTTTTAATTAAGAGTAATCTACTGGTCAAGGTAGGTTTTCTGATGGAGCCAATACTCTCCTAGCTAACTCTGTTATATTTCTAAGCCCATCTAATGCAACCCTAAATAGAACTACTCTAAAACTTGCATTACCCCCGTCGTAAGGGCGCGTGGCGGGGGCTGCTGGGACACTACCCGTAAAATAGAATGCAGCTTCCTGGAAAACCAACAAAAAACATCCTAGTGCACCCCCACATAGACGTATACATTCAAGCAAAACTCATTTTAACTTACACATGTAAATACATTCACAAACAATTAATCTGCATCTTTCAGTTATGTAGATGTAGATCTCTACATCTACATAATACTCCTCAAGCCGCCGCAAGGGCGTGTGGCGGGGGATTTTAGGTCACCACCCATAAAATATAATAAAACCACATGCAAAAGCATCAAATTATGCCAATCCACACCCACTGAGGCGTACATACATGTATATTCATGCAAAAACCTTTTTATCTTATTCGCATGCAAATGCATATACTATCAATTAAAATACGCATACACCTACGAGTATAAATTATGTCTACGCACCGTTTAATCTTGTCCTCTTTCGTAAATAGAACGTCTTAACATAGATTACAACAAACCATTCTTCAAAACCACAAACTTCCTGCTTCCGACCACACATGCCTATTCTTCGCCCTTTTCCCCTCCACTGAATATTTTCCCCTATACCACACAGTCTTCAACATTCCAGTGCCACTCAATGTGGCCTGGATCCATTTTCCCTGCCTGCCTCGAGTTTCTCCCAACAAATTTCTCTCCCGCCCCCCACCACGCCTTGAACTTCCTTGTTTGTTTTGCTTTCCGTCACTTCAGTTTTTCAATCGTCGTCTACACCCAAATCTTAAAGGACTCCAGTCTATTCCTAAACTCTTGCCTCATTTAAATAATGCCCGAGCCAAATTTGTGGAGAAAGCAACATCGCCATTAATAGAAATATCATGCAACGAAGGAAAATATTTAAGAATAATTTGCTATCCCTAAAAATTAATCAGAATGCGCCAACCGAGGAGTTGCATATGGATTAAACACGTATTCCCTCGCTGAAGTGATTAACAATTTCATTCGTCTGTACGGGAATTTTTTCATCCGTGCAATCTCTGTTTTGGACGCATGAGCACCTAAAAAGACTCGTCATGGGAAACTGGAACTAAACGCAGTTCTGAACGTTGTTCCGCCGTGCTCGGGCAGCTATTTCTTCACCACGCGGGATGTTAAGCGGTCGAGAAGTGGAATTTTTCCGAGACACGGTCTGCATCGAAGAATCGATTCGAGGAAACAGTGTCCCTTCCCCAGGCTCAAGTCCACCCCACACCCCACTCTCTCTCTCTCTCTCTCTCCATTCCCCTTCTCATAATAACCCTTGTTTAGTTGCCCCCCCCCCAGAGATAAGAGCCCCTGCAACCGATACCAGCGGCACTTGGCGCCTTTCAGTTCCCACCCATTTCCTTCCCCCACTTGTGTGTGTGTGGGTGTGTACATTTTTTTCCCGTCTCCCCTTGGCGCCTCGAATGGATGGAAAATTTTCGTCTTTTCCCCCCGCTCCCCCTTGCGGAAGAGTACGTCGCCTCCCTCACCTGGGGATTCGGGAAGATAAGGCGGCCGGCTCGCATTTGCCGCCTAACGAAGAACCTGCATTGCAAGTCACGGAGTCAATTTTTCTCATTTCCCTCCTCTCCGTCGCGATCTTTGGTCATCTTACTCCCTCCTCTTTCCTTAATGCCTTAGTCAAGGCCTTCGAGATAACTTCACTTTCCCGCCTGCTTCGGATCGCAACTTGGAGAGAGGATAGGCCATCAGTCATTGTGCTTTCCGAGAATTCGTGATATTTTTATAATTCCACGGAAAAACCAGAATGGATTTAATCGTCGCTGACGGATCTCTCTCTCCCTTTCATCCGTTGGAATAAGAATTCCGCCGGAAGAATGTTTATTCCGAAGTGTATCGCTGCTGAATTTTAAAACGGGAGGTGGCTTCGGCACGTGCCGTCGGATCTCGCGTTTTCTAGTCCCATTGTGATCGTTTTGCTGGGGGTGAGAATAGCACGGGAGGGTCGAAAGTTGTATTCAGTTTGCAGGTTCCTTATAAATTGTGATATTTTTGCTGCAAAGTAGTCTATCGATTTGAAACACTGCTATTATTTTCCAAATCTTATCCGGTTAAGGTGCCCAGAAAACGTGTTTACGGATCGGTTCTCGAAGGTAGCGTGCTTCTTTCTCTCCTAGGCTAAGGAATTTGTCATTAACACATGTTTAAAACTAAGATGGGCGCATAAACAATATATATATGTATTTTTATATGTATATATATATATATATATATATATATATATATATATATATATATATATATATATATATATATATATACATATGTAATCAAAAAGGGATATCGATAGCTGCAATAGAAACTATAGGAATCGTAAATAGGAAAAGGACAAGGAAACCATGGATCACTGATGAGATGATTAGAAAGATTAATGAGAGAAGAAAACAGAAGAATGTAAACACTGAGTTAGGCAGAAGGAAGTACAAAGAGTTAAATAATAAATTTAGACGGGCAGCATATAAAGCAAAAGAAGCATGGTGGAAGACGCAGTGCGATGATATGGAAGGTTTGCAGAAGAAGGGTGAAATTGGTGCGCTATATAGCAAGGTTAATCACTATCGGGATGTAAGAAGGGAAGATCTGTGCTAGCAGTCAGAGAAAAGTCGGGTACGATAATAGTTGACGCAGAAAATATCCAAGAGAGATGGAAGGAATATATAGAATAACTGTATGGTAAAGAACTTAGGCCAACATGGTTGGACGTAGAAAGAGAACATGACGTCGAGGAAGATAGCTTAGGTCCAGGCATACTCGACGATGAGATAGAAAGGGCAGAAAGGGAGATAAAATCAAATAAGTTGGGGGTAGAACTGCGGAAATCCTGCGTAACTACAGAAAGGTTTAGGAAAATGTGGTAGGAAGAGTCTGTATGGACTGATTTCCAGTATCTATAGGGAAGGAATCTGGCCGGTAGACTTTGTGAGATGTGTTAGTTAGTTAGTAGGTAGACCGAAAAAGATAAAGGCTACATCATTTGAGGACTACAGAACAATAAGTTTGATATCCCACGCTGCTGAAGTTGTTCTCAGGATCATCAACCAAAGGATCGAGAGTAGGGTATATGATTTAATTAAATTCGTGTAGCTGTCATAAATTTCCTATTGATCAGGGCTATGTTTTCTCATTCGTTGAACCGTAAATAAAAATAAATCTATGAAGCATTAGCTGATTTTATGATTACTTGTTCCTAGAGGCAGTACACTAGTAATGGCAGTGGTTACGTAGTAGCATAAAACACCTCTGATCGTAACCGTGAATCGTTTGGTAAATATCTAATCAGCGCACTTTGCTACAGATTATTGAATTGGATCTTATTGAATTCGGTCAACAGGTTCAATTATTCCGATGCCTTGAACTGAAAAAGTGTAGTAAAATTTACGCGATCCACGATTTATTGCAGATATTCATTGTATAATGTTAAAGCAGAAATTATAAGAAACTTTTCAACGATTAAGATGTTTTATTCAGTTAATATGACAGAAATATATAAAAGTACATATCGGGTTAATTTACCTCTCTGCCTCAAATATGTAGCATGATTGGCGTTTCTTTAGAATCAACCTGTGGTTCTCCTGAACGTGTATTTTCGTCGTCATGACTCCATCCCGAAAATTCATTCGAAATTATTATCGGAGGAAAATTTAAAATCGGAGTCCATTGTTCCTGGGAAAATAATTCGACTCGAGTTCAAGCTGTAATTATTATCGAAAGCAATTATTCTTGCCACGCAGAAAGTTTTTTTATAAATATCGGGCAAACCCCGAGGTCTTTTTCAAGGTGATGTAATAATTCAGGAGTCAAAAAATAATCTCCGAAGGGCTTAATTATCTCTTGTGATTTTGCTCAGCCTCTTGTCAACGGCGGCAGAGCTAGGAAGGAGGAGAGGCTGCCAGGCAAGCGAATGAAATTCTAGCTTCATTATGAATATTCATATTAACCCGAACGTGGCAAGTGGGTGGAATCCCTTGCCGGATTCTTGGGACGGATGCAGGGATTGAGAAGTGGAGGTATCCTTTCTGGGAAATTTGAAGGTTTTCATAGGGACCTGAAGCGAGTTAAACATTTTTTTTCCTCCTTCCCTTTTTTTGTTATCTCTATCTCCTCCCATGCTACACCTTTTACCAGGCAAACCCTTTTTCCTCCCGCGTGGGCGTTTATACCCAGTGGGCGGCGTTTCTCACTCTCTTGGGGAATTTTTCCAGTGAAGGAATGGACGGTGGTTCCATGGAATTCTCTCGCTAGGGGAGTTTCGCGTTTTTTTTTTTTCAATGGACTCTCACCTTGTCTGTTGTATTTTTTCCTCTCTCTCTCCACCCACCCTCCCTCCCTCCCTCCGTCACCCCTACCTTAAACTCCTTCCCTCGGCTATTTCTCCTGAATGGCTCAATTTCAGTAGTGGCTTGACGACGTTGGCACGTGTGGGGGGCTCTGTGGGGTTAATGGGCTCCCTCCCCGTCACCTTAATGGCGCGAAGTTGTTTCGCTCTCGGAAAGATGTCGCCCACGCTCCACTATGACGCTTGCCAATTTCTCTGAATCCGATCCGCAAGAACGTTCCGGCCTCTCGTTCGTTGCAAAATCAATAAAGCGTCTCGAGATTAATCGAGGCAGGCGAGGAGGTGCCGAGGGTGCGCCCGGTCTCCTGGAAGACTCTTGGTTCCCGGAGACGGTTGCTCCGAAGATAAAAGACGATACGGTTGAGATAAGTTTCCGACGGGGCGTGAACCGCGCTGGGCGACGATTAAAGCCTCTGTCCGCGAAGTCTCGAAAGGTTTCGCTGTGCTGTAATTCCATCAAAAGATAAAACTCCATTCGGATGATGATATTGAAGCGTTAAGGGGTGAGTTAGGAATATGTCCTAGTATCTTATCTTTCGAAGACTTTTTTTTTAAGTGACGTTCTGTTCTGGAGATGATTTTTCGGATAAGTACCTGATATCGTTTATTTTTTTTTCATCTTTCGAAATGCAGTCGATCAAATTATTTCTTTATCTTTCGGTTTTCGTTAGCACGCGCACCAACTCTCCCGTATTCTGAATTTATGATTTCCGCGAACTGGCCACTCAATCGCGAAAATCGCTGAAATATATGTATTTTGAAATCCGTGTAATAAGTGTGAGGTGGCGCTGGGTTTTTTCGCCTTACTCTTGCAAATTTTCAAATGAATTCGGATTATCTACATCTGAAAGATACTCCGTCCGCGGGGGTGTGTTAGGGGAGAGAGGGGCGGGGGGCGTTACGGCACCAATCATTAATGAACAAATACTAGTCCATAAATGCATGTCTATCTATATTTGCTCAAACGAAATACTAAAAAAACACGTACGTGTGAATCTATATGCACCATGAAATAATTGGTGTGTTTCATCAAATTGTTAAAATATTAATTTTTTTATTAAATGAACCAATTATGAAATCATATCTAATTACGAAGCATCCTTTTAGAGAAATGATCTTTTCAAGTTTTAGTAGAAACTTTGATTCAAAACGTAAGTGAACACCGATGTAAAGAAAAGTCGATTATGAATATGCTTGACGTTTTTACGGGTTGGTCGCCATCTACAGAATGCCGTTCTCGAGTTTTGAACCTAAGTTTATACACATACATGTATTTGGGTCGTCGTAGTAATGTTCGTTTTCGAAGTTATTTATATCTACACATATAGACATACATAATATATATATATATATATATATATATATATATATATATATATATATATATATGTATATTATATATATATGTATATATACATACACACATACATATATATATATATATATATATATACATATATATATATATGTGTATATATATATATGTGTATATATATATATATACATATATATATATGTATATATATGTATATATATACATATATATATATATATGTATATATATATGTATATATATATATAAACCATAAACACAGTAATCAACCCGAAGGTCGGTTTCGTAGGTGATTGTAGAGATCACCCAGTACTACCTGTAAGCCCTATACGGCGTGTGAAAATTCACACATCAGGGTAGGGGGGCCAGTTCCTTTCCCTGTACCAATTATGGAAGAATTGGTACCCGAAAAATCACACAGTTCAGGTGATGCTGAGGGTGACCAGTGATGATTACCCGAGAATCGAACCCAGGTCCTCCGGTCAGTAGTCCAAATCTCTACCCTTGGACCGCGAACCATGTATGGAAGCCTTCAATCAAGGCGAGGTTTGTGATAGAATTGTACCATTAGATACTCCTACTTTTCAAAATTTCCGTCGAGAAGTCAGTAAGAGCCGTCAATGAGTGCATGAATGAGTGATCATTTTCATATTTGGTGGCGTGTGTGCTCACCCCATTTCGCGAGTGGATTTCGTAAGAGAAAGCGAGGGTCGAGGCAGGGGAAAGACAATAGTGATTTTTTTATTGAGAATTCCCACACCTGACCTTGATTTTGCCGACAACAAAGCCAACCAATCGTTTCCAATCGCGTATATAGGTACATACGGTTCGAAACAATCAACCTAGAAATCACGTCATTCGAACCTATCTTCCTCGGTGTTTAATTTTTTTTACATTGGCGCCATATGGATAACCAATTTAAGTTAATTACGCGAGGGAATGTGGCCATTGTCATGGACGCATAATCTCGGCTACGTTTTCGTCTCGGCGTTATTACATACTCATTACGTTTCTTTTTTGAACTTGAGGGGGGGGGAGGATTTGGTTACCGAGGTCACTTCAATGCCAAGGCAGTAAAACAAGACATGGCAACATAAAACAATCATGAGTTTGCGTCCGCCCGGAATTTTTTCGATGAGATCAAGGTTCTCGCTCGGTTTCATGGGCTTTCGATGGGAATGATTTCGTTTCAACCGCGTCCGTCGCCTCAAACAGAATCCATCACCTCCCGTGTTCAAAACCACCGCTCTCCTTCCCCCCTTCACATTCCCACGACTCGTATTCCCACTTTTAGGAAGGATATCTCGTGGTTTGACGTGCCTCATTCATTCGTACCTCGCATTCTGATACACTCGAGGGAGAGGTGCTGCCACACTGGAGAAATAGTTTTGAATTAAGAGAGATATTGTATTACTTGAGATTATTATAATGTGTAAGGCTATGTTAGGCGCAATGACTATGAGCAACATTGCTGCAATACGTTTGTTATCATGGTGTTATTAGATTTTAATGTGTAAGAATGTATTTTTAACGATGAATAGGCCTAATAGGTAAGGGGAAAATTACGACAGTGGAGCTTCACATGAGGTTCTTCTCAGTTCATTTTTTTAAGAAACCCTACTTGTGAAAATGTTCAAAAAAATACTCACGTAAACTGCCTATTGGCGCTTTCGGCACCCCATCGCGGGTGCCGAAAGGTAGGGTGCACTAGATAAATACCAGTGCATAGTTATTATTGCTCCTTCCATAGAGTAATTTCTATGAAGCAGTTGGTTCTGATAATAATTAAAAGTTCATGGACTTTGACTTTTTAGGCAGATCGAATTCCTAAGTGTTACTCAATGTTGGGCAATTCTCTGAAAGTCGCAAGCCAATTTAAAATTTCATGTAGACCTACGGAAAAGTGATTTCTAATTATAATTATTATTATTGTTGGCATTCTAAGTCTTCAGGTAGTTTCTTGATGGACAAAGAATGTACAAAAGCCCAACGATACATTTATTTCTAATGCAAAGAAATATTTTAAGAAAATCATACATTTTTTCCATTTTTGCAATATGCTATGTAAGAAGTATATCATATCACAGACGACAGTTTCGATCCCTCTGCAATTAACTTTTTACTTTGAAAAGAGAGATATTGATGTATCCTCCCACATTAGCTACAACCATATGTAGTAGCCTCTGCGCCAAGATTCGTTTAGTAACGACTTCACTTTTCATTCATATAGTATATCTGTAGTTTCCTCTTACGATCTCGAATTTCTACGGAAAAATCTCGCCGAATCGCCGCCTCATTGGCTAAAAATTTCGTAATTCCCCAGGAAAGACAAGCGACCCCGCATGGCGATGCCACGCGTAGGTAGTTGACGGGAACCCGCATCTATTTTCAGCGGCCTCGTCTCGTAATTTCCTCGATTTCACCCTTGGCAGTTGGCGGGACCCAATCGGATGCCTGGCCGACTTTAGTTATGGATTTTGCACTTCCTCTCACTGGACGTGCAGTGTCTCTGGCGGCTCTCAGTCAGTGTCACGGGCTGAACCTAACTGGATAGTTCAGGGCAGTTCAGATTGCACCAGCTGTCAGTGTCGAAAGTCCCCTGAGTAACCATCCGGAAAAGCGTAGAGGAATTCTGAGATGAAGTTCTTTTCATGGGCGCTTAATCTCAAACACCTTTCGTGACATGGAGAAGATGAGCAAGTTAATTTGTGTATGCGATTCTTCGAATTGGTTATGGCGAAAAGATATGTCATTAGAGTACTTTCAGGCCTTAGTTGGAAGGATAGTGCGGTAGTTTCCCCAGGGCTCGGGTTCGAATCCCGGCGTTGGTAGAATTTTTCCGAGGTATCCCCATCCCTTTACATGCCCTCGCGGTATTTTATGGGCAATTGTGTAAATGTAGACTAACATGACGTAAGGTATCCTTAAGCCCCATAGTACATGTAAAAATAACTCGTTATAAATCTCTGCGTATTTTTTACCTCTCTTAATTCCATTCAAAATGCCTGTATTTTTCCTCCATTCACCTCGCTTTTCCAGTATTTGCTCCTCTATCTCCGTCTTCAGAATTCCACTGCCTCTCAGCATTTTCTGAATCCACTTTTCCGCCCTTAATATAATTTTTCCCATGTAACATTTCTTCTCCCTCCCTAAAACATCATTTGTTTTCCTTTCTGTGCATTTAATTTTTTTCCGTTCTTCTCCAATTCTACATCTAAACACTCACCACATTTCCTCTTGTCTTAACGACTAAGTTGGACTGTGCCATGCAAGACTATGGTTAAAATGTTTGCTAATATTATTATTTATGTATGAAAATGTTTGCTAAAACATTCACAAGACGTTTGCTTATATCCTTACGTAAGGACCGCGAACTTGAGAATAGATTAACTTAAGCCACAACCAGTGAGTGGTTCAGTGAGCTTCTTTTACCCGCGAATAATATGTAGGTAATATAATATGCGAATAATAAAGGGTGTCCACACCAAAGCCAGTTTCTCATCTAATTCTCATATCATTTAGTCTTTCTTAGCCTCCCATCATCCTGTCATACCCCGTCGAGGGTCTTGCGGGATAGGTTTGTAATGGTAGATCGAAAAAAGTCATTTCTAATTAATTCCTGAGGGGTAAGAGTGATAATACTCTCCATGGGTCGTCTTATGAGGTGAAGCACCATTTTCGCATCGATACCAGGAAAGGCGGAGGGCGATAATGGATAAACCTGATTTCGCGTGCTTAAAACCCGCTTCCTTATAAGGGAGGGTCCCGGAAAGTCTAATCATCCCGTTCATTAGACTGCCGATTTGACCGACTTGACCCTTGTCCTTCCCCGTCCGTCTGCACGTGGCGCATTTGCCATAAATGCCCCGGGGAGGTGATATACTGCGAATTAAATCACCGTCTTCGGTGAGGGAAACCAAGCGTTGTACGTTTTAACGGAAGGATTTGCGAAATGATCCAAGGACAGCATGGAATGGTGCAATTTTATTCCTCATGGTGCTCAAAGGTGGATACTGGGAAAAAACCTGAACACCGTTAAGGAACCTCTCGTTTGAAGATGAATTTAGATGGTAGTTATCTTTTTTCATTTTATCCAAATGGCAATATTCTTGCCATCTGGGCGTAGCTTACCAGTGGATTATAATTCTAAGAAGTGAACCTTTGAGTTTTTTCAATGTTGCCAGTGTTTGGGTGTGTTTGAATTCGTATCGAAGTATTTTATTGCCAGAAAGTTGACTCGTAAATTTTATATCAAAGCCTCTACTTCAGAAATTCGCTTGTTTAACTATCAATTGGATCTCGTGGGGAAAAATATTTGGTGAAATTGCAATGTAGTTAAGTCAATCGAAAAGTACGAGATAAGAAAAATAATGCAAAAATAATTTAAAAGAATTTACTTGTCTGCTTTTCTACGAGCAGAGAAGTGAATTTTGTGGTGCAAACCTCAAATGTTGATTCCAAATTCGTATCGGAGGCAAGGTAAACTGCTTCCATGTCCGTTGGAGCTGCCTGCCATAGTCTGAACTCGGAATTAGCTCGACTGAAATGGAACGATTCATTATTATTCACCTATAGTTTTAGGAATTATTTCAGCTGTCGTTTATACTATCATTGAATCGCGTCACAAGTACTTCACATGGCAGTTCACCCGTATCAAACATTTAAGTATTGCGTGTTGCTAATGTTGTTTTCCATATAGAACGCTTCTATCAAAACGGGGCCCTAAAGTCAAAACTGGACCGTGAAACGGAACTTTTTTCATGTTTTTTTAATGGGTATCTCACTCCAGAAACGAATCTGAATAGTGACCACCTGATTCATCGTATTTTTTTTATCATTCACCAATTACTGATAACATTTCTTGACATCTATATCCACGTATATATATACTACCCCGCAAGCTGTCTCAAGTAAGTGTGGGGAGGGGGGTTGTCATTCTACTGCCACTCCACCACTACTTCCACATACAGATGGCACCGCGCGGTACACCGAAAGGGCACGTGGAAAAGGGTGCCACTGAACACCCCATTCGTGCGACTTTTATTCTCATGGCGAATAATATACTGTTAGTAACGACTCCATTGACTGCACTAAGGAGACAAACGAGGTAACCGATTTAAATAGGGTGGGCTCACACGCAACGCTGTCGCTAATTAGCAGTTAGAATGCTACTCGTGCAGTAAGAACAATTCACAAATACATTAACTGTATACCTAAATGTACACGACATACCGCCAACCGGTACAAGAGCGAGTGGCGGTGGGCGTTAGGACGCCAGCGATTAAATGAGTTGAACGGGAATGTAACTTGTTTATTTCTAACTGTTTTCGCCAGTAATTACGCATTCATATGTTAGTGTTTCCCCCTTGAGTTGTCGCCTCGAATAGTCCGCGGAAAAGACGAATACTTGAATATATACGTTCGGTAATCTCTCTTATTTTTGTGATAATTGTCTGTTCTGCCTATGTAACTTTTGAGGACTTAATTATAACCCTCAGCTGTAAAACCGTATGATTAGTATATTTACAATAGGTTTAATCATGTTCTTAGTTTTCGCATATCTAAAAGTAGCCCAACCCAGTTTTAATAAATTCGTAAGGCCTTTTATTCTTTGATACGAATTTTTCAAGAATCTGGCAGCCCATCCTTGTTCCTTATTCAGTTTTGTATTCAGTTGACGAGAGTTTTCGAGTTGTGCAGAAGGTATTCCAAAATTTGGATATTTATCGATTGAAATTACATTGTCGAAATGAAAGTTTCGGCTATCTTTTTAACTTTTCAGCTATAAACCATCGAGTGCAGCGCTCAGAGATGGCAGTGACGGTTTTAAGCGAGGGAATAATATCCAAATGACCAACATCGAAAGGATTTTGCGTGGTAGTTTTGACGTCAACTGGTGCCCTGACTGAAAGAGCACGGAAAATTGCTCATCTGCATGATTCAGGGAGACATCAAGCGTCCGATGAGTTGATACGAGTAATAACGACCGGTTGTTAGAAGAAAAGCATCATAGAATTTGCTCATGATGAGTGTGAGCACCCGTATAATTTTGCGGATAGCACATTTAACGCCGGAACTGGTGTGCGTAGAATTCCCGTGGCGTGCGGAAAAGTACTGCATGATTGCGTTAATCATTAATATGTGCTAGCAATTGAGAGAGGCTTTCACGGAGGGTTTCTGTCGCATCGATGTCCGCTGGAGCGCCTGAGCGTGGCGGCGCCTCTCGGTGCTGAGGGTCCCCGCCTCTAGTCGCCACCGACGGCGGCGGGGCAAGGACGCCCGGCACGTGGTCATTGCGAAACAGGAGCGCCCCCCACCCCCAATCTCCCTCGTCCATAACACCCATTCTGTTTTTATTATCGTTTATTTATATAGTTTAATGTTGAGCGCTCCACATATCTCGAACTTTCGTTGCATTTGCTGGCATGAATAAGCAAACAGTTTCACCGAAGTTCCAGCGCGGACATCTTTAGATCAAAGTTGGGGCCTTCGGCGAAGGAGATGGACCCCTTTGTATCTGAAGACGCCGGCTGGAATGCTGGCAAAACTATTGTCCATTCAAGCCAGCGAACGCGGTGAAATCCCGAGAAATATGTGGAATTCGTCGAATTCATTCGCAGAAACCACTGAGCAAACATTATCCTGTTTAAGGGTGGAACGAGACGGGTATGGACTTGGAATGAAAAAGGTTTGCAGATGATTAAGTAATATCTATATAATTAGTCAGGCAAGGCATTTAGTCATCATCGAGTGCTCACAGGAACAATGCGAGGAGTATGGTATGAATGTTAACCATAAGAAAACGAAAGTAATGAAATTCTCATGGAGTAAGAAAAATAAGTTAAATATTAAATTAGGAGGTAATAAACGCATAAAAAATAAACAATATATAATAGAGCTGTTGGGAGCAGTTCATATACTTGGTTAGTACCTTAGACGAAAAGTATAATTGTAGCGGGGACATTGGGAAAAGAACCACGTTAGCAACAGAGGCATTTGCAAGAAAAAAGAGAATTGATGACTGGTTCACTGAGTCAAGCTGTGAAGAAATAATTAGGAAAAACTTTAATTCGGAGGTTTTAAACTTTAAAACTTTATAATTCGATTTAAGGATGTGAAATTTGGTCTCCGGGGCAAGATGTTGAATCTAAAATGAAGGCTTTTGAAATGTGGATAGGGTAGAGAATGAAGGAAATTAATTGGACGGAGAGAGAGAGAGACAAAAGATGAAGTTTTAAATGTGGTGGACGAAGAGAGGAAGTTACAGGGGGGAGTGGGGGGGAAATCCGAAGAATGCAGAAAATTGGGTGGAGGAAATATTGAAATGTACGATAGTGGAATGTTAAAGGTCTCCATTGACGGGAGAACGTTTGGTAAGAAGGGTAGAGGAAGGGGGAGAGAGAGTTTTTTTAGACAGCATGAGCGTAGGTAGAACCTAAGAAGAAATGAACAAGGAAATAATTCGGGGAAAACAAAAGGAATTTCTCGTGACACTAAGAAGATTTAAGCTGTCCGTGACCGTCCAAGAACTACCTTTCACGGGTAGTATACCTTGAATTAATGAATGTGTATTATTTTAATTTTTTCCTCGTCTTCTTTTCTTCTCTCTCTCCCCCCCCCTGCGTGGGGGAGTTTGGGAAAGGGAGAGTCCCGCGTGACGTAGTCTGGTTCGTGCAACTCCATCGGCGACGGATCGAAGGAGGGCGAACAGCGATCCCCAATCGCCGTGCAATGGGTCCCCTGCCACTTACCCTAACGTTGGCTGGCAGGGTATGTAAATATGCATGTGGCAATCGGCTCAGATCCTCGAGTCGATTGCACTTGCTAATCGTCCTCCGACCGAAGGTGCAGCATCACGTAGACGTCCGTGCGATATGGCCATGTATCGACACAATCAGAAAGGCGATGCGGATAATGTTAAACCGTTGGCATATGAAGGAAGAGAGTCTGGAAGTGCCGCCGCTTACAAAGATGGCAATTCGCGGGTCCCGTAGTTTTAATTTTTTTCAGCACTCTTACAATGTTTCCAATGCGTGATATTTTGACAGCTCATATTTCGCCATTGAATGTGTAATCATCTTGTGCGTAAAATTTTCGCGCCGTCGCTGTGCAACTTGAAGATAAATCTGTATCATCGCTTCGCATCCTTTAGCAGTTTTCTCTCCGAGCGGTGACCTGTTGATATATGGCTTATGTCAACTGGCCTGTTGATATATGGCCTATGACATGTATTATGGCTTATGCCAAAGATTTCTTGTCTCGCTGAGACAAAGAAGGCAGGATATGTTAGCATGATTAGCTCCATAGTAGCAACAAAACAAAAGATCTTCTAGCCTGATGCGTCATCAGAAAATTTCCTACAATGCAGTAAAAGATAACTTATCGAAATATTAGTTTTGATATAGAATGACTTTATTTCATGTCCTTTTTCTTATTCTTTGAAATAAGTCCGAAAGGTCGAATTTCTGCGCATAATTGGGGTACTGCAATGATGCGCGCGACCCGGAGGCACTTTGGGCCACTCATCCGTTTGCTTCTCTTGTCAATAACGGCCAGGAGGAATGGGAAGATTTTAACGGAAGATGGAGTTATTTTGAAAGCGGTGGTAGAATCATTGATGATAGTGAAGAGGGATTTGATGGGTGCGATTATTCGGGTGATGTGGATGGTGACAGTAGAATAAGAATTTTCCGGTGTTGATAAAGACAGATGTACTTATTCGAAACTCCCAGAATAGAACAGGGTAGACCACGTTTCTTGGTGGTGCGCAAACGTTTTCACTGTCGGTTGGACCAGATTTTCCTATGCACCTTTCATAAATTTGGGAATAATTAGAATAGTAGGAATGATACCTGGTGAATTACAATCACCCACTGAAATTAGTGAAGGCTGTTCAATTACTTCACAGACTTCCTAGTGAAAACTGTTCACACCCCAGGCACACACCTTAAAGGTTGCTTGTAGGGTTGTATCCTGTAGGTAGATAGGTAGATAAAACAAATAGGGTTTTTCCAGGTTGACGAAGGAGTATTTGTGGGACTGATTACAAATAAAATGAACTGGTAAGCGAATACCTATTTGAGTTATGGAGAAAAAGTGCAAGGGTAAAAATTACGAAATATTGGTTGAAAATAACTGCCGATGAAGTTCGAAGACTATTTTTCAGTGTTCTTCTGCCTCATAAAAAAAACTTCAACAATAGCGGATCCAACCTATGGGTACAGAAATTTTAATTCTCCATTTTTAGTAAAGCGATCACTTATAAGTAATATTTGTCCTGTTGATGTTAATATCTGTCCTTGTGGATGTCTGTCGTATAAATGATTGTGGTTCGTTTTTGTTCCCTCTTTTGTATGACAAAGAACTAATTTATTAGGGGAATTAACACTTGTTTTGAATTGTGTCTTCCTCCAGCATGTTTAAAAGTTTGCTCGTTATTTGAGGTTTTTACTGAATATTTTTTTCCCTTTTCCCTTCCTCTCCCATATTTCTCCTCCCTTATCGCTTTGCCCGTCCCACCTAGTACTTGCATCCAATGCCGCAAACCTTTGTGATGGATCGCAGGGTGTTTATGTACATGTAGAAATATTTTTTCCTTTTATAAAATTTATTTAATTTTTTGATGAATGAAAAAGATGAAAAGTATCCTTCTCATAACCGGTTATGTGAATGAAAATTTGTTGGCCGTGTTATTTACAGACAGCTACCTTGTAGAAGGAGAATGTTGTTGAAATTTCGTTGCAATATCTATTTTACAAAGTACAGTCATATTTAACAGCTTGATTTTGAATACGTTTCACGAAATATGTGGCATCTCCTTCATTGTATTTCCTTAAAATTTATTTATTTTTCTTGAAAGATGCTATTATGAGGAGAATTAATTCCTTCTAGTGATGACTTATTGCTAAACTTGCCCATCCAAACGTTGACTGAGTTTACACTGTAGCATTGGAGAACTCTTTCACTTCGTATGTTCTCTTAATCAAGTTTATTGACGAAAAAATAATGCATTTGGGTGAATGAATCAACGGAACGTGTCGGCAGAATTCAAGGTCATGCGATTGAAGCCGTCATGTTTTCGTGTCGTTGCCACCTGGATATTTATTTCATATCGAAATTGAAAAATGAGTATCGCACGGCCTTGGCTTTACGTGGTCGTTCTCGGTAATCAGCTGACGTACATATTAAATATAAGAAGCCTCATTTAAAAAAAAAATATTTACGGTGAATTTTCGAGCATATGTGCCAAGGTTTGTGGTAGGGGTACAAGCACGAAGTGGAAAGGGTTAGGGATAAGGGAAAGACAGGGTTTTTAGTGTTAAATGTTTACTAAATGGTAAATAACGTTTTGACCGGTTTTATAATATTCAACCTCGTGAGTGCTTGCAGGGCAATATATTAATAATTAGGGGAAAAACGAGTATCTTTGGTAAAATTGCTGTTTGATGTGACAATGCAAAGCTTTTGTATTTCGAACTACCATTCTATACACACACACACACGGGAGGAGCAATGTTTTGTTACAGCAAAGATATTCTCCCAAGCTATGTGATTTACTGGGGAAGGATATTTTTAAAAATTAATTTTAATGTTGTATGCCCGGTGTTGAAACACCCCCTGCCACGTATTATAGCGGTGGCTTGCAGGGTGCCATGTAGAAATAGGGGTGGAAAATTTGTTCCTTAGGCGTAAAATTCTATTCGTGTGTTTAATGTTTTTTTTAGGATGATTTCTTTCGAGTTTATTGATAGGAAGAATTACCTACCTGTATATGGAATAGTCGTAAATGTAAAGGGTTCCCTAGAGCCCGGTGCCCAGGAAAAAGTACATCAAAGTATCCACACAATTGCTTTAGGTAAACTGCCGAAGAAGTTTTATTTTTTTAATAAATTTTATTGCTTTTAACTCACCAGTAATTTCCTTATTGATTCTCTTCTTTATTCTCATCTTATGATGTAAATGTAATGGTGGGCATACGGGTGATAACACAGTGTCGGTATTTTATTTTTTCAATTACTTACTAGTTCGTGAAAAATATCGTTGATTTTTTAAAGCAGGAAAAATTTTAATTAGAAACCGATTTATTAATGAGGCTGGTGTTGGAGGAAAGCCGGGATCATGTTTGAATTATTTTTAGCTGACATCTTCGTTATATCAGCTTTGTTTTTTTTTGCGGTCCACGTTCAAATAACTCTCCTCGGCTGAACAACAGATTGGGCATAATCATATGACTTTAAAAAATGAATAAAAAGATATTCAAGATGACACGTTAAGCTCAGTTACGAAGGGCGATTTATTCCCTATGCAAATAAATTCTTCCACTGGTATTATCCACTGTCTGGTATACGCAATAGCTCAACTTCTCCCTGCTTAAGAGGACACAAATACACTTTCGTTCGAGGCACGTTATCTGTTTGGCATTACGGTGTCATGCGGTCTGTGCGTTGATTGTGTCGAGAAAAGAAGAAAATGTCCGCAAGCTAATCCTAAAAACAAGAAAACAGCTGATTATTCTTCGTTTGGTCATGATTACAGTGAAACCATACCCATGCTCTACTCTACAAACCACCACGCCAAGTTCATATGGAAGTGAGTATTCAGTCTCTAATTGGTAGATAATAACAGGTTTCACCGGATAACGGTGACAGGTTTATATGGTGATAAGTTAGGTTTCCTTGTGAATACGAATCCTACGATGGAGGAACGAGTATTTTAATCTCTCCGTTCCGGATTCTAGTTTGCCGATATGGAAGGGTTTAATATTCCGATACAGCGTGGGATCCCACCGATTCCCTTCTGTCTTTGTATAGACCTCGAATGCCTCCTCCCTCTCTCTATCGCTGAAATTTCTAGTCTCACTTGTGACCGGAAAAAGTTCCAGACCTCGTGTCTTCGATTAATACGTCGCAATTGATTTCTTCCCGAAACAATATCTCGCAGACATAGCGGATTTTCTTTGATCTTTCACCTATTTCTCACTCCCGACGGGCCGCATGTATTGATTGATTGGTTTTAATTCTTGGTAACTGAGGTAAGTTAAAGAATTTTTTCTTATTGGAAATGAAAAAATAGTAACTTTGTGAATCCACTGAGAATTTCTTACGATACGACCCGGGTTTCGACGTCATCAACGTTGAACGTTGAAACCCGGGTCGTATCGCAATAAATTCTCAGTGGAATCACAAAGTTACTCTTTTTTCATTTCGATTATGAATCGATTCCATAAATTTACGCCGGAAACCATCAAACAAACCATCAATGTTGTCTTATGTTAATTTTGTGAAGAGTCCACGGTACCATCGTCATACGAGGGTCATCCGGAAAGTAGTACCCGTTCGTGCCGCATGAAGTGCTGACGACGCGAGTAGCCGCTGGACGAGGTCAGATAGCTTCAGTGGCTTGTCTGCCTTCTCTGAGCCAAGTTGCGTGACGCTAGCATTGCCTGTGTTGTTTCTGTGATTGTTTACAATGTTTAAAAAAATTGAGAACGCCGCCAGTTGTGAAGTGAGGGCAGTGATTAAATTCCTCAATGCAAGAAACGTTCGCCCATGTGATATTCATCGCCAATTAAAGGAGGTGTATGGAGACAATGTAATGGACGAGTCGTCTGTTCGGCGGTGGTGTCGCAACTTCAACATGGGGAGGGGGAACACACACGACGATGAGCGTTCGGGGAGACCGTCTGTCATTACAGACCAACTGGTGAGCTCAGTTGACGAATTCGTGAGGAACGATCGGCGCGTCACAATTGATGACATCTGTGAGCATTTTCCCAATGTTTCTCGAACAATTGTTCATGAAATTGTTAAACACCATCTGCATTATGCAAAAATTTGTGCAAGATGGGCCCCTCGCGTATCTCAATGAGCTGGCGGCGAAGGACTATGCAGCAGGAATACAGAAACTTGTCACACGTTATGACAAATGCCTTAATTTGCTTGGAGATTATGTTGAGAAGTAGTTTAAAGTATCCTCTTTCAAATAAAATTTTTTATGTTTGTTAATATTTACTTTTGTGTCTTTATTTCACGAACGGGTACTACTTTCCGGATGACCCTCGTATTTTTACGCGGCAAGTACGAGTATCGTATCGTATCTTACATGGTACCCTGCAAGCCGCCGTTTTGGCTTGCAGGGTACCATGTACCATGTCGTTGGGTGTGATTACACACTAGGTATGCAACATCAAAAATTAAGTTTTTCTTAAATTTCAGTCACAATATGTAAAGTAAACGTGACAGGAGTATTGTAGGAATTAGGTGTGCATACCTTTGATACTCGAAGAGTGCAGGCAAGACAGACTTTTAAAAAGGTGTGGGATACCTGAGTTTCTGTGTGACACCAAGGGTACCTAATTGTATTAGTAGATTCAACCACCGTGTTAAAATAAGAGAAGCAGACACCGCCAGACACCGTCACCACCAGAATCAAGTACTCATTCTTTCCTTGCGCGATACGCAGTTATAACAAAATCAATCCCAAGTAACCTTATATAGATTTTTACTTGGAGACTTAAATTAAATATTTTAGTCTAACACTCCAATTCTTGAATTAAATATGTGTGAATGTATGTGTGTGTATGCTCGAATGTTTTGCATATAACATATTATTTATGCTGATTCATGTATGAGCGAGTATTTCTGCATGTTATGCAGGTGCCCTAACATTATCCCGCTACATGCCAATGAGGCGGCCTGCGGGTTATTCTGTGTATGCAGAAATGTGTATCTAATGAGTCTTCTTCCATTTTCACGCGATTGCTGAGGATTATCTATGGTAGAATTCTTTTCTGCGGGACACCAGCGAAAACGTTTATGGAGAGTGATATTGTTTGGATTAGAAACTTGGCCGTGGAGGCATGAGGAGCTTAGACTTGGAGGCCTTCGAGGTGTGGGTGTGGAGAATGTCGGAAAAGTGAAATATACAGTAGCGAAAGTACAAGATGAAGTTCTAGGCTTTGTAGGAGAGGAGGAAAGGTTTCTCGGGTTAAATTCTGAGGAGGCAGGAGTAATGGGTGTTGGGCATATTGAGGCAATGGAAGGTTTAAGACAGTACTAGAGGGGGGAATAAGTGACGTAGAGAAAGGAAAATAATAGGCTTCTTGGATGGAATGAAGAGAGACAGGAAGTATTTGGAGTTGAAGATTGTTCATTGTATTTTTTGTTGCTGTATTATTCATTTAATGTCGCGTGAATTGTTTTTTAGAGAAGAGAAGAATGCTTAGTTTTTGGATCCATCGAAAAAAATAACTTGACCGATCGACTACTCTGAATAATAATTGATAATAAAAGTTGATGTCGTATTTATTATTACGGTTACTATTACTTAATTGTAGATTCATATATCAACGCCGTTGAACCCTTCCACTTCCCCTTGGTTGTTTTTACGAGCATGAATGATAACGTCGAAGCCTTTTATGCTCGTGGCGTAAATTTCTGTTGCGGAAAGTGCGTCAGCCACCTCAGAAACGAGATAAAGACGCCACAGTGACAACCGCGACGCGTAAAAGTGACCTATTAATCTCTTCGTATTCCATTTCGCCACGGGAACAGAACGCGAGAGATTAATAGGTCTTCGGCTTTGTTGTGGAAGGAGGCTCGCCTGATGAAAGAATTTCTTGTTACAGTCTCGTCGATAGGCTACGTAAAGAGCGCGGTACTGGAAAGTCAGGTCGATGACAGAGAATGGGCGTTGGACCCATAACCGTAGAAGGATTGTCTTTGTCATGTATTCAGATTTCGCAATTATTTTCGTGTTTCGTTGTGAACTCGTCAGTGGGCCGGGAAACAAGCGATCCTCACTGGGTTTTGTTTACCATTGGAATATAGTGCAACGTTTTCAGTGCTCTTTATTCCTTGGCGGTGGTGGCTAAATGAATTTATTGGCCTCTTCTTCTCCCGCGCAATCAGTTTGCCGCCGTCTGTTCAGAACGCACCGGCTTATATAACGCAGCAAAAGTGCGGTGTCATAATATGAGGACGTTTTAAGACTCCCCATCTGTAATCAACGTGTGCGAATCTGTGGGTAAACCAATTTGCGAGAGCCGCAAAAGTGGTAAATTATTCGCGTGGGAAATGAACACGCTTCACGATAAGTCAATTTTCCACGAAAAAGAAAATTTTGCAGACGTCGAGAGAGGCGCCTTTTTTTTCTAAAAAGACATTGCGGTTAGGTTGTTTTCACTTATGAACCATTTCGATTAGAATGGACAATTTAATGCTGTTGGTAGAATTTCGAGTATCCGACTAGAAAAATGATGCTTAACTTCGTCGGAACCTGGAAGCTTCCCTTATCAAGCCATCAAACACGTGTGAACTGTATTTTTGCTTTCTATTTGAAAATATTAAAAGGTTTCTCGCGATAACGTGTTTGTGTTGATAAATAACTGGGTGTTGTTTGGTGTGGCCTGAAGGCCAGACTTGTCTGCCTGGTTTTCCTCTTCAATGGGGTTCTCGTCGGATTCTTCGTCTCGTTCCAATACTCACGCTGGCCCGTTACATTTGTTCTGCTTGCCTTCCCTTTTTTTAATTAACTGCAATGAAATAAATTTTGCGCCCCAATAGTCGATAATATTCTTCCTCATTCACGATGACTTACTTTCACGTATTCAGTGATGCAAGTTGGAATTGACGGGGAGGAAAAGGAATTCAGATGGGGTAGATTTCACATAGACACAATTATCTCCCTAAAGGAAGTACTTTCAACACATTAATCATTACATTCCACAGATTTGAAAGCAAGCTACGTGGAGGGTTACCAGTTACAAGCACTTCTACATCTACATCTTCGTAATTCCCCGCAAGACACCTTTAAGGTGCGTGGCAGGGGGTGTATCCACGCCAGACACTCACAGCACACGAAGTCACGCAACATGCATGCGCCGCACTTACGTTGGGTTTAATCACCAATTGTTAACGTTATCTATGCATCCATCCTTGAATGCTATTATATTTGGTGTTTTTTTATTGTAAATGATTTAATTTAGTACTTATTTCTGATAGAAGTAACTGCGGGGTCTAAATAATACCCTTTTACTTGTTATTTGGGCTACATCATTCGCAAAGAAAATGAAGAAGAAGGAATTTAGCGATGTGTTAAGAATGATTCGCCATCCACGTTAGTCCACTTAACCCGATAGGCATCTGCGGCCTTAACCGTAAACGTCTTAAACATCGGACTGCAGTTTTTTGGTTCGACACACCCAAAGACAGGAATATCAATGGAAAATTGTTCTTACCGGATCCAAAGACGTCTGGTATCTCCTTCTAGGGGTCAAATTTTCGTACTAAACCCTTAATAATTTTAACCTGAAAATTAATTCGATTACTTTCCTAATTGTATTTTGGTTTCATTAGTTCTTACCTGATCAATGTTACCCTTTGCTAAAACTGGTCAAGTATTTCGGTAGGTACTAATTAATTTTTTCGAATAAATTATGTTTGCGGTGTTTCAATAACTTTCGAATAAATTGATTCCTAACTTCCACACGCTAGGAGAGTTGATACTAAACCAGAGGTATTCGTAGTTGTCAGGTTAAGGTGGCATTAGCAGATGACCTTAATGAAATACAGCGTACGTGCTACTCAGTGAGAATGAGAATTATTATTATTATTAAAATTTACATCTGCAGATGGACAATGCCAGGTGGCACACAAGTCCCCAGTATTATAATCAAACTTGCCTTGGAAAAAAATAACATGACATATCATGACATGAATCAATATCACAAAAGATAATAAATAAAATCAGTCAGCAAAAAAATATACTTAAAGGAAACTTCCGGACATAAATCTCTAATTAAAAAAAAAAGAAAATCCCCATCTCGTTCACATCAGTTTCCTAATCAGCAAGAAAAAAATAAAGAATTAAGCTGTTAAGTATAATTTTACTCAACACATCAATCAAATTGTGTTTAAATAAGTGTGTGGTAATGAAATTTTGGAATAGGAATAGTTCTCTTCCGAACCCCTAATGCATAAAAATTACCGAAATAAAAAGTGTAGACTCGATGAAACACTTAGGGTTTACAATTTCTCTCTTGGGTGTAACATATACAAGAAATATGCGGAAATCCAGCGAAACATTAGGATTTATTAGAAGATTATTGTGGAAATATGAAGGGAGGGTTTAAAGAGCCATGAAATCTTTCGCTAGTTGGGCCTAGTATAGAATATGTTTTTGCTAGTGTATGGGATCTTCATGAAGTTGGATCGATTGCCGAATTAGATCGCGTGCAGCGTCGAGGAGCTAGATTTATAAAAAGCAATTTTGATAAACTGAGTAGCGCATCTATATTATTAGAGGAACTAGGTTAGGAATAGCTCACGGAGATAAGGTTAAAATGCTGATTAAAACTCTTGCTTAAAAATGAAACAGGTCTCTTCGACGACGATACTTATTAATAGCCCCATCGTTTAGTAGGAGATCATGAATTTAAGATTAGAGATATAATGGTAATAAGGTTAGAGAGAGCAAATTAAGAACTGGCAGATTTAGGATGCCATTTTATTTGCGAACGATGAGAGATTAGAATGGCTGCAAATGACCCAGTTAGGGGTAACTAGTTTTCTTTTTATTTTTTTTAAGTTTCCTAGAATGTTTTCATTGTTTTATCTATACCTTAATTTATTGTTCTTCTACTGAACAGCGGCCCGTCTCACTTGTATTTCACTCATAGATACCTTAGAAATGTAATCCTTGGTTGACATTATCTCCATTATTTGAAATATATGTATGTATATGTATTAATTACCAACGGCTAAGTAAAACTTACACTTTGATGTTATATCCCTGTCGTTGAATCACCCATTACCACACACCTTAGCGATCGGTGGCTTGCAAGGTGCCTTGTAAGATGCATAATTCATAGGATCTACATAGAGTACGACACTGTCGCTATTTGCAGTAATGTCTGTGAGGGGCCAAAATGAGAAACTTAGTCAGTTAGAGCAGGACCATTTGTTGAGAGACAGATAAGCCAATCTATTAAAATGTATTTAAGAGCTTTCGTGCTTCAATATTACAGTAGATGTTAGAAGGATAATGACTGAAAAGTCAATAGATGAATGCATTAAATGAAGTACTGTTTGGTTGCTTGAAGAAGCTGGAGTGAGATATTTAAATCGAGTAAACAGTCGAAAAATTTTACTCCTTCGTCGAGTTCACTTTTCCATGGCTGTGAGAAGTGGATGAGAACAGTAGTGGAGAAGAGAAGGTTTCTCGTATAGGCAGTGAAAATGTCTTGCTACAAGTGAATTAATTCCAGATATAATGCATATGAAAAGGTAGGTCTTGGACGGTCCCTAAAGTATATTGCCTTCTATGCTTCACGGGGAAACTTCCTCTTTCTTTGGCCTGCGCTTCCCTTCGCCTGTGTGCCGTCTAAAAGATTAAACTAGAGTAGCAAATTGTACGACTCGTACATTTCCAGGATTCAATAAAGAGGGACCTACTCAAGGCGCACAAAAATGCGGGGAAACATTTTTGGATACATGCTGAATCACGATGGTTTGCTGAAGGCCATCATTAGGAATATTTAGGGGAAGAATAGCAGAGGAAGGCCTAGGATGAACTGCAGGAAGCATATAGTGGAAAATGTCGATGCGTGGATCCATTAGAGAATGAAGAGATTGGCAGGGAACAAGAGAGTTGGAAAGCTGATACAAATCAATCCTCATGTCGATGATACCCGTGTTGATGATACATAAGTCTATAGGGAAAGATATTATATTATTATGAGATTAACTTGCTTCTCGATAACTGTAAATGGTCTAAGATTCGTTGGGAATTCATGGTGTCGAATTGATGGGTTTGGTATTGGAATTCAAATAATTTAATGGATTATTGATCCGATCCATGATTTTTTTTAATTGCGAGAACAGAAGATTGAAGACGTCATATGTGACCTTGAAGGAATGGCAGGCAGGTAACAGGATGCCCTAGAGGTTTGCTGCAGACCGAAACCTCGGATTGATGACCAATGGCGATGACCCGCAGACGGCGTTTACCGAATGCTTCCTGTTGCAACATCTTCAAGCAGACCCGCAGACGTAATCCAAGCGGGGAGGTTTCTTATTTCGTCTGGAAGAGAAAAGTGTGGCTGACGGAGTGACGGGTGGTGTTTACTTCACTCTCTCTTTGCCCCTGCCCCCCCTCGTGACCCCCCCTACTACCGCCGCCGCTGAACCCCTATCTTGTTTCACTGCACGTTCCTACTTGCACTCACGCTCTCGATCGCCCTACTTCTCTACTTTGTCTCTGCACGTTAAGACTTTTCAGCTCACGGAAAAACCTTATCCCTAGTCTGCCAGGAAAGTGCTCACCGCAAGTTGGAAATCCTTTCCACTCCAATGATTTCAGTTTGATTTCTCTTCGCATTGATCACGTCGTTATATTTTTAACGTTGTTGGGCATCATTTTTGCGACACTTCATATGATGTGGAAAACACTTTTCGTGAGAAATTGGCACTCATTTTGTTTTAAAAGCGGTACAGCTCTCAAAGGTCACAACTTTAACAACACAACGAGGTTTAAATAGATTAGTCTATTTTTGAAACATGCGCGAGGTATTTTATGAAATGATGCACACACACCGTTATGTTTTGCATTCCTTACTACGGGTCATTATTTAGCGAATTGAGATGCATTGATTGGGTGTCTGTGAATTTTTCGTCTTAATAGCCTACGTCTGCATGCCTAGTGTGGATCCATTCTCGATATCCTTCCTTCTCGTCCTTGAGAAAGGTGGCTTGACCACCAAAAAGTCGATAACGTGTGAGTTTCTTTTCTTTTTTGTTGCTTCTTTGTTTTTGTTCTCTAGTGCTAACTTGATATGCATTAGTATTCACATCCGTGAGACTTTCACATAAGTTATATATATATAAAATGTATATGCATGTATATGTGTGTGTATATATATATATATATATATATATATATATATATATATATATATATATATATATACACATGGATGTTGGATGGGATGAAGGGAGGAAGAAAGTACTCAGAACTGAAGAGGGACCTAATGTAGAGTAGGAGGTTGTGTTTTGCTAGGGGCCACATATTATTTAATTAGTAATTACGTCCATCCAAAAACCTACCTTAACCGGCAGATTACCTAATAATAATATATATACATTCATACATACATATACAAACAATATAAGAACACTCACGTTATTTCTTGATAATTCTGACGGAATTTAGCTCCGTCTTCATCGGAAGAAACGGAAGTACTGTTGCAATTTTTTTTGTTCAACACTTCCGTGTTACTTCGACGAAATCATCTATTTATACATACATATATAATATATATTTACATATGTATATATACGTACATACATACATACATATATATGTATGTACGTATATATACAAATACTTATATTATGAGAGAATTTGAGCGTTGATGATTCGTGAGTGATTTCATGGAATTCGCATATGTTGACCAGACCTGAGGATGGCGAATGTCGTAGGGTCATACTGCTTTTTAAGGCACTACACTTACCCTAGATAAGTTCGGAGTTGTGGAAGTTTCAGTTCTAAGTATCGAGAGGTGGCATGATGCCTTCTGTATTTTCGCCTGAGATGCGACTGTGTTTACATTTTTCAAACGTTTGATTCATTCGCTTATCTAATGCAGCTGATGTGCTTTCTTTATCCATAGCGTTAGAAAAGGTTTTTGGTTTTTTTGTTTTTGTGTTTAATGATAGATTTCTTGGCCCAAAAGTTTTATGCAATAGCCAATGAAATCTCCTGCGTTTTAACCGAACATAAATTAACGAGGGAATAACATACTTTCTCCTTCATAATCTGATATTAATTAATTGCACCACTTCTAGAAGTTAGTATCTTGTCAATATATCCAAGGAAAATAATTGCTTACTGTTGGATAGTTACGATAGCTTTATTCGTTGTTGTGCAATAGTGAATATTCATTTTCTCCCTTGAACATTATTTTTAGAAAGCTGGTAATATGCAATATTGTCATGAGTGTTGCGTAGTTTTGGTGCAAATAATCTCAAATATTCAAAATATACTATAAATGTAATTACGTACCGTATGTTATTGGAGGCCGATAATTTCTAGGAATAATATTGCCCATTTATCTCAGATTTAGTGATCGTGAGAGAAATCTTGCCCATAAATTCAGTTTTTCTAAATTCTTTTCTGGGTTCATAATTTAATGAGCTGGTCAGATTTGTGTGCCGTATGCCGTTTAAGTCATGATGCTCTCAGGAAGTGAATTTTCCCGTGATCACTGCGATCATTGTCGCAAGCAATGTGAATGGTTAGCCATTCGGGAAGAAAATAAATGAAAACGTAATGAATTGAGTGAAAATCCCTCTTTCTTTCATTGATTTACGTATACGTTTTTGTAAACTTCCCATTACCGTAGAGACTGGTAACCTAACAGTTCCAGTCATAACCCTCATGGCTTTTGTGGGGTTACTATTATTATTAGCAGCAGTCTTTCGGGTTATGGTAAGTTTTTTGTTGTACCCAAGCTTTCCGCAGTCATTACAGACATCTCACAAAATATCTTAAAACCCCATCCTAGATATTACAAAAACTCTTTCTTTATCTGTGCATACTTTCTATATACCTCAGTACCCGTTTCAGCTGCCTGTCAGTATCTCGTAAATCTACTTTTCCTCGGAGAATTTCTCCCAAAAGCCCACCATAAGTATAGAACTTCATCGTTTGTTCTCCTTTCCTATTTGTTTATTTTCTCCATTTTCTCCCCGCCCACATCTCAAATGCCTTTAGTATACGCTTATCCTCCTGCCTCAACGACCGTTTCCGAGCCATACTATATATGAGACTTGCATGGTAGGACTTCAGTTGAGAAATTCTTCCTTGTTTAAATACTGCGGTATAGACCCCAGCCAAGGTTCGTATTAGTATTTGAACTGTTTTAAGTCCTTAAATTAGCCAAATCGTACAGAATGAATTGGATATTAAGGGTCCGGGTCCTTGAGGAACAACTCCCTCGGAATTGCAGCATGACTCAAAAATGGAGGCTCTGTCGAGAAGGTCGCGGATGTGATTAGTCGTTCGATCTCACTGCACGGTGCGCTATTGCCTTGCCCTCCGCAAATGGTTTGGGATGCCTTCGGCTTATGAATCGATTGGAAATCGAGGGGCTGAGCCGCCATATCCCACGTCCCCCTCCTCCCGCGCCTCCCCTCTCCGGAGTGTCCGCTTGCTTCCTTTTGCAATCAAAAGGAGGTTGGGGTCGCGCCATGTGGGTCGATTGGCTGATGGCGAGATTCGGCTGCTGTGTGAGGCGGTGGCTGCTGGGAAAACAGCCGCCGGTGGCCAAGCCGCTGAAAACCGGTCGTGGCACACGATTAATAAAGCGAAGAGAGTCACGAAATTTGTCTTCGTCTTAATTATGGAAAAGAAGTAAATAATTTTGGTGCCGAATCGTTCGGTTACATTCCCCTTTTTAAGTAGTCGGAAAAATTCGCTCGAGTGATTTTAATAGTTTCTCAACTTTCAATTTACCGGTGTTAAGTGACCATTAAAGTGATCTAATGGTTGAGAAATTTTGATATTTTTTGTGATGGTCCTTATATCACTTTATTGGTCTCCTTGACGACGACCGATAACATTATGGTCGAATATAATTCGTTTTATAATTAGAGGTGTTGAGAGTGACAGGGAACGCGCTTTCCGTTTGTCATTTAATGACGTCTGTATTTTTCCTAGTTTCGATGCTATAATAAATCCCCCGATATATTATTTTCCAAGTTAATAACTTTGGAAATATCATGCCAGTCGGACACAGTAGGTGGAGTGAAAGATGTTTCTTGTCAATACGGGACAGTACCGCATATTAACAATTGATACCTTAATATTTAAGGGCGTTGGTTTTACGCGGCGCCAGCATTAGGTCATTTGGGTCAATGTTTTATTTCGTGTGATATGAAAGCACTCCAGCTTTTCCAAAATAACTATTTCTGGCGTTAAAAGTAAGGGCATCAAATCAAATGCTCATGAAATATCCCATTATTACGAGTAGGTCTCCGAGCGCATTTTTAGAGGGGGTTTTCCGTCGGATAATATTATTTGGCGAAAATCTTATTTCAGCATTGACATTAAGGTACAGGATCCAAGTCCCCAATGATCTAATCTAGCCGTTGAACTGCTGCAACCCATGAGTTGCGTTCCTATCTGGTTGGTTCGGTGGTTTGTGTACTGGCGTCCCACCGAAGTGGTAAGCCAGTACACGAGGCCCGGTGGCAGATTTTTTTTTCTGTTTTCCCGATCCCATATTGGGTGGTATGTGGAGAGCACTCTAAGTAGAATGCCGTCCTTTAATGATGGAACATTAAACTGTTTGACTCCCTGGGGTCTTTCCTTAAGGAAGGGTTGATAGTCTTAACGAAAATACGACGCCGAGTTTCTCCCCAACCATTCTACTCTTACCCCTACCGAAATACCCAACTGTTTCCAAAGGCGCAAATTACCTCGGGTGTCTGTCACCTCCCCTAATAACTGATTAAGTCGCTTTCATTTTAAATTATATCATGTCGTTACTGAGGTAGTGCGGGAATGAAGCAGTGCTGGAAATTGATTTTTGTTAGTTTGAAGACAGAGTCGATTTCCCATCGCGTCCAATAGGGTGGTGAGCAATTCTAGAAAACCGAGGAGAAGCAGGGAACGGGGAAATATTGAAAGAATTATTTTTTTGTAGGAAATACGAAGTGGACAACATAATTAAAAAATTATTGGTAATTTATCGCTTCAATGAATGACTAACTCTGCGATTTATTTCTGAAAACCTCTTTGCTTTAAAATTGTTGAACCAGAAGTTATAGAATTCTTCCTCTGCACATTTGCGCTTCGAAGGGGCGTTTGTTTAGTTATCCGAACCAACGAAGTATTACACAATGAGATAGCCGCCCGTCTATCGCTGTGTCATGAGTTGCGTGATTTTCCTACGGAAAAGGCTATTTGATATTGTCGCTTGGTACCGAAATTATGGGAAAAGTTATTTGCTATGAACATAGCAGCCTAATTTTATCCTCGAAGAAAACTTTTTTTTAATACTTAAAAACTGGCAATCAGAAAACAAATCTGGTACAGATTGAACGTTCACGTTTGAGAATAGATGGCGCGCGGAAGCTTTGCGGTCACCTAGCAGTCACCACTAATTATTACAACACCTTTGGCCTCCACGAGAGAGTTGTTCTCGGGGAACTCCCGAGAATCGTTCCACATTCATTTCCCACAAGGAAGCTCTTAGCGAACTTGACTTGTCCGTCCGTGTTGAAGAAAGATAGAGATTGAATATGTCGAAACCAAAATTGAAGAGGCACACCCCGCGTGGGAATCAAGCTCGCGTATATCCCCTCCTGTGTCGATTTCAACCCGTCTATTTCTCGTTGAGTCTTAGTATCGAGATTTTTAAGTGCTGCAGGGTACTTCCCTTCCTCCGTTGCATCCGTGGCACTTTTGTGCCCACGAAATTTACAGAACACCGTACGCTTTCATCGAGTGTTTTTTTATGGCCTTATCCTGCGATATATGCATTATGTAAGGCTTTCGTGTATTCGTGGTTTATGTTTCGTTTGCCTCTTCTCATTAAGCGTTCAGCAGTGGATTAGTATTTTGCCTGATTATTCACATAACTTTTAAATGCCTTAGACTCTTCTTAGCGTGAATGTTGGTATTTTACTTTCCAGAGTAAACGTTCTTTTGAGTTTTATATTACCAGTAACTCTCGCTGCTCAGGGGAGCCAACCCTTTCATGCGTATGTACTTTATTATAGGCAGCCTAATTGGATTTCTTTTTTCACGCGTTTCGCTATTTCATTTTCCTGGCTCGGTGATTAAAACTATATCTTTTTTCACTGTGCATAACTATTTGCAAGTATGGTGGATGAGGACACTTATTTCAAGAGAATTATTTTTAGGTAGTTTATTGACAGACCCACGAACTAAATACATACTTCTACTTTTATAGTTCCGCCTAGCACCTAGTTAAATAAACGTACCTTTAGGAAAACGGGTTAAAATTTTGCAGTGCCACATTTTCTTCTCTCCCTAATTTCCGTTCAACATAGCTGATATTTTCCTCTCTCAACCTCGCCTAACATTCCTCCCATTACTCATAAGTCTTCAATATTCCATTGCCGCTGCATTTACTTTTCCTGTCTTCTTCTTATTTTGCCCAACAACCCTCTCCTTCCCTTACCATGTCTAGCAATAAGTCCCTTTTCCTTTCTCGTCCATTTTATTTTTTTCCATCCATCTCCATGGTCACATCTCATAAACCTCCAATCTTAGCCTATCTTCTTGTCTCAACGAACAAGTTTCCAAGTCAATGAAAACTATTCTCCACGTCAATCTTATCATTATATTTTTTTCAATTTTACTAAAGTTCCTGAATGTTAACTCCTTTCCTCCCTCTTCTTCTCTTAATTCGTTTCTTTTCCTTATGCCCCCACTACTTTTCCCGCATTCGTCTCATACAATTCGTTGGTATTTGCTGAACTGTCCTACTTGGTCTAATATGTGTCCTCCTTTTAACTTTAACGCTGAACTTAACTTTAACCTTCAAACGTTAAGGCTTAATTTAGCATATTATTTTTTGAAAAAAATCCCATTACTCTCGTCTTCCTATCGTAGGCGAACTATTTTTCGAGCTCTTATTTGGAAACATCAAGTTAGTATTTTTGTAGTATTTGGACTTCATATTTTTTATAACCTCGGTGTAGTAGTAATTTAATTTTTGGGGTGCGTGGAGGACTAATATCGTTTGCACCTTACTCGGTCCATATTTAGAAAAAGAAAGGAAACGAAATAGGTTAGAATATGCTACATGTAAATCCTTTGATGTTGTATCGTATATATATACGTTTTTCTACAACTAAATCCACCGTAAAAGGTATTACCCAAGCCGGAATAGGTCGGCTTCCTTTAAAAACAAAGTCATTCTGTATACGGCTTCAGCGTTATCACCAAGGATAATAGTTAAGAACCACGTTTTCTTGTCGTAAATGATTCCGTTTCTCATCCCGTACCCATCCGACTGACTTCGTAACTCACCGACAGTTCAGATTTTTGTGCGAGTTGGCATCCGATTTTTTAACCTTTATTTGTCTCTGAGACAAAAAAAAAGATTCAAATACCGATTCACCTCGAGAGCACGTGGCCGGCAAAGCGTTGACGTCAAGCGTTTAACGATTTTTCGTCGCGTTTTCCGTCGCGCGGCGAAAATGGTGACCCGGCACGAGGCCCTGTCTATCGGGACGCTTTAATTTCGTCGTCGCCCTTTCGTTGAATTACTCATGAAGAAGAATTTACTGGCAAGCATTAAGCCTCGCGAATGTCAAATTCATGAATAAAAGAAAGGATCATAAGAATAGGGATAAGCCATGACGGATGCCGATTCTTTTTTTTTTTAACGTTTCCATTTTACATATAAAAACGTTCATGTTTAATTTTTCTTGATATGTCCTCGCTGGGGATTATGGGACGCCCATTACGGATGCATGGGTATTGTTGTGCGTTGTTGCGCATTTCGGCCAACCTGCCACCCGAATCTTACGTACGTGGTCGCTTCCAAGGAAAGACCTCCTTTGGAAATCGGTGGTAACTCTGGTTCCACCGCAGCAAATCAGCCAATCGGGAAGTAAGCATTGAGAGAACCTTTCATCTTGTATGAAATGAAGATAAGATAGAGGTAATTATAATTGCCACACAGGATAATATGAATATATTATGAAACCTGGGGAACAATTCAGCGAAGCTAATTTTCATATGCTTCAAATTCAAACTGAAGAATATTGACTTCAGAATAAAAGAGGATTGTTTTAAAAGCACATTACCGAGGCTCGTTAATTACAATACCGCCGGACTGTAAATCATGATTTATCATGGCGGTATCCCTTGCAAAAAATCATGTGATTCCCACGACTTCTCTTTCAAAACTGACCATAAGTTGTCCACTCTGACCTCTTTCTGAGACCATAAATTTACTCTTTTCATGAAAATGATCCTGATTTCCGAACCGAAACGGTAGGTTTCCCTCTTAGACGGCTCCGAACGTCGATTTTTTTCCCTCCACATTTCCAGTGCATCTCGCTCAACTAAGGGATACCAGAGCCTTCGAGTTTCGGAATATTCCCGCACGCCATTAAATAAGGACCATATATGTAGAAGGTTCAGCGTTTCAGATGGAAAAGAAAATCCCACTTCTCCGCTGCTTTCCTTTCCCAAAACGTAACTGCTCGCGAATACGTGAGACTGCCGAACCGTAGGCGAAGGGCATTTTGTACGTGGCGCAAAAAAAGTCATCCAAAAGACCCCTTCGTGGATCACTTCGAACCTTAGGGAATTTTTTAGAGCGATCGCTTGAGCCATTGACGTGCTCTCTTGAACATTCATTCTCCATACGGTCCACGTGACGTGTGCGCTTGCATATACGAGTATGTATGTGTGTGTGTATATACATATACATACGTATGTATATATACACACATACAATAATATAATATAGATTTATATACCCGCAGTTATAATATATATATATATATATATATATGTATATATATATATGTATATATATATGTATATATATACATATATATATATATGTATATATATATATGTATGTATATATATATATGTATATAGATATATGTATTTAGATGCACATACATAGGATATGCTTGTGTATATATATACATATATGTGCGTGTGTGTGTATATAGACACACATAGACCTTTTTATATTTATCTCTGAGATTTCTCTCCCTTTCTCGCTCTCTTTTTTTATACCCGGGAACCCTATTTCTTCCAGTTATTCTCTCCCTCCCCTCGCAGCCAGCTTCATTTTTCACTCATGAGTCGGTCCCCAGTCCGCGACTCCACCCTTCAAGCTGCCTCCTGGGCTGAGGGGGGTGACAGAGCGAGCGGGAGAAGCCTTCGTTCCGCCGCCAAGGCGTTCGTGTTTTCTGTTCCTTCTTCGGTAGTGCTACAGGCGTCTGTGCCACATTCCCGAGATGGTCGCTCCAGCATCTCCGCGCAGTTCCAAAAGCTGTATGCGTGTTCTTTTTTTCGTTGCGTATCAACTCGGCTGTCTGCCGTTATTTTTTTTTTAATCCATAAAATTTATTTCTGAGTTGACAAAAGGTTTCTCTTTTTTTATCGCTTGTATTTGGTTGCACGTTGTTTAGAAATATTTTTGGTCGCATTACTTAAAGGTACGTTTTTTTAATATTCCTCGCAAAAGCCTCGATTTTGGTTGATATGCGCCACTTTTAGCACTTTATTGTTTGCATTGCGTACGTCAGGGTAGAATTTTGATGGATTTGGAGAATAATCTCTGCCGCAATCATAACGCTCCACCTACGTACCACTGAACAGCCTAACATCCGCGCATTTCAGTAAGCCCCTAATTGCCTATTCCTTTTGTCCTTCCTGCTTTTCCATCATTGTCCCCTCTATTACCGTCTTCAGGATATCATTGCTCAACAGCATCTCCTTCGCTTACTTCTTTTACCATTTCACATTTCTTATAACAGCCTTCTCTCTTCCATTCCCATTCCCAGAACGTCTTCGTTTGTTTTCCTTTCTGTCAATTTTAGATTGTAGTCCGTCTGACCTCCAGGAAACGTCCAATCTGTGCTTGTCTTATTTCTCCGACAGCGAATTTTCGCACCCATTCAACAACATCCTCCAAAATTAAAAATAAAACACCTGGTTATTTTCCACACCAATTTATTTAAAGAGTTTGACCACTGTTTCAACGCTGGCGCGTCTTAATGAGGGTAGTGTAAGAGTAATTCTTCGAGGTTTTTATGTAGGGTCTAGGATTCTAGAGTTGCACTGTGCTCCAAACGTATCGATGTGTTCCCTAATGTGTTGTGTATGCCTTACTCACTGTCCATTTCGTCAACTCCCTCCTGCTCGTAAAATTAAGCAAATATATTTTCACCACGTTCACATTAGCTTCTAATAATTTGTCTCAATACTGTGAACCCAACCGCACAGAATGAGGTCGACATTGTCTTTTGTCTGTCTCTCATTTTGAAAGTAAAGGGTATATTTAAAATTATTATGACTTGTTTAGTAATCCAGTTTTATTGCTCTGATCGTATTTATATTTCTAATCATGGTTTTAGTCCATAATCCATATTTAAAAACGTGTTGTGTCCAAGTTTTGGTGTCTTTTTAACATCTTCAGTGTCGCTTTCTTAATATTTCTCGTTTTCATGCCCTTAAAACCAAAAGTAAATTGTGCGTACGATTCACTTGTATTTTATCAATTCATTTGATTCATTACGAAATCATTTTGCCTAAATTGCATTTGCATTGCCTAAATTTGTGCTAGAGTATTTTTTCTTTTATTATAGTTATCCGTTTTACATATTCTCCCTTGTACGTATTAAGGTAAAACCGTGGGCAACACGTGGGGCGGATTAGTATTCGTTTTTCTACGTCGCCGAAAATTCTATTGATAAGTGCGGACATCCCGAGCCAAACAAGTACCAGTCATTGGGAAGGCCTCCCAACTCCTGAGTATACCTACTAGTCCGTTGGAATACAATAGATATTTCACAGGCACGAATATTCATCAACATGGTATCCTCAAAGCCACCGCTAAAGCGTGTGGTAGAAAGTGATTTCTCATAAGGGCATGACAATCTAAATTATACGTGTTACTTATACGCTAGTGACTAGCGGAGAAGATGCTTCATTCATACGAACGAGCTAATGTCTACAAACCACATGCACTACGTCATGTAAGGTTAAAATACTATCCTATGCTTGCGAGACGAATTGCTAATGAGGTATGCAAAAAATAATGGTGAGATAGTTAGTATAATGGCTATAAAAACTAGGCTACTCAGAATAAAAATAAAATTGGCAATTATTCATCCCTTATCGTTCTGTGAAAATATGACATTTTAAAACTGTCGGTTCTAAAGGTTATCTCCCTAATCTTATTTTCACTATCTCTCTATCGTGTTAACATTGTATGTTAACATCAACTCATGGGCGATATACCTCTAATTTATGCCAGAGATAATATCTTCCCTTTCCCCAGCCATTCCAGCAAGATTCTCATAATTCGGTCAGTGTTTTTCCGCACTTTATTTTATTATGTCTAATGAGCCTTATTTATAATCATAATAGCATGCTACCCTATAAAAATTTTAACCAGGTATCGGATTGTTGTGAAGAAGGGGGGGTTGGGATTAAATATCAGAAAATATACAGCACTGAAAATTTGGAGTTAAAGAAAAGATAATGGAAATCATAAATTATAAAATAGATGGGATCGAGTTAAGAATTTCAGAACATGTCAAATAATATAGCAAGGTTATATAGCACTTTTCCGAAAAATAAATGAATTATTAAGAGGAAAAGTGCTTTGTCCTTGCTTTGTAATGGATTTCTTCCACTACATTAACCCTGGAACTTATTATCTTATACAGGTCAAATACTTGGGTATTACACTGACATGAAATCTTTCATGGGGCACACGCATTAGAAGAAGCCTTAGCCTTGCGGAAGCTAGGTTTCATTCGACGGGTTATAGGAAAATGTGACGAAAAAATAAAATTGAGGTATTGATTTGCTTTAGTTAGGCATTTGACGTTAGAATTACGCGGCAAGTATCTAGGGTCCATGAGAGATAACGTCGATATAAGCATTATATAGGCACAGAGAAAGTCTGCTAGCACTAAATAAATAAACTTAGTATTTTTTCACCCAAAAAAAATATATGATACTACTGCCGGTTCCGATGTATAGACGACATCATCAGGAAAATGTGTTAGGTTTATTAAAAATTGTTGTGAGAAGAGAGCAAGCGTCGAGGGTACGCTGGAGTATTTAGGCTGGGAGCCTCTTGTATTTCGAAGAGAGCAGTCAAGGTTAAGACTATTAGCAAGATTCCTCTCGCGTGAAACGCAACACACCAAAATCCAACCCAGAAGCCCGGAAAAATTAAATTAACCTGAATATTAGAATTAAATGAATGGTTCAAACCCACCACGCCCTTGCCGCCGCTTGTGGCCTATTCTGTTTTTGTAGATGTTCGAGTATAGTGAGTTATATAATTATTTCCTGAAGTCCAAGCAACCGAACAATTATAGTGCAGCTATATCATTTTTCAAATGACATGTTTACATTTACGATTGTCAAATTGACAGTATCAATGCACAAACTGATTAGAAGAGATCCCTCTTGCATCACATGTAAAAAAAAGGTAACTGCATGGACAAAGGATCATACTTGAATAACTCATAAACACCAATCGAAGTGCTTTTTTAAATACTTAAATTGTTGAATTAATGTCAATAGCATGTTACATTGCTATTAGATAATGTTAATGGGACCACTCCGTTAAAGTAACTGTTGCGGTAACTGCGGCAGTTCTTTGAATTTCTCAAAGCAAAACACCAACGTATTAAAACGTAGGCTTTGTCCTGGTGGCCTGTACTGCAACACGCCCGACTACAATTAATTGTAGCATTGTTTGTACAGTAATTCGTCGCAACGTCTTGTTCCTGTAAATTCCTTGAAATTCACAGTGTAACGGGACTCTTCGGTAGTAACTGTCGGAAGCACTCGACCGGACATCGAGGGATCTGGGTTCGGTTCCCGGTCAAGGAGGATAATATGTTAACTGTGCATTTCCAGCATCTTGGTGCAAATCATCTGATGACTCCGTTTAAGTTACCTTCGTCGTGTCTCTCGCTGTTTCTCGGAGTATTATTGTTTCCTGATCGCCGTCGCCTGTTTGTTTTCGACGCAATTTGTATCCGAAATGAGAGCGCTCCCAAGGAAATCCTCCTCCCCCCATTGGAGATGGATTCCGCGTAGCCAATTAGTCGCGTCGATCGCTTCCCGTTTCTCGCTGAAAGCGGAGGGCGTTCGTCGCCCATCAGCCGCGTTGCAGAGCGAGGGAGGGGAGAGAATTGAAGTGGCGAAGGGAAACACACTTGGCGGTCTCAATTTCACTCGTGCTAAACGCTCTTCAAAGAAGCGCACTCACCTTTCCGTCTCCCGCGCTTACCCCCTCGCTCCCGCCGCCACATCCTCCTCCATCCCTCCCAGTCCAATCGGGTCGAGCGCATAGAAAATATGCCCTCTTGAGAAATAGAACTGCGTACAATTTCAGGATTTGAGAGAAAGTTCACGTAAATCGTCTTTTTTTCTTCGTTTTGTGCAGTGCGCTTTTCCGAGCAATTGAGGTATTAAGACGTTTTTTTTTTCCTTCTCCCTTCTCCGTCGCAAATACGGTCATTGCTCCTGTGGAAGATTGTTCGACCACCGGGCTTTTCTTGATTGACCGTAAAGCTTTTTAAAGCTTAGCCTTTCGCGTTTCATTTTGCGTTGCGCCCTACTCCCCCTCCCCATCCCCTCCTCCTCCCCGAAAAATAAGGCCGACTCCAACTATGCAGTAATTGGCCTCGATTTAAAAGAATTAAAGCCGAATTTCTAAGGGGGTTGTTTTGCTGGTGGGGGAGCGGTGGCACGGAAGAATCGTCAAGAAGGATGGCGGACTCACCATCGTGGCCGAAAGCGCGAACGTGTATATCGTGCGTTTCCAATCGTGTTGGATATAATTCTACCATTGTTTTATCTAAATGTTTCTCTCTCATTGATTCATGTAAACAGACTCCATTTCGGGTTCATTTTGTTAGTACTTGGGAGATAATACCGTGAGCTGATGATGATTTAATATATTATGTAATAGATGCTGGGAATATTTTCCATTTAAATTGCTATAGTTCGCATAGCCAAAAGTATCCACTTACTGTTTGTTTTATTCATTTTTTCCATACATGTGTTCCGGCAGATAATAATGCCGTACTAAACATATCTTTACCGTCTTGATTCGGTATTAGGGCGGACCAAAATTTCAAATTTTTCCCAAGATGATGTCGACTTGGATTTAAAAATTGTGTTCAAAATCAATTAAACTGGTGATAATTACAATGCGGCCGGTAAAGAAAGGCTATTTTGTATGTGATTCTTAGTTTGATGATGGAATATAAACGATATTATTAGTAGCTGTCCACTGGCGTATGGCACTGGATTTTGATGGACCCTGACCCAGCACAGTAATGCACTCCTAAACCCCGATTAGCATGTCAGGGCTAGAAGAGCTCATAAGATAGACGACACAAAACTGCTTTGATTAGGTCTGTACATTATTGTTATGCTTGGAGTTAAGCTTTGATTTTGGCGTTTTCACTGTAATTACCACTCCGCGTTCAGATGCCTGCTTTTCCATCGATCTATATGCTCTCCAGGCGTATTTCAGATGAAAGTGCTTAGAGGAATCCATGGAAAGTTGATCATTAGCGCTTCACTTAATTGTTTTTTTTAATCATCTCCTCGGAGGCAGCACATCAAGAGCTCCCAATTGGGCACAGCGACGTGATTAATATATGGAGAATTCCATCCGTTTAGGAGAACTCGTATTGGTACCTATCTATCACTTCCTGTCGAACTTTCGAGTGATTGATTGGTCAGTGGAAAGGTCCCAGACCATGAAATGATTCACTATGAGCTGCCGTCATCAATCTTGGGATTAGTTTACCTTCCGTGGAAAATGTGCCGGAAAGATACATTAGGTGCATCGAAAATGCGTCTATTCTCAAACTCTCTGTCCTGCCTCACAGTCGCTGCGAATTTCACTTTAATGGGAGTCTCTGAAATTATCAATCACTGGCATCATTTTCCGAGCCAAAATATTTCATTTTTTTGTGCAGAAAATATGACGCAAGGCTAAGGTATCGTGAACTTCTGCGAATGGATAGGAGTCACTTACATGTACAGGTTGCGTTCCTAAAGTAATGCAATTATTTTTTTAAAGTAGTTTATTGAACAGATTTGCACAAACACTTCAAATTCTTCAAAGTACTGTCCTTGGGCGTCTACACATTTTTTTTAGCGACTCTTCCATGACCGGAACGCGCCCTGGAAGGCGTCTTAGGGTACCTCTCGCAAGGTCTTCGTCACAAATGTTTGGATCTCTTCTATTGAAGAAAAACTGGTTCCTTTCTGGGCTGCCTTAATCCGGGGGAACAAAAAGAAGTCTGCGGGGGCGAATATAGGGGGCTGGGGCAGCGTTGGCACCTATTGTTTGGCCAGGAACTCGCGGACTCGTTGCGCATTGTGGCAAGGCGCGTTGTCGTGATGGAGTTGCCAGTTAGTGGAGATGTCTTTTCTCGTCCTGATGACCCTTTTTCGGAGTTACATCCACGTAGTAGACAGCGTTAACTTTCTGTCATTGACAAACAAACTCCATTGTTTTCACTGTCGATTTTTCTCATTCTTACCCTTTTGGGCTTGGGAGACTGGTCGGTGTGCCTGTCAAAGCTTTGGCATTTTGTTTCTGGGTCGTATTCAAAAACCCAGGTTTCATCACCAGTGATGACGTTGTCCAAATCATCAGGTTAATTTTCTATACGTTGCAAAAGTTCACTTGAAATTTCCGCTCGGTTGGTCTCTCGTGACACGTTCGGCGCGCAGAGTTTAACAATAACTGACGTCCTGCCGCTTCCACAGCTTGAAAAGCACTGAGACCGGCGGCGTCCCCCCCAACTACTCCATGTGGTTTGATCCCACTCCGACCAATAGGAGCGGCGCGGGAAATTCAATTTCATTACTTTTGGAACGAATCCTGTAGTATTTCCTCCTGAGGTCACCCACTGATCTCTGACCTCGTTAGAAGTTATGAAGGGAGGTGACCATATGTTGAGGTCATTTGAGCCATTAGGGGTAGGTGATCACTTTGGTAGAGTTAGGATTTTCAGGGTATTCGGGGAAGGAGAAGGATTGAGGGTAACCCGTCGTCGGCATTAGCCTATTCTTAACAAATACGCCAAAGGGTAACACAATATTTATCCCCATCCTACCGACTGCGTAATCTACTTGATACGCTCCCTCCACATATATCAAGTAGAGATACCTCAGAAAAACATTGCCACCGCTGGGGTTCGGTCCCGGGACCTTTTGGTGCAAAATCCATCAAATCATCTTGGTCCCCAACTTCTATAGATCTCTACATCTGTATCACAATCTCCTCGCCATCACATGGGAATGTGTCTGTGGGGGGGGGGAGGGATATTAACCGTTGATTATTTAGATTCAGAGAATTACGAGTACGTGTATTTCATCAAGTTTTGATGGAAGTGAGATAAAAGAATGCCCTTTTTCTTCTAATAATGATAGGGTACTTTGTTATGATGCCAATTGTCAGAGTGTGTGAAACGAGTATTTTTATCTATCGAAGCGGGATTCAATAAAATAGCTTTTTCTCAGTTAATTAATTCAAGTGGTTATCATCATGTGCCTCTATCCAAATAATGGTCCACTGCACCCCTTCACGCTGTTCACTCCCTTTACGAGCTGTTATTTCTTCCGTCACACTTCCCGTCCCTCTTATCTTGGCCTACGGACTCTTATGTGTCACCCGGTGGTCCGCATGACACCTTCCCTTCTATTTTCCCTCCTATTTCATTTTCAAACAAACCCGTTATCTCTCACGGTGTGGCCAATCCTAGTTGTTCTTTTTCTTTCTCATGATGCGCTTTATTTCCTTCTTCGAATATCCCCGCAACACGTTTCAACGCTTGTCGTCATTCTCAAAGCTTTGGACGGCCAATTTAAGCTGAAAATGTGGACAGCACACTCGTTGATTCCACTTTTGGGAGTGATGATGAAAAACGATCCTCGGAATAAAGCCTAGCATTGTTTACATCGCTTCTTCCTCGGTTCTAATATAATCTGCTGTGAGCACGTTAGTCATCTCTTCGCAGTAAACGTGACCTAATCTCCGCTTGGTATCCTGATTGCGCTCTCTCCATCCTCTCGATGTTATCTGCTTTATGTTTACGCGTGTTTGTGTGTATGAGCAATTATATATATTCATACTTATTATAAGCCGCTACTCATGCGTGAATCTCCTGGCGGCTTGTGGGGTAATGCGTAGCTGCGAAAATTTCACGCGCCGTTGCGCTTGGTTTTAGTTGAGCTCCATCCTCACCTATCAAACCAACTCTCTAGTTTGGTTTGGCGTAACCTTTACAGTTTTCAACCCTAAAGTCCGTTTGGTAGGTGACGATAGAGTTCACCCAGTACTAAGCCCGACATTGTGTGGAATTCACGCATCGGTGTATGGGGGGGGGGGCAGGGTAAAGGTGCCGGTTCCTTACCCTGTGCCGGTTATGGTTTACCAGGAATATCTGGTATTCGAAAAATCATACAGCTTGGATGGAGCTGAGGATGCCCAGAGGTATGCCCGGGAGTCGAACCCGGGTTTTATTCCCGGGTAACCCGGGATAGTCCAGCGGGTAAGTATTTTACCCGCTGGACTATCAAGTCGGCTAGGCATACTGTGGTATAAATTATTCTTAGTAAAAATTGTTGAAAAATGTGATACGACTGTATGGTTTTTCGAGCGAGATAAATGGATGGAGAGAGTGTACCCGTCGATGCCGGCCGGCCGGCTTATTGGGCGCGCGGGTCAGGCGGACTGCCGCAATCGAAGCCGCGTTGGGTGCCCCTGGCGTTCCCCCGCGACGCCCCTCCTGCCCCTCCCCGCTTGCCACTCAATCCTCCGCCCTCTCCCATTCAAACACACGCCGCTGCATCCCTCCCTCCTCTCACCCTCCTCCAGAGGGCACACAACATGCAGCACACCGCTGCTGCTGCAGCTGCCCCTGATGCGCACCTGCCGAGTTTGGAGGGCGGGGGGTGGCCGCGTCGCGGGGAGGGTGGTGGCGGGGGCCGGGAGCAGGGGTACGAGCGGGGTGATGTGGGTACTGCAATGCGACTCGACGCATTCCTGCGTCCCTAATCGTCAGATGCGACGGCATCGGCGTAATAACTTATTCTGCGGGGGTGCGCGTTTCCTCTGTTCTGCGGCGTGTGCCTTCCGCTGTAATGCCGGATTTGCGGTTGGCTCGGGTTCGTTTCCGTCGTTTCTCCACGGATCCGCGGACCCCCACCGGTTGTATTTGGAAGAAGTGAGTCAAGTAGGCGATTGTTTTGATCGTGGAGCGAAAATCAAAAGTACTTCTACATCTACGTAATATCCCGCAAGTCGCCGCAAGGGCGTGTGGCGGGGGGTGTTAGGTCACCACCCGTAAAACAGAAGAAACGCACGTGAAAAACTGACAAATTCCTGCCAATTTACATCCACAGAGGCGTATATATTCATGCGAAACCATTTTAAGTTACGCGCATGCAAATGCATCTTCTAGCAACTAACATACCCTTGCACATGCACTCACGAGTAAACCTTATGCCTACACAGCGTTTAATCTTGTCCTCTCCTTTAAAGCGAATGTTTTACTATTTCTATAATGGCTTCGATTTCTTACTATTATGATTCTTGATTTATCGAAGAAAGAAGGAATATTTGTATCCATCTGCACTGGAGTCCTATCTCCCTTATCTTATTTTTGTGGTATAACCTACCCAAATAGTGTGGGGCCATAATAATTCATTTTTTGTAATTGTTAAACGCGTTTGTTCTGAACCATTCTTAAAGTCTAAGTCTCGCTTGTTCTCTTCGCAACTCAAGCAGCTCCCAGCCTAATACCTCTAGAATTGGCGAATACCTCTAAAATTGGCGAATATGGCGGATTTTCTCTGAACTTAATGTGATTCTTTTGGCAACACTTTTCCCCAAGGATTCGATGTACTTGCGGCGTATTCCTAATTTGGCGAGTGCAAATCCTACGATACCTAAGTTGTGTGGCGGGGTTTGTTAGGTTAGCAGCCTTTAATAGGTTTTTACTGTTGAGTGATGTTGATGTGTTCGTGGTAGGAAGAACAAAATGAATTCCGATTTTTCAGTAATAATTGTTAAAATACTTAAACTAATGATTAGCTCCTATCCAAAATGCGAATTGTCGAAGGGTTTAAAAATTAGTTATGACATTCCGTATGATAGTATCTTTGATGGGCGCATATTATGGGCAGTTAAAATTATTTCACCGGTGTTACCATCCTAAGGCTTATTGCACGTGAATTTTCAAAAATTAGTGAAAACCCTTCAGGCTGAGTTTAGCTTTCAAACCTGACATATTGTCTGAAAATGTACATGTTAGTGTTACAAAAATTTAGGCTTAAAAAGTACCTGTAGACGAAGATGGGAGGCACGTAGCAAGGGGTCCTTTCCCCCTGCCTCCACCGATTGCAATTCTGACACAAATGAAACTATGGCATGCGTGCTGTTTCACCTCCAAAACGCTGAAAAAATTTGCTAAAAAATTCAGCTCTCATTTTTTAAGTAGATTAAAAAGTTAACTTACGTCAATCTATTGCAATTGAAAGTGTTATAAATACAATATCAATATTTTTTTCAATAACAGATTTTTTATGGCAAAATAAATCTAACTTTATTTATAGTAATGCCCTAGGATTTCATTGTAATTGAAGCTTCAAATACAAGCTTTTTTGAAAACTCTGATCTTCCAAAACAAAGGTGGACATTTCCCTGCATATATATCTTCCCCATCTCAGGTATCGCGGAAAATGGTAGTATTTCCAAAATTGGATGAATTCAACTTCCAAACTACTTTCTAATTCCAATGATATTGTTTTGAAACGACTATTTTTTTAGGGAAATAATAAAATTGGACCTTGTTTTTTTTCTCTTTCTTGTTACTCTCAGTAGTCGTTTTCGTTTCATGATTTTGCAAGCGACTCCCCTCGTAATTAGTATCATGGCTGTAATGAAGTCGCTCGCGTGTATTTCTCGGAAAGATTCTCTCGCGTGCTTGTGTAAGGGTATTCATTTTATCTTTCGCTAATAGACCTTTTTGTTTCCCTAATGCTTTAGGAAATGTCTAGCTCATCCTTACACTGTTATCTCTGAAGTAAAAGAGCGCGTCATGGCATTTTGAAGTTTTAATAAACGCTCATCCCGTCAACGGGGAGCGTGTCGTTGCATCATGTCAGCGGGTCATTCGAAGCATTGTCGAACCTAGTACGTGAATCAGTTATGTAGTCTTTCTTCAAAAGGATTTCTTTTATTATTTACAAGGCGTGTCCCACGGAGCTCGAAATGACAAATTCCGAAGGCAAAATGTTAGGCCTTTAATGTTGCGCAATCCGAATATCGTGAGCATCGGTTAACTCGTTTTAAATTGGCTAATTTGTTTACTTCATTATTCATTTTTAATCTACCCTCGGAAAAATAAATAAAAGTGTTTTGAAATTTCCGTCTCATGTTTCGAAGGCTGAATGCGAACGATTCCAGTGTTCCTTTTATTCTGCGAGTTGCTCTTTTATTATTGTTAAAAAAATGTCCTCGGATATTTTTTTTCCAGGGGCGATAAGTTAGTCTGGTCTACCCTCACTTGGGTTCAAGCTTCGTCAGAAGGACGAACTCGCGTTTCGCTCACGCAGACGCGATAACCTTGCGTAACCCGTCTTATGTTAGTCGCAGTAGGCGGGCTTTCTTCCTCACCCCCCCCCCCGCCGACTAAGCACCTCTTCTTCCCCTTGTTTAAATACCAGGAGGAAATCTTTCCTCAAACCTCAACGTATCCCCTAGTCCCTCCGCCATTAACGAGCTTAATGACCCGGAAACACGCTGTGGGTGTCCTGCGGAATCCCTAGTAAGACCAGTGCGAATCAAGGGTCGTAATTCGGTGGAGGACTTCTTTTAGCATTGATTTTTTTATTCCTTTAGTGTGTGACTTTGATGTCGTCTACCCTATCTCGCCCATGTCTTTTGTTCCCATAATCGATTTACATCCAAAAATTCGGGAAATGACTTCGAGCGAGCTGTCAGCCGGATTAAATGAAAATTCTGGGAAATTTTGAAAGGTCATTGACTGTGTTCGTATTATTTTATTTGTTCTCAATTGCGATCCCCTTTGAAAGAAATTTCCTTGGCTCAGGTTTAGTCGATGTCACAGAGCCAATCGAATTGTATTTTTCGGAACATTGATGTGGAGTGTAACCTGCGTATTAATTGATTTAATAAAGGTTTTTCCTGAAAAATTTAATTTAGGACGTTTGGCTTACATTTGGATCTACATAGTGCTCCGCAAACCGTCGCAATGGGTTACGGCAGAAAGTGTTAGCATACCAGTTATTTATGCTAATCTGTGCTGCTATACATGAATATAAATGTATACTTATGTATTTATATATATTTATATATATATGTGTGTGTTTATGTATATTTTATATGTATATAAATATATATATATATATATATATATATATATATATATATATATATATATAGTGAAAAATAGAGTATTTCGTACATTTTATAGCGTATCTTCGTTTAACGACGTACACTTTTCGTTACTTAAGTCGTTTGCAGGTACTTTTCGATCCCATTGCTGTAACTGTATTGTTATCTTTGGTGCATCATGTACTGAGCACGCGTGTCATGCTCTCCATCATGTCTCACACAAAGCGGTACAGTTGTGTTATTAGCGCCTGAAGTCACCTTTTAGTAAGAATAGGCTGGGTTTGAACTCCTATTCGGGTCGTGTGCCGTTTTTACTGCAGGTGTGTTCATTACTTAAAGACTCGAGTGTATAAATAGAAATTATTTTTCTATCTGGTCAAATGATCTCATTATCAATAATGCTTCAGTTATTTGTTGTTGGTTAATAGACGATTAGAAAAATAGCCAATGAATAAAATTGCAGACTTCATAAGTTTTTTCGTTGGCCTGACAACTTGATAAGAGTTTTTTAAGTCTACTTATGATGAGGATAATATTATCACGGAATATTTTCAAGTCGATGTCATTTTTTTAAATTTTGGTTCCGAATCAAAAGATTAATTAACTGTTTGAATAATTCATTCTTAATTTTTAATTCTATTAATTTTTTATTTTTCCAAGTATTTCAATTTGCAAGTAATTGACTTTCACATTTTTTTGGTACATACAACTAATTTTTCGACCCTGTAACGTCGTCACCCGACTATTCTAACTTTTTGGAGCAATGAGAAAAAGAGTTCCGAAGTTTCACTTGGGATATTAGAATTATTCAGTTTTATTCCCTCCATTTTACTATACCCGAGAACTTCTACCGTGGGTGACATTAAAACTTGTTTGGAAATAAGTTTTCCGCTAGCATGTATGTTCATGGATCAGCACGTCTTTTTATGAACTTTTGGTAAATGTTTTTTCCCATTGCCCTAAGCCTTCCTCTCCTTTATCCCTTACCCATCCACCTGGTACTTGCATCCCTTGCCACACACCTTTTGGAGTATCGCGGGGTATTTATATACATCTTTTAACTATCGGGTTTCCTACAGATTTTCTGTGCCTATTGCATCATTTTAAATTACGAGAGTAATCGCCTAAACACCATTTACAAAATATTTTATTCTACACCAACTTTTACGATACCCTATTTTCAACGGAAACTTCACGGTCGTCCTTTGTCCTCCTTTTGTACGTGCATGGTTTGGGTCATTGAATATGGCTTACTTCTCTTAGTATGGCGTCGTCTTCTCGAAACATTTTTTTCTTTCCTTTCTTCCCACTCTCCCCGGGAGAAATATGTGTCATTGTCAAACAGCCATTCTCAGTGATTTTCAAATAGTTTTTTTCATAAATGCCATGCATCGGAACAGGTTTCCATTTGGGAAGCCGCGGTTGAATGCGCACGGACAATAAAATTGCTTAATCCGACTTCCAAGTTGTTTCGTAGGAAAACAAACCCATCCTCATTTTTCAATGTCATTTCACAATAGCGAAAATTGCCTTAGGTAGCATATGGTATTTTTGCGGAGAATATAGCGTTAATGAATTGCGTACTTTCAGGCTTGATGCTGTGTAATTGTGACATAATGATGGCTAAATGGTAACAGTTTTCCATTGGATAATAATTTATTATGCGACCGGTTTTTTTGTAGTGCATCGAAACCTGTCGTTGTAATAAATCATCATCTAGTGGAAAATTGTCCCCATTATAATTCGAATGAGCTGGTCAGTATTTATCCCACAAGGTGTCGAAGGGATATTGGAGTACAATAATATTTATATTATATTAAATGTCTTAGGTGTTATTTATTTAAGTGTTGTATTTGTAATGGGTAGTCTGTTCATAGTCGATTGCCTGCAATTCAATTTATCTTATATGGAAATAACGGATGATTGGCTCCAATTCAATTCAAGGTATCCAACCTATTTTAAGGTAGATTTGAGATGTTACCTTAACGACTATTATCTCTTACGTATATAGAGAACTTTCCTCTGTATCCCGTTCATTATTTTCTTCATGTCGTCGTAACGTTTTCATACCTTAGTGCTGTTTAAAAAGTCTTTTCTCTTCCTTTCTCCGCCCACCTTTCACATCATTCTTTTCTCTATCACGCAGCATTTAACATCCCGCAGGCTTTCAGCATCTCCGACAGATGGGCTTAATCTCCGAGATAATTAATGTAAGCAATGGTAGACAGTAAAAAATTCGGCAAGGTACGCTTGCAACAGGGTCACCTTCCTTTCTTCCCTAATCCGAGTTTCCATCCCGTCCTCCCAAACGCCTCATTTCTCTTGTCCTTCCCAGTTTGAGCCATTTTAAATTTAAAATCGCGAGGATTCTGAGGTGCTTCCACGTCGCGTCTGAAAAATGCCTTGGGTCTCATTATAGCCTTCCGTACCGCAGCGCAGACAGGACCTTCGCGCTCCGTGTTGCCCTCGCGCCAGACCCCAGACGAGTGCATCGAAGCGAAGTGCGTCGTCGTCCCTCGAATTCCATCCGTCTATTTTTTCCACTTAAATTTTTCTTCCTCTCAGAATGTCTGCTTTCCTTCCCCCCTTTGCACAACTGTCTCGGTTTTGAAACGACCCCTGGAACTGGCGAAGCACGTTTAAGATTTGGGGGAAGGAGGAATTCCCGCTGAGTGGTGCTCCAATCACTCAGGATGCCGAAGATACATCCGTGGTGCGGCTCACAAGAAGCATTTAAAATATAAATAATTTATAAATAAAAATATAAAGCTATTATGGAAGGTTTTCGCAGCGATTGGTGGCGTCTTTATTTTATCGGAATTCCGTGCTGCTCACTAAGTATAAAAAAAAAAATATTTGTTCTACTAAACAGATGTTGAGTATTTTTTTTTAAATCTGAACACACAGCGGAAATTCCCAAACATAAGTGATCCCGTGAAAAGATAAATTGATAAATATTTCCCATGCCATGATAAGTATATTTTTATCTACATATGATTTTTAATCTGTTCAATACTACTGCCCGCATCTTAGTTAAGCCCTTACGAGTCACGATTGTTAATCACCCTAGGTCCAGAAGAAATCCTCGCTAGAATTGTGAATATACTTGCTGAAAAAATCGCACCTCATTAAAAAACCGTTTTTACGAGTCGATAGTAGAAGTACAATGCCTCGCGAAGAGGAGCTAGGTCACATAACATCCCTCTACAAAGAAAACTGTAGAAATGACCTCAATAATTGCCAACCAATTTCTTCAGCATCTATATCCAATAAAATCTTATAAAATAACATGAAATCAATATAAATGACCTTTCGCGACAGTGGGAACATACTCGGTCGTAATCAGCGCGAGTTTAGGAAAAGCAGGTAATGAGAAACACAATTGGGACTTTTTGTTCATCTTATCCTGAACTCGGAGACGCAATCAGGAACGTTCAAGTGGTTGCATAATTTTCACATTTCAATGAAGATATTATTATATGAACGAGAAAGTGAATAATTTGATTATGGACATAACGAGCCGTAAACAAAAAGTTGTCGTCGACTGGTCGAATTCAATAGAGGCAGAAGTAACTTCAAGAGTGCCCCTGGGAAGTGCTATAGGGCCCGTACTTTTCTAGATTTACATTATCTGCATAATTTCGCACGTTAGCAGTAACCTTTGATTATTTTCTTAAAACTCAGTGATTTACATAATGATACCCGCTGATTTCAGGTGATTAAGACCAGACATCGGACTAGCGTAAAGAAGGAGGGGTTAGAATTACATGTACATACAGAAAAATGTACTACACAGAAGCTTTGGAATCAAAGAAATGATAAAATATAAGCTATGACATAGATTGTCTCGAGTTGAGCATGTCAGAACGTGTCGAATACTTGGGTTGTTACACTGGAGTCAAACTTCTGATAGGTTACACACATCAGAAACATATGGGGGTTAGCTTTAAAGAATCTGGTTTTCACCGAGAAGGGTGGTAGAAAAATTCAATGAAACGGTAAGGCTTTGCTTTAGTTAGGCCACCTTTGATATAGCATGCGTCAAGTAGTTTTTAGTATACCTGAGAACTTTTTCAATGGTGGAAATTTATCTTAACTTGTTTGGAACTAAGTTTTCCACTAGCATACATATAGGTGTGCACGTCTTTTCAGGTAATTTAGTAAATTTTTCACCGTGCTCCAAACCCATTAAACTAAAACCCTAACCCCATCATCGCTTACCCTTTCCTCCTGGTGCTGCATCCCCTGCCACACACCTTTTTGGTGGCTTGCAGGGTATTGATGTAGATGTAGAACACCCCTCCTCCCATACCACTTACCTAGTCAACCTGGTGCTTGCACTCCCTGCCACACACCTTTGTGGTGGATCGCGAGCTATTTGCGTGGGCGTGGATTAGGTATTTGGGATCCTTGGGAAAAAGCCTCACTTTAGGAATAGGAAAAGATTCGGAGAAGGTCCCCTAGGTCTGTGAGAAAGGGGTGCGAGAATAGAGTGCCGCGGGTATGTTGGAGGAATGATGCTGGTGTCCCGTGTTTCACGAAGAGAGCAGGTGTGTGTGCATTGCGGTGTGGCTAATTAATTAACGCTCGGGATGTAATTGTTTCCCGTGAATGGTGTTGTACCATACGGGAGTTCATGCGTGACGACTCGACCAATTTTGTGTGCCCGAGTATAATTAATTTCGACACTTCAGAGTCTCTAAAATAAACAGTGATGTATAATTACGCGAGGTGAAACTTATGCTTTCATTTTTGATGATTCTCCGGGGTAGTCGGCAGTATTGTCACTCCATCTAGATCTACAATTGCACTAAGTTTACAATACCCCGCAAGCCGCCACAAAAACGTGTGTCTTGGAGGGTGTGGCTACAAGTCATGCATGAACAAATACGAGTTCTTTCGTGCATGCTAATATTGTATTTTTCAAAAGAACTCATACGCACGGATGCATGCCTACATGCATTCCTGCGGAAATGGTAGTGCTCGATTAAATCATTAATTGTTTTTTTCTTAAGTAAATATATTTGTGTACTCGGGTTCTATTTTTTTATGGCTGTGTATCTTGCGTACCCTAAAGAATGAGTACTTTAATCCGTCTGTGACGATATCTCGCTTGGAATGACTACATCCAGGTGGTAAAATCTACCATTAGGTGTACTTCGGGGCCACAATAATTCCCCCGGTGTCGCACGCAAACTCTGGTAACTTGTGCCTTTCCAGAAACCTTAAGGGGCCAGGCATTATGTACACACAAATGTGAAATCGTACGCGCATATGAATATAATTTTTTTCGTGTACCTAATCTCATGAAGTACTCTGCATTGTCGGGTTTCACCGCGTCGTTGTTTGATTCAGACAACAGTTTCGCCGAAGTTGCATTCGGCGTCTTCAGGTCGAACCTCTCCTACTTTTTCATAAAGTTGCATCATCATTGCATTATATTATATTTAGCGGGTGCGCGCACGATAACGCACATAGATCGCCCACGAAATGTAGCATCGCGAGATGAAGTAGCAACATTCGAAACAAGACCGTTTTCGCTGGCGGATGTTTCTGCTTATCTGGCCCTCTCACTTTTTCTCATGCCTCCCTCGGTACACCTCCGCCTTTTCTCGTCTTTGAGAAGCTTCACTTTTCAGTGAATTAAAAAAAAATTCTTTTTATCATTTTCATTTCTACTTCAACTCTCACATTGTTCGTCCTTTTATCCAAGCGTGGCACTTCATCATTAGTCCTGAACTTTGTTGAGTCACAGCAACATGAATTTTTACGTGTTTTAATGCTGACTTGCATGCGGGGAATTGCCTGCTCCTTTTACCTTTGTACGGTGCTCAGGAAATTGCATGGTCTCATGTCATTAATGTTAACCTCTTAAGGGTTGAGTCAGCTGTGCGAATTATTCGCAATTTCGGGATATTGCATCATTAGATATACTCGTATGTACACCACTTATTAATGTTCGTAGTAATCAACCGATTTATCTGTGTGATTGCGGATTCGGGACGGACGAGAATAAACTGCATGAGGGTATAGTTTTTTCCAGCATTCGTGACAAAATTTTGGGCTGCGTTTTTTGCGCGAATAATGGCGGAATTTGTTTATTAGAAAAAAGAGAGCGTAATTTGTATATGACGCGCATCTCGCTTTTTGACCGGTGTTTTTAAAGAAACATAGATTAATATATAAACATATGCGCACAATATATATATATATATACTACCTTGATCAAAAAGTTCCCGGAATAACCACCGTGTGGCGCTCCCATCGTTCCGATTTGAGTTCTGTTTTTTTTGTTAAATTGGTACATCTGTTGTTGATATTCCCTTTAAATCTTAGTGTCATAACTTGACATTTGCAAAAGTTACGTAGCCAAGAGTAAATCTATCTCTGTGTGTGTTGGCGATTTTTTACAATTTCAGAAATGGATTTAAATTTGCAACAACGAACTTGTATTAAATTTTGCGTAAAAAACGGATTTAGTGGCGCACGGACGTTGGAAATGTTGGAAAAGTGTTTCGGCAACGATTCTCTAAAAAAAACGGTCGTTTACCAGTGGCACGAGCGGTTCAGAAGTGGTCGTGAGTCAATCGAAGATGATGAACGCAGTGGCAGACCATCGACATCGAAAGTCGGTGAAAAAATTGATAAAGTAAAAGAAATGTTGGTCAATAACCGCAAATTAACCATCAGAGAAATAGCGGAGGACTTGAACATTGCCTATGGATCCGCCCAAGACATTGTGGTTAATGATTTGGGTTTCCGTCGTGTAGCAGCAATGTTGGTGCCAAAAGACCTCAATTTCATGCAAAAAAGAGACCGTGTTGACGTCGCAAAAGACATGATTTGCGAGGCTGAATCCGATCCCACATTCATCAAAAGGATCATTACTGGAGACGAGACGTGGGTTTATGAGTACGACACGCAATCCAGACATCAGGCAAGTGAATGGCGTTCACCAAATGAGCCGAGACCAAAAAAACCACGTCGTTTTCAGTCAAAAAAGAAGGCAATGCTGACGGTTTTCATGGATTACAACGGTGTAGTGCATCATGAATTTTTGCCAGAAGGCCAGACAGTAAACAAAGAGTATTATTTGGGCGTTATGAGACGTTTGCGTGAAGCAATTCGCCGAAAGAGACCAGAAATGTGGGCAGAAAACTCGTGGATTTTGCACCATGATAACGCACCGTCGCACAGTGCTATCATTATTCGTAATTTTTTGACGAAAAATGCAACAAATACCATCCAACAGCCACCGAATTCACCTGATTTGGCTCCCTGTGACTTCTTTCTGTTCAATCGAGTTAAAAAACCATTACGGGGAACGCGTTTTAGCAGCCGAGAGGAAGTAATGGAAAAATCGCAGGAAGCACTGATGGACATACCGAAAACCGACCGTAACTTTTGCAAATGTCAAGTTATGACACTAAGATTTAAAGGGAATATCAACAACAGATGTACCAACTTAACAAAAAAAACAGAACTCAAATCGGAACGATGGGAGCGCCACACGGTGGTTATTCCGGGAACTTTTTGATCAAGGTAGTATATATAAGTGGGTATTAAACAATCAAAAACAGTTGTGTGATTAAAGTATAAAACATTAAACAGTTTTCAACTCCATGGTCGAGTTTATCGATGATGGGGGAGTTTACTCAGTACTAAGCCAGAAGGTGTGTGAAATTCACGCATCAGATCATTTCCCTGTGCCGTGTATTGTTTCCCAGGAAGTTCTGGAATCGGAAAATCCCTTAGCTCGGGTGAAGCTTAAGAGTGTCCGGGAGAGGTGTGCCGGGGAATCGAACCTGGGCCCACCGGTCAGTAGACTAACGCTCTAACCTTGTACTACCACGATCCTATAATTGAAACTCATATGAATACATTTGTAATGCATTATGTTAATTTAAATATGAGAAACACGTTTACATTGAGTATGCAATTTATCCCTTGGGAAAAGGTTGAATCTCAGCTGAAAAATTGAAAATCCGCCCTTAAATCATGAAAATTCTTGGAGACAAAGCTCTAAGAAGCCCCGTAGAAACCCCTATAGATGTATAAGTATCAACTCGCCCACCCAAGTGGTGTGCTCCGCGACGTGTGGCGAGTAGAAAGTTGGGGCACCGCGCAGCGACCACACCCTACGACGCCGAGCGTGGGAGCTACTATCTTTATTGTTGAAGAGAGTTCCTTAGTTTGGAGCAGCCAAATTCTTACTCCAGGCGGTTTTTGGAATTTCACGAAAAATAATCATGTTATAAACCAATTCAAATCTGTTTATTAAGTGTGTATGATTCACCGTGATATCTCTCTCTCTCTAGATATATATACATATATATATATATATATATATATATATATATATATATATATATACACACACTCACAAGAACAATATAACACTTGGACGGCACAATAGAACACAAATAACATAGATAACACACTTAAAAGGACACTGACATTGTAGATTGTTTGAGCTTTCGGCCCTCTTCCTTATTTTATTCATATATAAATTCACATGGAAATAGATGTAAAAAAAGGGACATGAACACATATTAAAGACAAATACGGAAGAGGTGGGGAAGGCGGAATCGAGCAAATCACAAGTGAAAAATATTTCCTTGAAGGATTAAATACATACCTATACACGCACATACATATTTAGATATATGTGTAGTTCAAGTGAAGACGAAATTCTTTGTTGGTACAATAATAAAATAGTTCTTGTTTTTTAATAAAATAATTCTTGTTGGGAGAGCACATTGCAGATTTTTTCGACCGCGAATTGGGCTATCTTCTTCGTGCTTGATGATATCCCATGATGCATCTTGGGGCATCCATTCGACTTATCCCCGAAACCCCTTTCGTTAGTAATTATTTTTATTCTACGTAATATAATGTAGATCATAAAAAAAGACAGTAATCAACCCGAAGGTCGGTTTGTTAGGTGATGGTAGAGTCTACCCAGTACTAAGCCCGACGGCGTGTGAAATTCACGCATCAGGGTAGGGTGGCCAGTTCCTTTCCCTGTGCCGGTTATGGTTTCCCAGGAAGATCTGGTAATGTAGATCATGTATGCTAAAACATTTCATCAATTTTAATTAATTAAATATTCCACTTGAGGGAATCCATGGACCAAATAATGATCAACAATCGCATGTATGCGAAACAATTCCTTGAGATAGTGATATTACTTAATTTCGATCAAATCCCTCAGACAATATTTGTCTTGTCCTTTCCACCGCGGTCTTCTCCCGGCATTGCTGACCGCTCGGTGAAACGACACATCACGCAATATTGCAAGTATTGATGCTGCAACACTCGTATTGTATTCATGTTTCCTCTCTTATGCCTGGCGTTTTGTGGTTGATGGTGATAGCTGAATGATAACGTATAATATGGAGGGAAGTATTACACTTGCCAGTACGTGGCATATCCTTGTCTTCCGTTTTCCTTAGTAAGGGCTTCTTCCTTTGATATATTGTTAAAACTAAAGAAAAATATGCGCAACGAATCATAATGTAGTTCCAAATCATGATTCATTTTTGTAAAATCCTGATGACGCACTAAATGTTCACATGGCGACTGGTACAGCTGTCATGTCTGATTTGCAAGTTGACCTCATGCATTTTGAAAAGGCGAGGAAATATGGATATTGTATTTTCATTCCCTTTTCGCCAATATATTTGTGCATGTGGCTATAGTTGACATTAATGCCATTATTCGAAATAGTTTTCATTGTCATTGGTATCGTAACTAGCAGACAAAGCTTAGACGTTGCATCCCTGTTGTAGAATCACCCCCCGCCCCACACCCTCGCGGTGGCTTACAGGTTGCAAATACGATGCAGAAATTATTTTATTTTTACTCCCGGACTCGATTCCCCTCCTCTTTTTCATCATCCGTGTTGGAAACTTTCCCCTCCGACTCATTCCTCTTTGTTGCTCAACATCGATTGGCATGTCTGGAAGATTTGCGCGGCGTCTTTTTTCTTTCCACTCCAGGAAGGAAGGGAAAAGGACTTGCCTCGCCCTCGTCCCGAGTTTACTTCTCTCTCAAATATCCGTTCGAACCTTTAATATCGATCGGTTTTGAAGCGGAGGTGTAGCCTCTACGTACGAGCCCATTCTCACTCCCAACGACGCCGTACCCATCCCCCCCCCCCTCCACCCCCGTCACCCCATCCCTCCTCAATCCCCCGTGATCTTTTACTCTTTTCCCACTCTGGTCCCTGAGCGACTGCATTCGTGTTTTGCCTCCACCACTCCTGCCAGCCCTACCTCCCGGCTGGGGCCCCCGCTGCCACCCCTTAGAGGGTAACCGTACGCTCATACGATCCACCCTCGCCTCTCCTCCCCCTTTTCCCGTTCACTACCATTTTGCCGCGCCTCGCTCTCGTTGATGGCGGTTTACGGACGGCGGGAAAGGGGGAAGGTCTGAGGTCTGAATGCTAGCCGTGGGAGAGGGTGGGGGGGGGGGGTCGCTGACCTCCGTACGCATCATCATTCCCTCCCTCCTTCGCCACCCTTAGTCTGTCCCCCCTGCCCATCCCTCCCGACTCCCAACAACGTCGGGCGACGACGCTCACTTGTTTTGAAAACGTTCTCATTGTTTCGACGCGCGAATACGACGCAAGCGTGTGTAACTAATACCACTCGCTTCGCGTAGTGGTCGGAGTATTTCCTTTATTTTTTTCAATTCTCTCATAATCTTATCGTTCGAAGGTTCAACTGCTTAAACAAAATTTCAACGCGACACGAAATCAAACCCTGAGGGTGGAATTTGAATTCGTTGAGTTTTGGGTTAGCTGGTGGACGCTTCACCCACGACGATTAAATGCCTTCGATTGAATCATTTTTGGTACTACAATGGCTTCGCTGTTATGTATCGAAAAGATATATTGTCTCAAAATTCAGGGAACCCAATGAAATTGGCGGAAAATCTCTGTTTTTGTTTGCCAAATAATCATTATTCATACGGAAAATTATCCGCCTGTAAACACTTGAAATGTAGATAAAATATCGAGGAGCGTGAATTTTATATTTTTTGTTTTCCAATACTGATACAAGTACATATAGTATATATATATATATATATATATATATATATATATATATATATATATATATATATATATATATATATATATATAGTATTATGTGTAAATATTTCAGCGTTGCAAGCTAATTGGGTGCAGTAGATTTTTCCGAACATTTTTAATGGTTGCTGAAGTTTATCTGGAGTCCACGAATATATTTGACATTTCGACGGCAAGAACACCATTTTCAGAATCTGAAGATGGTCGTCTTGCCGTCACAACGTGTACCATAGCTGTCCAGAAAGTAATCTCCGTTATCGTGTAGCGTGAGAAGTTGTGGAGGGAGCCAATTGGTCGCTGTTTTGACGCACAGAGTAGGTCAGTACGTCCATATGTCTATATATGTATATATATATATATATATATATATATATATATATATATATATATATATATATATATATATATATATATATATATATATACATATACATATATATATATATCCATTATATATATACAGGTATCCATTAAAAAATATACCTGTATATGGGTCGCGGTAGTCCAAGGGGTAGAGTGTTGGACTACTGACCGGAAGGTTCCGGGTTCGATTCCCGGGCATGGTTATGGTTTATATGTGTATATATATTTATTTATAGATGGCGTGTGAAATTCACACCTCAGGGTTGAGGGGCCTGTTCCCTTCCCTGTGCCGGTTATGGTTTCCCAGGAAGACCTGCTACCCGAAAAATCACATAGCTAGGGTGGAGCTGCAGGTGCTTAGAGAAGCTTTCCCGGGAATTGAACCCGGGCCCTCCAGTCAGTAGTCCAACACTCTACCCCTTGGACTACCGCGACATATATATATATATATATATATATATATATATATATATATATATATATATATATATATATATTTTTTTTTTTTTTTTTTTTTTTTTTTTTAAGGTAATCTACCGGTTAAGGTAGGTTTTTGGATGGACACAACTACCAAACAAATATTTTATTACTCCTAAAAAAAACAAAATCCATCATCCTACTCTATATCAGGTCCCTCTTCATCTCTGAGTACTTTCTTCCTCCCTTCATCCCGTCCAACATCCCTATCATGTTCCTTCCCTTTCCTCTTTTGCCCAACATTCTACCCTCTATCACAGTCTTCAACATCCCACTGCCGGTCAACACCCCCTTCATCCACTTTTCCTGCCTCCATAGGATTGCTCCCAACAAACCCCTCTCTTCGCCCACCATACCAAGTACTTCCTCATTTGTTTTCTTCTCAGTCCATTTCACCTTCTCCATTCTTCTCCACATCCACATTTCAAAAGCCTCCAATCTACGTCTATCCTCCTGCTTCAATGACCACGTTTCCGCACCGTACATAGCTACGCTCCATATCAAAGTTTTTACGAGTCTTTTCTTAACATCCTTACTAAAAGTCGCTGTCATCAACTCCCTCCTCCTTGTGAAAGCCTCTTTGCCTAGCGCAATTCTTCTCCTTACGTCCCTACTACTTTGACCGTGTTGGTCCATGACACTACCGAGATACGTAAACTGTTCTACCTGCTCTAGTTTTTGCCCTCCTATTTTAATGTTAAGCTTGGCCTTTTTCTTTCTAGAAAATCGCATTACCTTTGTTTTATTAATATTGATTCTCATCCCATACCTGTCGCACTGAATTTCCAATTCACTCAGCAATGCTTGCAGCCCCTTGGCTGACTGACAAACTAAAGCTTGGTCATCAGCAAACCTAACTGATTTTACGAATTCCCCGCCCACTTTCATTCCTACCTCGAGTTCCTCCCATGCCTCTTTGATCATTTCCTCTGCATACAGATTGAACAGCAACGGTGATAATGGGCAACCCTGCCTTACACCCCTTCCTAACAGTGCCCATCCTGACTCCCCGTTTCCCACCCGCACCTGAGCAGTCTGAGACATGTACAGGTTGCGGATTAGCCTCCTTTCCCTCCAATCTATTCCTATTTTCTGCAATATACTCATTAGTTTTTCCCAATTCACTCCGTCAAACGCTTTTTCGAAATCTACGAAACAGGCAAATACCTCCTGGTTGTGTTCTATATTCCTCTCGATTAATAATCTCATTACTGCAATGGCATCACGCGTACCTCTCCCCTTCCTAATCCAAACTGATCATCCCCTAAGTAATCTTGCCCTACTCTCTATCCTTATGTTTATGATCCTGAGAACAACTTTAGCTGCGTGGGATATCAAACTAATTGTCCTATAGTCCTCACATGACGTGGCCTTTACCTTTTTCGGAAGAGTAAAACCAAACACATTTATACTATATGTGTGTGTGATTTGGCTCGTCTACTTCTTTTGGCTATTCGTACCAACGCACGAAACGCACTGTATATATCCTTCATGGCGTTGTTTGATTGCTTTCCCTGCTGTCCTTTTCTCTTGTGTCGTCCATTTCTCCTTTGGTGGGTGAAACTGCTCCCTAACGCCATCTTCTGGCCAAAGAATCGGGGCACCTGGTTTAATAAACCCCCTATTGATTTCAGTGTAAATTACGTTTCCTCGATATTTCGAGTGGTTAGAGCATCGGGCGGCAAGTCGAAAGATCCGTGGTTCAATTCCCGGTCAAGGATATATTAAATTAAAAATCACGATTGTGGCCGCGTAAAATATTCCATATCACGGATTTGACAACCCGAAATATTTGTATGCACATGGCAAATAAGAGACACTCCTTATTCGGTGGTCTCCGTCAAGTAAACCGCTTGTCGTGAGCTTTGCTATGAACTCTACCGTTATCCTAAGGAGTTGGCTGGAACCAGCAACAATCACAGTGGTACGCGGTGGAATAATGTTTTCTATTATTTTCGAGCTTGTATTTATGACATAAAGGTGGATCCCCAGTAATGTGATATATTGAAAATTTCCATGAATAAAAAAATAAAAAACAGTATTAAAATATATGATTTATTTTTAAATTTAAATAAATTAACAATTTGAAAAATTTTTCATCTACATCTACGCAATACCCCGCGGGCTGCCGTAAATGCGTGCGGCTCCAGCCATTCATGCGCAAATGTGAGGTCATTCGTGCGTATGAATATGTATATACTCACATACGCTAACGCACGCACACAGAACACGTGCGCATGTGTTTGTAAATCATTCAGTAATGAACGTGTTTGACTTAATCATTAAATTTTTAGTTTTTAAAGAAGAACGTATTCGGACTCTTGGGTGCGGTATTGTTATCGTTGTATATCGTACGAGGGAAGAGCGAAACAAAACGAAAGTCTCGCGAGTACATCCTCTTCCGGTGCCCTACATTCTTTTCTTTCTCTCCCTTCTTGTTTTACTGGTGACTCTCATTTATGCAAAACATAATGGTGATGTTTCATTCCTGGTGTGGAATAACGCCCATACCACCCGCCCTAGTCTAGCATGCAGGATACTAGAAAAAGTTGAAGTAGAAAATACTGATTTACGTATGCGAGATGAGTTGCTAGCAATAATTTACGACGTTTTTTCAATAAATAACATGAATTTGAGTTATTTGGAAAGAATTTTATTCTTTCGTCTATTTCAGTGCCAACCCCTTCGAAGTAATCCCCATTGGATACTATATGCCCTTATGCCAGCGCTTGCACAATCCTCGAAACATTTCTGGTACTTGATCGTTTTGGCATGGTTTTTAGCTCTCAAAGCGAAGCGTTTTTAATCTCATCTATGCCTGTAAAACGGCAGTCCTTTGAAGGCTGTCTATATTTTTGGTACAGAAAAAACCCGACGCGGGTCCACATAGCCAGATCTAGCGAATATGGTGACTGGGACATCATTGCAGTTCTGTTTTTGGCCAAATATTAAAAAAACCATCTGTATGAGTTGGTGTATTATCGTGAAAAAATGTGGTCAAAAAGCCATGAATTGTTTCGCCACAAATACGGGCGTTTTTTTTCGTACTCCTTAACGCAAACGACGTTGAACTTTTATGTAGAACTCATCTCTATTGATCGTTTGGCCTTATGACAAGAACCCGTGGTGCACTATGCCGTGCTCTATGCACCCTGCAAAATTACAAAACCCCCGTTACTTTTAGGGCACAGCTCGTATATTATGTGGTTCCATATTCCCAATGAATGCTATGTGTATCCTTCTTTTATTGGTGGTTTGTGATTTTTTCATATTACTACTCGTGCACACACACATGCGAAACATTAATTAATGAGCTCATTTTTGAGTGCGATAGGCATTCCACACTGATCGAAATCGTTTGGGATCAAAAGAATACCCGTGATAAACCCAAGCGGAGTTTCATCCGGCGTTTCTTCATCTCCTGTTTACAAGTTTTGAAAGCCTTGAGGTTTTTCTTTTGAGTGTCAAGAGCCAAAAAGAAAGGGGAGGGATGGGTCGTGACCGTCTTTTGGAGCCTCTCTTATTGGGTAAAAACTTATCACGGGAAGTTACGTTGATCTCGGGCTGCGGATCGTGAAAGTTGGATCCGCAGTTGCGTCAAGTGTTTCGGAGAACCGAGGAGGAAGTCACCGCCCTGTCCCCAAAATCCAACTCTAAATAGTACATCGGCAATTATGCAGCGCTTGCAGCTTTGTATGCGGTCGATAATGCGTCTTGACTGCGTCGCGTCATCAGTTGAATTAGATCCGAGACCCGCCCGGAGAGTCGTCGCACCCACCCGGTCGTTAACCAGCGCAAACCGCCCTTCGATTAACGCGACACTCCACTCGAATTGGCTTTTAATCGTTTCAGTACCCCGCGTCATTGGTCAGCCTCATCTAACTCGTATTTCTCCGTATTCCGATGGACGGGATGTTGACGGATTCATTTTCCTCACTCGGATATGTTTGTTTTAAAAAAAAATGCCTCATTAAGTTAAAGGCCCTTAAGAACCCAAATCAGTCGCCCGAAACTTACTCGCTGACGGTTGACCGCTTATCATTTAGGTATAATATGTCCTGATTATGCAATTCAAATTAATGCATTTCATTTGGGTGTTTCTTTCCCGTATAACGTTAGAAAACGCAACGGTTTCGCTGGCGTTCCAGTCGACCTCTTCGGTTAAAGAAGTCGGCCGGAACGTCGGCAGAACCGTTTGGTTTTGTGCGCGGATGAAATCCTCAGCATAAATGTTTTCATCGTCACCATTCCGCAGAAGACTTCGCAAAAATGCAAGCAAAGTGTTACATGACCGGCCTCCATCTATAATAATAAGGTGTATTGCCGATGTAGCTAATTCTCAAAATGGATAGAAAAAATGTTGAATTTATAAAAGACTTGGAATTCCATGGAAATTATGGCATCTTCTTGTCTCATTTGATGAAACCCGCGTTTTCGTAAACGTTGTGTTCGAGAAAATAATTTATGATTTTATAATGAAATAATCATTAAAGCAGGATATTCAGCGGTTATTGTACTCAAATGCGAAGCATTCCGCTTCGATGCATACGTCATTTCAGGTATTTTCAATCAATACGAATTTTTTGTCACATTTTTTTGTATCTCACTAATTTGTCGTCTGGGATTGGTGTAGAATTGTTGTTTGGAGAATAAACTTGATGGAAAGTGGAGAAATGAAGGCTGACTTGCGGCCGAACCAGATAATTCCCTCTATACCCAGGGACTCTTTATGAACAAATACGTAAAAAGTTATGAATTGATTTTACAAAATTCCGCATTTAAAAAGATGCGTGGAGTTTTCTGAATGCGCAGTGGGTAAGTAATTGGCTTTCCCGATGTATTGCTCATGTCCGCAAAATTAACTCCTCTGCTCAGAATATTTTATTTTTGCTATATTTTACCGATAGTTTTTATTCAAAATATTTTACTATAATTTAATTAAATTAGTTAATTAAAAAATTAGGTAAAAAATTAGTTATTTTAAAAGGTAAAAAATTGGTTATTTAAATTTTAAAGTTGAAGTCAGTTTTATACTACGATTGTGAGTGTTTTCCGTGTGGTCTCTCGATCATTGCAAACTAATCCATCAGTAAAATATAACTTTTTCAAAACCTTTTAACATATATGTGCAGAGGGTTGAAAGAATGGAATGCATTCTGTGGAGGTGTCGGCTTCCCCTGTAGGCATGGAACAATATACCCTCTATTGCTTGCATATGATCAGACTTTGGGTATATTCCAAGCCTGCAGGATGCTAATTTTATGATAAGGAAGTTATTGGAAGCGTTTGAAGGAGAGGGACCTAGAGTGAACATGAATAAAATCGAATATCTGGGAGAAGGAGGAGTTGGAAAAGATGTTGATTTTCCCCAAGGTATCGTCGGGGTAGTAAAACAGTTTAGTTAGCAGTTTATATGCTCCATTGTTCACGAATCAGCAAGGTGTGAATAAGGCGTAGAATACCGGATACTGCTGGCTTGGGGAGAAGTTAAAATACTGAATAGGGTTCTATGGAGTAGAGTTGCTATTATACCTAAGGAGATAAAAAAGAGGATCCTGTAAATAGTAGTAGATAATGTGAAGACTTAGGGGACTAGACTTTTAGAGAACGCTGGGAAAGCAAATCACAAGTTGTGGAAATGGAGTGGATAAGGAGATCAGCGAGGATATCCCAGTTGGAAAGGGAAAAGAAATGAGGGTATTAAACGAGTATTGGGCATGACAATATCAGTGGTACAAAGAATCCAGAGACGAGCTTTCCAAGAAGGCTATGTTCGATGAATGGAGGTCGAAAGATGGCCATTGACCATGTTAGAATGGTCACCACCAGGAAGAAGGAAACGTGGAAGGTCAAGAAAAACATGGAGAGAAGAAATAACCTTAGTGCTGATGGATAGATGCTTGGAAAGGAAGATTGCAATGACCGAGAAGACTTGAGGATGAGAATACAGATTAACCAATGAAAAGCGGAAGGGCCCTCAAAAGTAAGCAATTTGTTTTCCGTAGAGCAACAAAATAGCCAGCATAAAAGGGTAAAAATATCAAATCTTTTCCTTTCATTTATTCGTTTCATTTTTTTCTTTCTCTAGTGTATTCAACCAGGGAACAATATTGTTCTCGGATATCGTTTAAAAACGATCGCGTACCACACAATTGACACCAAAATCATTCGCAGTTCATTTCACTAACTTGTTAGATCGCTTTGCTTATGTTATTTAGAATCCTCGGTGGGCGTTTTCATGAAGAACGTCAAGTGCCCTTTCCTCGTCGTTGAACCAATTTCTTTTATTTATGCACTGTAATTTGGAACCTGCCTTAATCCGAAAAATCCTGAGACACACGCTCGATGGAACTGCGTGTTCCCCAGTCGGTCCACCTGCCTCGCGATTATGTTAATCGATCTATTGTCGGGGTGACCTTCCTGTGACAAGCTTGAGTGTGGTCGTCGAGTGCTTGAGTGATAGCACATTCGCAGTGATAAATTCGAGTCATATTTAATCCCTCATTTATTTTACTTCTTTTTTTGGTCGCGTGTGAAATATTTATTGCCGACGTGCGTTAAAAAAATGCCCTTGTTCAAGTTCATTATTCGGGTGTTATCACTTCTGAAGTTGTTGGAAAGAATGCATGAACCTGTTGTCAACTTCGTCCTGGATATTCGGAAATGTCAATGTGTTTGAAATTCATCGTTGGACGCGGCAAGAACCGCGGAGTAGGGAGCGATGCAAATCAGAGAGAGAGATACGGCTTCGGGTGGAACAAACGAAACTTCGAATCGCTTCGCGCGGTGACGTAATATCGAAAAGGATTCGATAGTCGAGGGAGTGACAAACACCGCCATTCCGACTGGGCTCATGTGCTTAACGTGAGAGCGTCCTCTCACCGTGCTTGGGCGGGAAGGATGGGCGAAATCCCAAGAGGGTGATGAAATCGACGTTTGGGTGTTCCATCGATATACAAGTATGTATACTTCATCACTTCGACACGCAAGTTGGGTTTTTGCGCCTGACTCGAGAGCTCCCCGTTGACGGAGATGTTTTCTATTTTTCTAAAAAAATACTTGTAGCTGTTTCTGTGGATGTGGTTGCATCTTGTCATCTAAATACTGAATAAGGGGGGGGGGGTGTTGATATTTAAACTAACCTTTACGTGTTGTTGTCACGGTATTAGCAGTTATGGCACTCCTCTTGTCCAGTAAATGCCAGCCTGATTAAAATTTTAAACAAGCAAATGGAAGTATTTCTATTTATTTATTCTAATACCCTGCAAGCCACCGCCAGAGTGTGTGGAAGGGGGTGAATACACATCAGACTGATTTTAACCTGAATATGACCCTACCGCGGTCGGACAATGTTGTTATTATGATCCCTTATCGTTCGTGGAAAAAATGACATCCTAAATCTATCTGTTCTACACTTAATCTCTCTAATTTTATTTACATGATCTCGCCTACCGTAGTACGGTGGGGGTAATAATACATTTTCAACATCACTGCTAAAGAGACCTCCATTCAATTTATGCAAGGACTTCAATCTGTAATTCAACCTTCGCTCCTTGAGCGATTCCCAGCCTAGCTTCTCTAATATTTTGGATACGCTTCTAAGTTTACCATAACAACATTTTACAAATCTATAATAACATTTGTCACCCCCGACCAGAATTATGCCCCACGCGAAGAAAACGGAGAGAGGATGAAATAAAAATGTTTTGGAAATTGGTTGTTCTGAGGAAAAATAAGGGATAAGAATAATCGTAATCGACTACGAAGGTGTTCGGGATGGTGCGGTGGCTAACGCACAGGAATCCCACCGAGAAGGCATGGGTTCAATTCCTTGAGAGACAAAATATTTTTCAGGGGTACCCCGTCCCGTACTTGAGGAGAGCATTTTGAGTGAGTACGACGCCCGTCGGATGGGACGTTAAACTGCTGACCCCTTAGCGCCTTTCGACAAGAGTAGGCTAATGCCGACACTGGGTTTCTCTCCACCCTTCCATTCCCATCCATCCCTAATGGTGCAAATGACCTTAATTGTCGGTCGCATCCCCTGAAAGCTACTTCTACTAAGGTGGGGTAGGACGACTACGCTAGGTGGGGAGGAATGCATTTTCCTATTTCCGTTTTAGGTAGCCTAGTGTCTTGGCATTATTTCATTTCACCTTAGTTGATGTCGTTCTTGTTCCAAGCAGCTCGTCTCGCATGCGCAGAGAAGAATTTTACGCTAATATACTGAAGTGTATGTACCTGGGCTTAACATTATTTCTGCTATTATAATTGATGTGTATATCTGTTGGTAACTACCGATTGAGAAAATGTTTTTGATATTGCGTATGTCTGCTGTTGAATCGCTCCCTTGCCACACACCCTAGCGGTGGCTTGCAGGGTGTCATGTAGATACTCGTAGATGTAGAGGATTTGTGAAAGTTTTGATTCGGAGTGTAACTTTCAGCGGCGCAGAAAAATTTGTCGTTGAGGTAAGATGATAGGCTTAGACGAAGGCTGTTAAGATGTTGGTTGGAGAATGGTGGGAAAAGTAAAATCGACGGAAAGGAAAACCCACATTGAAGTACTAGGAAGGAGAGAGGGTTGTTGAGAGAAATGCAAAGACTTTTGAGTGGCGATGGAATGCTGAAGAATGTGAGGGGAGAACGTTAGGCAAGAGAGGTTAGGATGGGGCAAGGATAGGGAGGTTGGGCAGAAGGGAAGAGAGAGGTAGAATGTTTGCTGAATTGTATAAGGGTTTTTGTAGTGTTGAACGTTCGCTTGGATCTTATTAGGCGATGCTTAAAAATGTATCAGTGGGTATTGTGTGCGTTTATGTAAAACCTACCGTAAATGGTCGAATGGCCTTAATATTATTAACTACTTGTACATATAATGTAAGGGTAACGTGCATCGGTTCCCAGATGGCATTCTTTGCCGGTGAATCGCCGTTTTTGGTTTCCATAGAAGCTTTGCTCCTCGTCCGATGTATCGTAATCGACAGAGTTCTTCAGGGTCATTATGGGCGGATACCTTTACATTATTTGTTGGAGGGAAATTTTGCGGTTTCGCCCCGTGCATGTTCACCCCTTTTTTAAATTTATTCTCCATCGCTTTCGTTGGCATTTATAAGCAATGGCGTCAATGGTTATCAGATCGCGTCAATCGCTCGTTCAGCGAGTCGGGACCTAATTTTTTTTTAGTTCATTCCGTCATTCATAAGGTGAAGGGTTGTCTCGGTGTTGCTATTTTTGCGATGGTCGACTCACTGGGCGTACGCAACAGGCCCCCCCCTCTCTCTCTCTATCCCCTTTCCTCCCCTCCGCGCTGGGTCGATTGAAAGGGCGCGTGCTTCTCTCCCGCGCGGGCGTACGGGCGGCCGCCCCTGGCATTCCACCTCCAGCCGCACGCCCACCCGTCGCGTGGGCAGATTTCGCGCGGGACATCCGAGCCTTTAACCACTCTCCTGGGGCAATGGCAAACTCCTCGTTGCTATTAATTATCCGCAGTAATTGCAGATGAATCCATTGTCGTGTTTAGGGGTCGTTAAAAGGGACAGCGAGGTAATGTGTTGAAAAAGTGTTAAGGAGTGGCGTTGTTTGTCACAGATTACGTTATGTCCTGAATCAACTCTCTCAATTTAACGATTTAGAAACCGACTCCAACAATTACCCCCTAACTATCAATGACTTTTCGTAAAATTATGTTTTTGACGTGCATGGTAGAGGGCTAAGTGAAAAAATTACACCGATATACGAGTTCAAAATTTCAATCAATCCATGCCGACAACATTTATCAAGTACTTGTATGGTAACTGTTCAAGTGCTCTGACGCGCTTAATATATTCCAAAATGCGAGTGCGTATTTTCGGAGTGTAGATTTTTTAATTAGCCCGCCAAAAGAAGTATTGGTATCGATTAGCACGCTACGACGAAACCCAGACTCATTCCCCGCAACCATGTCTGTTTGACTATTTGCTCTCCATTGAATGTATTTCGTGCAATACATTCTCTATCTATTCCACAATTTAGTGGAATATGTTACACGACTTATGACTTGAAAATTCACTCCCTGGGGTCCTGTCGTCGGCTGGAATGGTATGCTGATCAGGAGAACTGTGGATCGGTGGAGGAAGAGATTTTTGGTTGATGTCAACCCCCAGGGGTGATAGTAATGCCTTCGTTCGAAATTAAACTACCTCATGTTCAACACTCAGTCGGGAAAAAGTCGACAATTACTCAAATTCTTCAAAACTTCGGGACAAAAATCGGAATAGTGGACGATTATTATGAACATTTTGGGAATTTGATATGCTCATAGTGTATGTGGTATGAAAATTCTGTAATTATCAATAATAAGGACGTTTCTTTCAGTTGTGAGATCAGTTCGTGACTACCCCAGTCCATGGCGCTTGTAGGACCTCCCAAAACCTGAAACTAAAGCTTTATTGACTTCAGATAAAGCAGTGGTTCGCGAAGCAATGAAGAGTGATCCACATAAAGAAAAATCTGGTGCCAAGCATCCGCTAGAAAAATCGGGAAAGGTCGACTTGTTCGCCGGAAAAGTTGGGAACGTTTCGAGAATGGGAATCACTCAAAAGGGTGAATACCCGTCAAAGGTAGATTTAAGACGGTGACAACTATTGTGCAATACCTATCGAGTAGGCTTCTTATTTCTTTCTCATAGATCTTCGTACCTAAATTCATGCCAACCAAATACCTCTTCTCTTCCCATCTCCAGACCGCTTTTCCAACGTTGTCCCTTCTATCTTTTGCGTCTACGCAATACCAAGAAAGCCGCTGCAAAGGCGTGTGGTGGGAGTTGTAAGGGCACCAGCATGCAGAAAAATAATGTATTCATACACTTCAGTACCTGTTAGCGCATGTACATGGACTTTCTTGCACATTCATTACCTACATACATCATGCAGTAATATTTGTGTTTGAGCAGTTTATTAAATTCTAATATTCAAGTTAAATGAATGTTTTCGGGATCTTGGGTTCAGTTATTGCGTATCGTTGGTGGGAAGAACGAGTACTCTGGTATGAGTGTGACGGTGTCCACCTCCCCTCATTTCGTCCCAGTGGTCGAATCTACCATTTGGCATTTAAAATCTCACTGCCGCTGAATATTTCCTCCGCTCACCCTTTGTGCTTTCCACGAATTTCCCCCCGTTACATCTTCATCTCCTCTTACTCACTTGATCACACTTCATCTTTCTTCTTACTCAGTATCCCAAGCGTATTCTCTCAATTCCCTTAAAGCATGGAGAACTCCTTTAAAATTTGGCCCTAGGGTCTCTCTAGTTTCATGTAATTTGGACCATTTGTTCACGAAGCCTTTGATTCATCTTCTGGGGAAATTGTTCTTCTATTTTGTTTCACTGTTTTGCGACTCGGAAATGCTCCAGAGTTTCTCGGAAATCATCGTAGATACATACAGGGGACGGGGTGGGTTTGTGGTGATGAGGGAGTGGGTAAGGGTCCTGCGGTCGCTCTTCTCATCGACCCCTTTTCTCCCCTCCCCCCTCGGGGTTTACGCGGTTGGATTGTAAGTACGAGGGGCGGGTGGAAGAGGAGCGCGGACAGGAAGGGGGGCAGCGTGGGCGGCCGAGGGCGGCGGCAGCTACATCTCCTCTCTCTCATCCGAGGGAGTGGCCCTGGGCAGGGGCGGGAGGGGAGGCCGGTCCCTTTCACTCCGCATCCCTCTCCAGTGATATTCGCGTGCAAGGTGCGGCGCAATACTCTCCCTTTTCCACTCTTAAACTCTGGCACGCAATGTGACGTTTTTGTTCGAAGGAACGCCCGGGTAAGAATGAACGGAACTTTTTATGGGTGAGTGGTTCACGCGATTGGTTATTGTCCGGTCCCATTCCTGTGACCCTCTCCGCTTTCCTCGGCCTCTCTCCCGGGCTACGTCCCGGCCTGTTGCCCGCTTCGGGTGCCCTGGGTCACCATAGCATCGAGAACGTAGAACGTGGGGCAGGCCGATGTTACCCCAGGCGCGTTGGCGATTAAATTAAATGTGTCATCGCGACATCTCCAGGTCAGCGTTGGGGAACACTAGGGAGAAGATGGTTTGAAATTCGATGAAATTCAGAATAGACTTGGTTTATAAAATTATTGCGAGTTAAAAAATAGGAATTATCTGGTGGGGATTTGTATGGATAATGAAAGAATGCGGTTTGGAAGTGTCTTGCCTGAGACAAATGAAGTAGTGCGCCTCCCTACTGAAACGTGAGAGAAATTGTTTTAGAGGAATGGGTACACCCAGAAAGTTATGAGTGAATGTGATTGAAAAGATTTTCACGAAGAGGAAATTTACAGCTACACAATATCTCGTTGGCCGCTTTAACGGTGTGTGGCGGGGGTTGTTAGGGTACCAGTCTTATATGCAGATATATGAATTCGTTCACGCATATAGATATGCATGTTGTCACATAAACAATCACACCTACTCATTTATACACACCTGTCTATGTACATCATGCAATAATGGGTAATGTTAGAGATAATCGTAGAAGTTGAGAAGCAATCATGGAAGTTCTCCTGAACAATAGGGCGCGTATGACTGAGCATTTGCTATGTTTCAAATTTAGTCGTTAAATCATTGTACCTCCCGTAGATTATATTTTTAGATTTTCAATTGAATCCTTTTTGTCTTCCACGTATTTGAATTTTTATAGTGACTATTTAATTGAAGCGAAAGTTGCAATTGCAGTTACAGTCATTGTACTGAAGAATAGCATTCGTAATCATATGATGCAAAAGAATAAATTTCAGTGTTTCAATTTTATGCGTCAAAGCCTTAGTTGTATAGTAGGGGCGTAGTTTCAAATGCGCGTACAATGTGGTTTACAGGGATCAGAAATGTGCGTTTTCCCAAAAACTTATCATTTTAGTGGTATTTACAATTTGACGCTTGTTAATGACTTTTGGATTGAAATAATCCTGCGTTAGTTTCAATTTCCTCAGTTTCTGGATCAGTCTGTAATGTTCCGGAAAATGCCTTTATAATTTTTTTCATTCATATATATATATATACGATATGCGTAAACCTAAACATTTTTGAAAGACATAGCTTAGATATTATTGAAGTTATAACGATATACTTAAATAATTCGGAATTTTTTTAAGATTCTACTTTATTTCTGTACTTCTATATCTATTTAAGATTGATATTTTTGTTTTTCTCGTGTTATTCACGTAGTTAGCCGGTAGTCTCGATCTCTTTGCAATATTTCCCTTTTTCTGAGGGCCATTGCAGAGCAAATACTAGTATTTTTTCTTTCTGCTCTACGTATCCAACATTTAATTTTTACTCTTCGTAAATTGCGTTTTTATTTTAAAATTTATAATTCCCTCATTAACACCTTTGATAAATTTTTCATGAAATATTTCGTGGAATAGTGTTGGTGACTGGATTTCTGTTTGGAATTTCGCCCTCGTTTGCTGTCTTTTTAGCCCAACGATTTCGTCTGCTTCTTCACCCGAAGAAGCCGACTGGAACTTCAGCGAAAAGTTGTACTCAAAAACAGTGCGCGAGGATGAAACTCTCAACAGAAATATATTTTGAGATTGTTTGATGGATAATCGTTCATGTCAGTCTAATTATTTAAAGTTGGCTCAAAGTAGATCCACGCTCCGTTGATGTCCTCTTGCATTTTCAGACAGCGAAGTTGAGTTTCGTGACTCAATCTCGAGGGGTGGCATCGTATCCCGTCAAGAAACACGCATTCACTCCCCGCAAGTCTGGATGAACGAACACCCCTGGAGGATGCTAAACCTCCTCCCCCCCCTCCCGGCCAGTCCCGCGGGCCAGGATCTCCCCCGTTACACGTGGAAAGGGTGTGGCGTGGGGGAGTAGTCGGAATGGGTGGGAAAGCGGGAATCGAGCGAGTGGTTTGCCGGGGTGGGGGGCGTGGTGGGCGAGGGTGTTCTAATGAATGAAGTACGCCCACCTCGCCCTTCCTATTGCGCACTACACAATCTCGGGAGGGGGGGGAGGATGGGGGTTCCAATTTCCCTCTCGCATCCTTTCATCCCCCGCTCCCAGCCACCACCACCATCCCCCCATCCCACCTCTCCCACCCTCGGGTTATTTCCCCCACTCCCAGAGTTCCCTCCAGTTTCACCCCATCTTCTCTGACCTCAAAGTCCTCCCCCCTCTCTTCTCTCTCTCCCCCCGTTCTCTGTGTTTCTCTCTCTCGTCGGCCTACGTCACCAGCCTCGCGATGGGAGAGGGGGAGGATTCGTCCGTAGTAGGGGGAGTGGGAATGAAGGCGGGAGATGAGTGGCTGGTTCAACCCCCCTTCTCTCGATCCCATCCCTCTCCCCACATCCACTCGCCGTTCCTCTCCTGGAGAGAGAGAGAGACTCCCCTTCCAAACATAACACCCCCTCCTCTATCCTATTCTCCCCCACCCCCCGCCCCGCACACACACTCTCTCTCCCTTCCGCCAGCCGCGGCCTCCCTCTCCCCCCCCCCTCTCCGCCCCTCCCCCCTCGCTACCTTTCACGTCCCAGTCCCACGGCCTTTGAAATCTATAGAACACAAACCGTCGCGCTCAGTCGCAAATTTGCTGCCCGAGCAGGAAGTCGCGTTGCCGGACGCCCTCCAGCGTAAACATTCAATCTTTCTCCACCCCGAGAGATTCGATTGTTTATTTCCCACCCCACCCCCTCGCCTCCTTTGCTATTTATGGACTGTATTTGGGTTCCGCTCGCGGACCAAAACATTACCTTTTTGCCCACCTCGTGGTTGTCCGGAGAGCAGTCGACCTCGCTGGTACCTCCTCCAGAGGAACCAGAAGTGTTCGGGCCCATTGTTTAGGCTGAAGTCTCGAGCTCAGACTAGGCATTTTGCTCGTCGTGTAAAGAAATAAGGAAGGAAGGAAGGAAGACCCGCCCTTTTGTTTTCATCAAGGATTTTACAGAAAGGTGAGATTCTGTTTCGTTTTGTTCATTTACGTCTGGCATGTGTCCATGAATGTCTTTTTTCTCCTGAGAGTCTGCAAGTATTATTGGGCTGGTTCGTCGTGATTGTTTAAACATGTATTTTAATTGGCCAATTAAAAAAAATATTTTTTAAGATCCAGTCAGTGCTGTTTTGTATGCATATGTATCCGTTCCGATTGTTTCTGTTTTCGTGTTTTCATAGGACTGCTCAAATTATCCGTCACCTTATTTATTAAAGTTTCCACTCTCGCTCCACAATTTGATGCTGCGACGTATATTTTTTTTGTTGGTAAACAAGATCCCTTTCCTTCGGGAGAAAGTGTTTTTTTGTGTAATGCCCTCGGAACCGTCTGTCCTTCTAACTGGAGAAAGCTGTTGGACTCGCTTCGTAGATTATTTTTTTCAATGGGATCGCGAAGGAAATTTCTAGGGAGACTTCAAAATTAAGGGCACTTATCCACTCCTTGAATCCCACCAAGGACTGGTCGCGATATCTCACATCGACGCGTGGATTTATTTGTGGGCGATGCTTTAATCGACGTATTGATTGATCGACTTATTAATCGATTGCCGACCCTCAATTTACCGATGACGTAAATATTTTTTTTGTCCAGTACCAAATTCGAAACTAAGCCGCTTTGGCGCCAACCGTTGTGTTTTTGTTTTGAAATCGCCCCCATGCTAGAAAGATAAGTGCCCTCGCTATTTGCAGTGAGACAAAGAATAAAATTGAATTCGTGAATTAATTTCGACTCTGCCATTTATGGTCTTATTTTCTTGTTATTCTTGTTTGAAAGTGAGCTTATTGTAATGTCGGCCCGATTTAGATTTAATTAGACGAATTAACTGAGTTCAAGTGGACTTTTGTTTTAATGTTGTTTGTGTACATTGGCAACACCTCATCGAGATTAATGAAAGCATCACGAGTAGTTGCAACGTTTGTTTCCCGACGCTCGGCTGACCCACTTACACCTCGGCCGGTAAGTCTTGTTTGTTTACATTAGTCTAGCGTGGAATGCGATCTGACTGGAGAGAGAGAGTTCAGCGGAAAATTCCATGTATTTGTGGCACAAGCTCTCTTGAGCTGTTGAAATTTTTCACGGACCGGTCGGACGTTGTGTGTTGTACAGCAACCTTGTAAACTTGGATGCAAGAGGTGGTGCTGCCCTTCGGGTGCATGACGAGCTATTGAAATTCATCTTAATCCATAACGCGATCGAAGCTTATTCCTATCTGATGGTTTCGCTTCGTTCTTACATCCTGTATCAAGTTTCTCGTCGGGGAAAATTATCGAGAACTTGTTGAAAATATGCCGTTAACTTTCCCGTAGGGGGGGAGGGGGGCTTAGACTGTTGGCGGTCTCCTCTGCAATCCGATATCCCTCTCCCCCCTCTTTGCTTCGAAGCGTATGGCTGGTGACACCGTGGAATGCAGTCTCGTTCAGGGATTAGGTTTCCCATCCGCGAAGTCCGCTTCGCATTTCTATCCTCAAGTAGTTGCTTCTAATTGCGTCCACCGCTTAAATATATACAAGCAAACTTACATACAAGCATGCAGGATGGGAGGGGTTGAAGGTGGCCGATTGATAGGGGGGTGAGATTGAGGGGGGTGAGGTAACATAAGCGATCCCCTCGACTTTCCCCCCTCCCGAAGGAAGAGACACTCGGGATCATCAGCCGCTAAAACCAGACTCGCTAAATTTAGTCTTCTTAATTCCGTATCCTTTTCTCTCCCCACCCCCACCCCCTCCCCCCGTAGACACGTCGTAGGGAGGAAGGCGGATGTCGGTGGGGGAGGTACAGGAGGGGGGTGGGGGTGGAGGGGAAAGTTGAATAAGCCCCCCGTCGTGATTTCATCCTCAACCTCTGCAAATGCGCTCCCACGGACCATTTTGGCGCCAAATGTGAAAAATGCTGAAATTTGGCTTGGAAGGACGACTTCGAAAGTTGACGAGCGGAATTTACGTCAAATAAAATTGGGGTCAACTAAATTATTTAAGTGAGAAAAGTTGATTAGTTAAAGATTTTTATCGGGATAATTGAATCAGGGTAGCCGATGATTATTTTGCTGTTTTCTGTAGCTCGCTAAGCGATGCTTTCTACGTATGTATGCTGAGACAAACAGCATCATCATCGCGAGTGACGATTTTGAGATTAATCTGGACCATATTGATTCTGGGAGCGGCGTTTATACTGGGCTCTACAAAGTGAAAACAATATTCAATACAAACGCGCTGTTTCTCTATTAACTTCACTCTCACCGACACAAGACAATTTGTACGGAAAGCTTCTTCAAGCTCAGATAAGAATCGCTGTTGTGCGGAGACAAGTCGAGATAGGGCCCGGGTGAAGGCGGTGTTTTACTTCTAACAGACGCCGCTATGAGGCATCATCTCACTGATTGTGATCCGTTAAGCAGTTGGCGCGTAGAAAGACCAGTCTCATCTTTTTTATACAGACCTTATATTAACGGAGAAATGAATGCGATTTCATGATATGTATAGATATGTTGAATATTTGACAATTCTATGTGCGTGGTGGCTTCTTTCATTTTTTCCATATCCCTCCTCTTAAAATCACGTCGCACTCGTAGTAGACGACGATGACAAACCGCAATTTCTTTTCTCTTTAGCAGTGTGTGTTGCGAACTTTGCGAACCGGATGTACCTTTTTGCAAAGGGGAAATTTAACTTCCTCAGGTTTTTTTCCACAGCGTCCCTTCTCTTGCACGGACTCCGGATGACTTCGATGCGCCCTCCGAAAGTGGGAAACTCTTTTCCTCACGCCTGTGGCGGTTGGCCGGGTCGACGAAATGCGTCGTATATCTAGTAATTGGGACGCACTCCCGTTCCGTTGCCGTTAGACGATGTCCCGACTCGCTGGGTTGCATCGTGAACAGGAAATGAGGAGAGCGAAGTGGTAAGGTGTTGTTGGTGTGCTGGAGTCGGGGTGGGAGAGAGGTGTTTGTAGGCCTCCCACCCCCTCTCCTCCGAAAGGCGTTAGAGAATCTCCGCCCATCAATTTCTCTCTCTCTCTTACGTTCCGCACCATACCAGTTGGTTCTCTGCAATTTCCCGAGGGGCAGTTGTACTTTCTTGTGGCTATTTGGAAAAGAGGGGGTTTTCGAGTTGAATGATATGGGGTTAGCTCTTGCCCCCTCAATTCCTTCTATCTCGTCGTAAATATCGTTCTCTTCCTAAGCATTTTTTATAGCTTCCCACCCATCTCACCGAGCGACCTAGATGGTGCTATTCTTTTCAGAAGACCAATACAATTATTCTAGTGCCAACTGCGGCACTTAGTCGGATGACTTTATATCCACCAATTTCACTTTTGCCTTCCCAGGGGATATATTCTACGTCCCACTTTTATTTTACCTTTCCTGCTTACCTTTCTAGTATGTCAGGCTTTGCCAGAAATATTCGACAACACCTCAACCAACATTTCTCTTTAACTACTTTCCAAATCTATCTCCATTGATAACAGTTTGTTATCATTCCTTCCTCGCGACAGTGTTCTAAAACCGTAGTAATCAACCAAAAGGTTGATATGGAAGTGAGGATATAGGCCACCTCATAATAGGCCCTTTAGGGCATGTGAAATTCACACATTCATGCTGCGGGGCGGGGGGCTTTTCTTTCCCTATCCCGCCTTCGGTTTCCCGGGAAGATGTGGTAGCTAGTTTCTACCACAGATAGGGTGAGGCATCACACGAATGAACCTGGGCTCTTATCCAGTCAGAAGCCGATGTCCCTGCTACTGCTTTGCGATAATGATATTTTACTGTCTTTGTCGTGTTCATTTTGCAACATGTACTGTCATTTTTCAAAGCCTGTGGGCTTATATGTCACCGGCACGACGAGATTTGGGGAAAGGTGGAGACGAACTTACGTTATGTTGGCATTAATACCTAGAAGGCACCCAGAGCGTCGTAAAACTATCGCATCCGAAATATCTGTTTTGATCCCTCGCAAATTGTCATCACGCCGGTTACTAGTCTGTCTCTAAGTCTCATCGTGTCACGTTAATGAGGACTTGGTACCGAGTCTTGCATTGCTTGTCGCACTCGTCCCGACTCCTTCCTCCACCCATACATGTTTGCGTGCCACAATACGTATGTATTCAGTCGAACCATTCAGGCGACCTGTCTGTCAACCATTGAAGGCCAGAGCAGCGAGCGTTTTAAATTTTAACCCATTTACATTAAACAAGTGATTGCCCACGAACATTTGGAAATTATAGTTTGTCATTTGTGTGCGAATACGGTCATTTTGTCACGCTCGTCACGCTGTATTGAGCAGCTCGCGCCGGTCACGATTTGTGGCTGGGATGTCACACGGCGTCACTCGCCCCAAGCTTTGTAACGGTCGGTCACGTTTCACGAGGAGTTGGGGGACAAGTGTAACGTTCGTCACACTTGTCCCCCAACTCCTCCCTCCCAGCATATGTTTGTTTTCGTGATCCATCATATGTTCAGCGTTACTTTTCAAAGCGAAACTGTCTGCCCCCTCTCAACCGTCGACTCTTTTGAATAGCCCGACTGCCAGCGATGGAGCGAGCAAACTCGAAACCAGTCGCCGACGACTTTCCCCCTTCGGCTAGGTCGCCCGGTTGGTAGCCCGCCCCCCCATCAGTCTATCCATCCATCCATCTAAGTAGGAGGCCCAAACGGGTCGCGCGCTTGTGCCTGTCCCCATCCCGCTGCGCCACGTCGCGTTACCTGTTCCCTACCATATGTTTCCCAAATGCCGCGTCGAATCCCTGACCGGGATCGCCTCTCGGGGACTTGCGCCAAGTGCACTCTTGGGGGAGAGGGGAGGAGGGGGTTGTCAGTGAGTGCATCGATCCACTCTCCTTTCCACCCCCTCCTTCCATCCACCTTACCCCCTCCCCCCCTTGGGAACGGGTGTTGCGCCACTCGTGAAATCGATCGGTTCTTCCGTGACTCTTCCTTCGGAAATTTCCGGGGGTTTTAATGTCACTTTCTTCCTCGATGCGGTAGCCCGCATCTCATCGGGGAAATGACCTAATCCCGTGGCCTCCCCCCCCCCCACCCCTCGTGTGTATGATTATTATTATTATTAGTGTTGCATCCCAGTTTCCCCTGTAGCACTGACCCCGTACCACAAATGATGACGCAAGTCGTGCTCTAGATTTATCAAGAGCGCGTTAAGTGTTGGTGGTCACCATTAAAACTATCCTGTCTTTTCGCAGTAATTAACTCGAATTTTAACTTAATGCGTAATCTCATCTCGTTCCAAGCCTACGACAACGTTAGTGAAAATATCAGGCCAGGGTGGAGCAGGGGGAGCTGTGCCTTTCTCCGTGACAGGTAAAGTTTTCCCGTAAATTTTGTCACCCGCAAAATCCGACACCTTCGGTTTATCTGTGCGCGTTTAAGGCCAGTTTTTTTTTTAATTTCTCGTAAACTTTGAATGTACTTTAACATCCAGTTTAGGCCAAAACTCAGTTTTGTGACCCCTGGTTAAGTTAAAGACTGACCGCTTAACTGTTCAATTAGTTGAATATTATGTTATTACGGTAAAGATGTTCACATTCAATAATGATATATTGATTGTTTATTATATCGGATTTGTCAGTGATCTCCACGTTAATTTGATTTCCATCTTACTTAACGATTTATTTTAACGAGGTGTATTACACTTAAAACCGGGCCAAAAGGAACCTCTCTGATTTGTACCCACGACCCCTCCTGTAGTGGCAAATAGGTATTCCCAAACATTGTGAAAAACATATCTATAGCTTCGTTGTTAACTTAATCCTCTCAGTATTGATTTTCTTACTTGGCATTTGTTATGTGCAATTTACGTTGAGTACTACCTGTCTTGGTTGGGTGATGGTCTGTTGAATGAATATTTGTGGTTCATTGTAATTCTCTCATTTTTAGTATCCCCGACAACTTCTTTAGAGGATGAATGTAATACTTGTTTGAAACTAAGTTTTTGATTTACATGAGTTTGCCTCACCATATACGTCTTTTCAGGGATGTTTAGTGATTATTTTTTCCCTTCTCCTGACACTTTAAACACCCTTTCTCTCCCTTATCCCTTGCCCTTCCCACCTGGTGCGCACCTCCTGCCACACACCTTTCTGATGGATCACGGGGTATTTATATTGATGTACTTTGTAGAATTATGATGGCAGTGTTCTACATTTGTAAAATCAATCCTGGAATATTCCTATTCGAGATGATTGTATAGCTTTCCCATATTGTGAATCGTAGTGTGAGTGTTTTTAATGGCGAATCCGATGAAATAGTCTCAGGAGAGCGTGACAACGTGGCATTCAAGATTGCACCGTCGTGTGTCGTCTTCCACCTTTCTCAGAACGGAGTTGGTACAGCCATGATGCAGCCCGTGTTTGGAGAAAATGAAATACGCGCTCTAGCGGAAAATATCGAGGCTTCACCCGAGTGAACGTCGTCACCTGGCAACTTTTTATGTTCACCGGCCAAGTTAATTTGTATTAGCAGATTCGTGGATTGCGATTCATAGCCACTGAAATAGGTTTACCGATTCAGCCTTAGTCACGTTGTGATGTGATTTTTAACTGTGTTTGAAGAAGCTTTGAGAATTGGAGATATCCAGCGTCGACATTTTTGGTCGTAGCGAGAATTCGTGAGAATCGCCGAATGTTTGCCCGAGACTAGTGTTGATGCGTAAAGAAAAGATGTTTGTTTCCTCTCTGTGGACGCTCTTGTCAGCAGGGTGCTCGACAAATGTGTCACTGGGTGGACTCAACTCCCTCCGTCTGCGAATGCGGATTGATGCTCATGAGCTGCCGAACGAAAGAAACAGATGGGCGACATGTCATTTAGCAACCCAAATTTCGCGAGTATTTTCGCCAGTCATCGAGGAGTCGCCTTGGCCCATTAGTTGGCTTCCTTGTGCGCCCGAAAATAGCGAGTAACCCTTAAGGGTAAGGTGGGTGTAATATGTTTCGGAGCTCTTAATTTTAGAAGCGTCCCTCATGCTCGAAGGGGTACCGGGTCAGGGTTTTTTTTTAGCTTCGATTTTAAACTTTAAATTTTTCGTAAAAAAAGTGCGCTCCGTAAAGTGCTCAAGCATTGGTCTGGGTTGCAAACAAGAACTCGTCTTATCGATCGATACGTATGCGATAATATCAGACCATACGTTTAAAATCTCGGCCTGTTTTCATCCTCAAAAGGCGTTTTTGGTTTTTTTTGTTGTTTTGTTTTCCACAGAGGGATATCAATGTGACCGACAATGAATCGGTGTGAGATTTTCCCGATGTATTATTGATTAATGGTCGGCGCCATCGGATGGTACGCAAGAGAAGCTATTCCTCTGACCTTTTATCTCCCCTAGGTCACGGTCAAAATTCTAAAGGTCAGGTCCACTCGGCGGGCTTTTGTTGCTGGGGCAGGAGACAGACAGATGTGATTGGTTGTGTGACGACGGATGATTGTTACAAGTCCGTTCGCACAACCTCGGGTTGGCTACGTGAAATCCTCTTGATTATGTTTCTCGTTATGTAACGGCTTTAACGTCAAGTGACTCCTTTTTCTGAGGGAAAATAATGCTCGTATTACGCCCCCGGGTCCCTATGTCATCTTATCACATTCAACTGGTCATAAACATGTTGCCATCCCAATAAATAAATGCGTGAAGTAATGGGAAATCGGAGGAGATCGAACTTCGTAAGTGGGGTTTGCTCGCTTGCATAAAGCTTCTCTCTTCTTCGTCCTCCTCTGCGGATGAATATTTTTTCATTCTCGCCGTGATTTAAATTTTTTTCTTCCCTTTGGATTCAGAAAAATTCCTGTCTGTTAAATCAAAACTTTCCCATGAGAGAGTAAAAGTATGGAGTACCGTTCTACAATAATGACTTACATTTCAATGTTTGCATTGTCTCCGCACATCGCCAATCACCTGAGTAAATCATGTTGATAGCCTTACTTCCAATTATGTGACATTTTCCGCCTTCCTCTGCCTATTTTTCGGCATTTTGTAACATTTTAAGTATGAAATATTTCCTTTAAAGTGTATATAAATAAAATGAACGGATCAAATTAGATGTTTTTTTGATAAATCAATATAATTTATGTATATTGACGCATTAAACATTCTCACCGCACTATCAATTCGGCGTTGTCTAAATTCACTGTGTTTCCTTAGTTACGCATTCAAAAGTGGGAGGTCGAAATGGTGGAAGACGCCATTTTAGAACTTACGGATGTTATTATTTATTGTTATATTGAACATTGAGTTTTGTAATAACTCAAAAACCGGGTATATTATGAAATGACAATAATTACTTTATAATGTGCGCACATAATAATTATTAGTGCCACTTCAACTAGTTCCGCCAACGAAAGTTGTCTGAAAGTCGAATGTGGCGTATATATATCGGATATATATATATATTTATGTCTGTTTAATATGTAGATTTTTATCCGGTTGAATTATTTTGCAAGTGTCTGTTTGATTTTGTTTTGTATTTTTATCTTATTGTGCATTGTGTAAGTGGTACAAGTTTCATTGATTTGACTCCAGATTTGCGTCAGTGGAAGCCGTTGTATTTTGCGACATGTTCAGTTTGCCTACGGTAACGATTTAGGGAATACGCGAGGATACATTGAAATTTTGATCTGAACGAATCATAAGCCTGAGGCCTATTTGGTGCTACGGGAGGCTTATGGAGAGTCTGTTCTTCCAATAGAGCCGCTATAATACGGTTTTAAATGTTTAAAGAGGGGAGACGATTTCGACCCGTACGAGTTGGACCCGTACCTTGAGTCACTTGTAACACGAGGAGCTCGTCGACGCTTCCAAATCGTACCGATCTCGCCCCGCGTGATCCCGAGGGTGTGCGGGTGGAGGAACCACTTTGCTCACCGTCGAATCCGTCACGTTAGCACCCTGGCCCCCTCTCCTCATCCATTTTCGCGCGTTTAGAGCCGCGGGAAATTGATTTTCGCGAGGGTTCGCCCTCACCGAGGTCATGGCGTCCATCAAGCCGATGGACCAACCCTCCTCCCCCACACCTCACCCTCAAACCGGAGCAGTATGTCCCCCAGGGTGCGTGGTCGGGGATTTGGAAGGGGGGACGCTTTTTCGGCCATTTTTTTCGGTACATCCCCTCGTCCCCCCTTCGGCATCCCCCTTGGGGGCTTGCGTTGGGTTTTTCGTGGGGTTCCTCCAGGGGGGAGAAGGGGGGCGGAAGAGTGGGGGTAAAGGGTACCCGTCGTCCGAATCGATACCGGGGGCCTTTCTCTCTCTCTCTCTGTCTCTCCCCTCCTCCTCTATCCCGCCTCCGCACCAACACACCCTTTCACTCGGTCCCCCACCTCTCCTCTTGTCTCCCTCGGAAATGGGCCACGCGCACCCGCCCCTTTTGTGGTGCGGAGGGAGCTTGCTGCCCGCCCTACCTTCGGAGGGAAATATTCTTCGTTGGCTTGCGTCGCTTTGCCGCGCCTTGGGTGTTGCACCGGCCCCCGGCGGATGGCAGCAGCGTCTCCCGCATTCAACCCTTTACTCCCGCGGCCATTCGTTCACTCAGCTTCCTCCCCACCCCACCATCGAGGCCCTCCCAGCCGGCACTTAAGGATGCCACGGGGTCGGGAGATTAAGGTCGGGGTGCGTTGTGGGCAGGATTTTTGTAGCGAAAAGTTTTCCCAGAGGTTTATTATTTAATCATGAGATAATATTTGTTCCTCCATGAGTAAATATTGCACGAATACTGCGATAAAGTTTGTCAGGGTTTAGGGAACTTAATTTTAGTGTGGGCCCGAAGTATCGATGAATTTTCCCGTGAAAAAAGTTCCATTTAAAAGTTATTAACTTTAGGTGTTGCTGAAAATGGAATTGCCTTTTACCGGTTTTAACTTTATTAATTATGTATTTGCATTAGGGTTGAGTGTTAGAATAAGCTTAACCAATGGGCGAAGAACATTAAGAGAGATTCCACCGAAATATTCGAATATTTCGTTCGGCGAAATTTTTTGGCGGAAAACTTATTGTTTAATGTGTAGTGAATTAACCTTTTATTATTGAAGTGGGCATTACCGTATAATTGAATCGTTTTCGATTGGTTTACCCAGTGCTGTTGCGATTTACGCATTGCAGGCGGGAGAGTTTTACAGGTATGTGATCCGTTTTATGTGTAAACAAATAAGTTTTTACTTTTGAAATTAGTAAGTTTTATATTAAGGAAACGCTTTGAGATCCCAAGAATTTATCTGCGATCATAAGTGGTCCTTGTGCTGGATGAAATACAGCGGTATCTTATTTTAATCTTTATCTCTTTTATTCGACGAAAGAAACATAAATGCATATGTATGAAAGTCATCTGGCGCAGAGACTCACCAAAAATTTCAATTCAAATGGCACGATTTAAAGAGATTGTGGCAAGAATGTTTCATTAATGCAAATTCCTTTGGCGCTCAGTACTAGGCAGGTTCATGAAGGCATACTAAACAAGTAATAATCTTTTGGAAATGCTCGTAAACTAAAGATGAGTAGCATCAAAGCATAAATACAGCTGAAGAGATTTTGCGTACATTTTGCGGTTGTACGCGGTTCTGTTTCGTGATTGGGAAAAGTATTTTCAAACTATATCGAAGATCATCCAATTTATTTTCAGGATTAGATTCAATCGTTCTTTTTTTATCGATTGGAAAAGTTAAGATTAGACTAATTCGGGGATATGTGCCTAGATCGTTCCGCGTTCAAAAGTTTTCTCCGTTCGACGTTAAGTTAGCGATCACTGTGCCGACGGAGGATATTGCGATGCATTTGAGAGTTCTTTTTATCCTCCGTTCTTTCGAAAGATCGGAAAGCGTGAATTGGTCCAGTAGACTCCTGAAGGATGCACCTTCCGTCGTGTGCGATCCGTATTAGGGCGTGGATGGGTGGGAATAAGCTCCCCCCTCCCCACTCCTTCTTGTTTACACCATCCCTCCCTCTATCCATCCTCAAGAGTCGGGGAGACCCAATTCTTGACTCGGTCGGGGGAGGTTTGCTGCGTTCCTTGCGCCGCTGCAACGGGTTGGTTGGGAACGCAGTATCGATTCCGGCGCGGGAGGACGGCCCGGCGCCGTCGGCAGGTCGGCCCTGTTTAACTTCCCGAAGAACGATATCTCCCGCGAGTGGGTGGATGGAAGGTCGGCGGGGGCGGGAGGGCATGTTGGGAATTTGGGTCATTCGGTCTCATCCCTTCAATTGGACCGGGGGAATTCCCAGGGTTTTTTTATTCCCCTCCCAAACTCCCCCCCCCCTCACCACCTGCCTCTTTGGGCCACTTTTGACAGTTTTGTGCACCGTGGAAGAGCTTTATGGATTCTTTAACCGTAGTAAGTTCTCCTCTGTTCGTTGAGAAGTTTCATGAGATCGCTTCACTTATTTCTTCTTTCTTGAGACATCCGTGTCCGACCTAAGATACGGAGATGAAATTTGTGCCCCCGACTCTCTGACATTTCGTTTAACGGGGTCCCATGCTAGGGTTTCTTAAAATGGAAGATATAATTGTCAGCTGCTAATGACAGTCGTTTTTTTAGCAAAGTGCAAATTTTCGTGTCGGCATCGGGGCAAGATTTGTGCCCAGTGATCTTGTAGTCAGTGACCTAATAGTCAGATAGGCATGCATATAGGCAAATGATCGATCATTGATTTATACCAAGCTTATTTCAGTTGCCACGCGATGGGGGTATCAAAAGTTTATAAGGCGGTGTATGCTTAAGCGGTTTTTTTAAATAGTTATTTAGCGAGACCATTGACAGCTGAAGCTCCTTATGTCATCACGGATAGGTGGGTAACTTTGCAGAGGCGCCAGATTTTCAGGGATTTAAGGGAAGTATGGGTGAAGAGAAACCCAGCATCGGCATTAGCCTCTTCTTGACGAAAGGCGCCAAGGGGGCACACATTTTGACGTCCCATTCGACGGACGGCGTACTTCATCTGTCGCATTTTCTGCATTTCCACCACAAGCAGAGATCGGGATAGGAATGAAAAATTCTACCACCACCAGGATTCGAACCCTGGTACTCGGGGTGGAAAGGTGTAACTCAAGCCATTGTACAAGCCGGATCACTCTCCTTCTCTCTCTTCATAATCCCGTTATTGTTCGTTCAGAAAAGTTTCAATGGACTCTCCTTATTAGGTCTATCCTTACGTCGCATTGTCGTTGCATCGCCGGATCAGCTGTTCGTGTAATTAAAGTCGGCGGGGATGGTGACTAGGTCCTGATTTTTATCGAATTTACTGAGCCTGCCTTCCTCGTCAATTTATCCGAAATTGCGTTCAATTTGTCAAAGTCGCCGTCGGTGTTTTCTTTTGGTTTACTCGCGACACGGCGACGGGGGGTCCATCCGGGCGAAATCGTGTGATCGTCCCGTTCATTTTGCGCCCCGGAGCACCCTGCATGCGCTCGTTAATTATTTCCGGGGCACTGGATCGTACTGGACCACCCTACCCCTCCACTCCGCGGATGAATGAATCCTCGAAAACTCTGATCCGATCGATCATTCACCTCACCTGTCCGCCCGCCCGGATGGGAGCAGGTTCCCGAAGCGTTCAAATCTCTCTTCTCTCTTCTTCGGTCCTTTTCGTGCGATAGCTCGAAATATCGAATCATTGATTGTGCATGTGTTTACGGTGTATGAGAGTCGTCGAGGATGGCGATGTAAATGCACATACTGTCCCCTTGCTGACGCGATCCGTTCACATTGCCACTTCCAACCTCGGCTCACAAAAAAGAGTTATCGAGGTGATGCGATAGGGAGAGTGTGTATCGATGGAATAAGAGTATATTTGTGTATCGTTATATTTAGGGAGAATTCGATCGACTTAGGCGTAAACAAATGCGAATACGAGGTGTCTACAAATGTGAATGCAAACTAAAATAAACGCTCGGATCCGTTTTTGTTGAATAATACGTCAATTTACGTTCAATGTGCGATACCTTTCATTCATATCGCGAGTCGATGTGTCGACATTCTCTGATTCTTAAGAGAAAAATATATTTTTATTGCTTGTAAAAAAGTTTTCTTCAATGCATACTTGCTGGGTGAACCTTACGACACCCGTTTATATTAGCGTCGTCAAACATGATGTGCTAATTAATATCGTCTGATTATTCTTCTTTGTCTTCTTCTGCTATCATTAATGAATAGCGATGGCTTTTTTTCTTTTTAAGGTTTTTGATAGTTAAAGCGTATTTTGTTGTGGATCAACTGCTAGTTTTCATATCCATATTTTTTCTTCAAAATTTCTGATGGATGGTATGAAACAAATCATGGGAAGAGCGCTCGGATGAAGAAAAGTGAGCGTGACAGGTATGTTGGAGGAATTAGGTAGGGATTTCCTTAATTTGCGAAAAGATCAGGCAATACTTAAGACTTTTAGAAAGGTTCAGGACACCTGAGTTTGTATTCGACACCGAGAGAATTACACGTATGTATATTGTTCCCTCATTACATTCACACAGTGGGCAAACAGGAATGAATAAAAGTGATTGACGCCACCTCGGACTGGTTAAAGTACTCGTTCTTCCCTCGCACGATACGCAAATAATATCACAGCAAACTCGGGCCCAATCATCCGAATGTATTTATTTAAAAATAAAATTGTCGTAAAATTAGAAGTTGGAGTCTTGGCATGAATGTGTGTGAGTGTGCGACTGTTTTCGTTTCGAGCAAAAGGTATATGAATATGCATGTACCAATCCATACTTCTGAATGGTCTCCTGGTGTCATAGCACCCACCACCACGCACGCCCTTGCGGCACCTTGCTGTCTTTCTTGTCGACGTAGATTAACCTTTCGCACATGTGGTTTAAAATGCTGGAAAAGATGGGCAAAAGAGGTCCGCTTTTGGGAGAAGGTCACCATTTATTTCGGCACGACCTCACCCGTCTGCACCTATGTGTATTCGACCGTCTCCCACGTCCCACGCCGAGGGAGTTGTGGATGTGGTGTGTTTATGGGTATGACGAGGGATGGAGGGAAGGGTAAGATGGACGAAGGAGATGCTCCCGTGTGGCGGGGGGCGTGGGCGGATGCTCACCAGACTGAAAGCGAGAGATATTGGGTCGGGAGGCGCGGTAATTGGTCGGGCGATATCTGTCCCTCGGTCATGTCACACCCCGTAATGGGTTCTGCTCTTGACGGTGGAGTGAAGGTCACCGAGCTGCGTGCCTTTTGGAGCGGCCCAGAGTGGGAGGAGGGGGCGATGGAGAGCGGAAGGGTCGGCGAGGATATGGGCGGTGGTTTTTCGGTGACTCTTGCTGTTCACTGGTCCAGTGGTTCGCGTTCCGACAAGGTCGGATCGTGACATTTTAAAGGCTCGTAAACTTATTCTCATTGGCTCAATGTGACTTATTATATCGACTTTTTTGTTGCCATTTCAAAGAGCATTAATGAAGGAAGGAGGGTTATTATGCACTCGATGTCATAAATATCGAATTCTCTCCTAATAACATTATTGCCCATATTAAATACAATCGAGATGCCCTTTATTTGTAAATCAAGAGGGTAAACAAAATGTTTGGTCTGTTATATAACCGAATTTCCATTAAACCTTGTTAGTCTTGGAATTTTAACTGTCGTCAATATTTCGACGGGGGAGTGCTTATAATGAACTTATTGTTCAAATAGCAACAGAGTGATTAATTTTTTGTCCTTGTTTTATACAACGGAGCTTCTGTTAAAGGTAAATGATCTTGTCTCGATCCCTGTCAAATTATATTTTAATGCGACAGTAATGTGCTTTTACTGACCTAAACGAGAAAGTCGTATAAATACGACTTTCTCGTTTATTTCAAAGACGGAGTATTACAGAGCGACATGAGGTGTGTAAAAAATTGCGGGATATCAAGGCATTAAAACGATCGTTTTTATCTAAATAAATAGAAGACACTGGGTGAGTCAAACATATTAAATTACATGATTTATGTCATGTTATGTATTTCTCTTTTTTTTCTTAAATTAAATTTTTGCATCACTCTGCTTACCATGACTCGAATCATAGAATCCACTGCCGCCAGTTTAAATTATTGCGAAATGAATACCTCCTCGAGTTCCTTCACGCATTTAGTGCATCTACATCTACACAGATAACCCACGAGCCACCAAAAAGGTGTGTGGCAGGGGGTGCAAGCAACCGGTTGGAATGGATAAAGGATAAGGGAGAGGAAGGACGTTTAAATGGTCGAGAAGAGGAAAAAAACATGAACTATAAACAACCCAAAAAGATTTGTAAATCGGTATGCATGTTAGAGGAAAACTCAGTTCCGAGCAATTGTTTATTTCACCCACTAAAAACGTTCTTTGATATACGAAAAAGGAGGAAATAAAAATGAACCACAACCAATAATATCATAGACCTCCACCGTGCTAAAACAGGTCTAGCAGAACTGGAAAGTAAGATGGGGAAAATTGAATTAATTAGGTATGATTAAATTAGTAAGTATTGGGAATATAGGTGAGTAACGGTAGCCGGGAGGTATTTAGTTATTTCCACACCCTTAAAAAGTTCGGGTGCCTGTTCGAGATTGGTCGTTACTTCCTCCCAACTCCACCCATCCAACACTCAACCGGCCACTTGGCATTAAGTGCCCCACTCCCGCCCAATGAGCGCCGGGGCCCTACGTCGATCAAATTTTCGAAAAGGAGGATATCTGATATGAAGCGTCTTTCTCACGATGATCATCCTCGGGGAAGTAAAATTTCCGATGCGTTTTCCTCGTGGTCAATTCTCGCCCACATCTGCAAAGGCACCTTGGCGTGATTCTCGAGCGTGCAGGACGGTGTTGGCGCCGTTAATACCGGCATGCGTGTAAGTTGTATGAGCCCGTGAATGAATGTATTTGTGCTCCCGTAGGCGCGAGATCAAGCATCGCCAATTATCGAGTTCCTAACGTTCTCGACGGCGGGAGAGTTTTTAAGAGGAGTTACGGCTGTTGTGGTTCCGTCTCGTCCTCCAACCTGCAATTATAGTAGCTCCTCGGAGACCTTGCTAAGGGGGGAGCGGAGGGGGGAGTTCAAACACGTCGGGATTCCGCCCGTATCCGTTCGTTTGTTTATTTATCCCTTGCGCACTTCTCCCCGATCGCGATGACTCCGCCCTGGTGTATCTCTCGCCCCTCGACCAACATATCACGTTGAGGAAGTGGGATTCATTCCTACCCTCTTCTTAACCCTCCCCTGCCCCCCACTCTTGTTTTATTTATCTCCTCCGTGTTCTGCGGAGGGAAATCGCGTCATTGGCAGCAAGAGCGTGGATCAGAAAATGATGGACGGCTTTTCCGCGTCTCTTGGTTTATGCGGCGGTTCGCATCCCCTCACACTTACCCAGCTGTTCGCATGGGGACGCTGACGTTTCGCCCGCGTCGTCCTTGGCTTAGGGAGTGACCTCTTTCAGGAAGTTCACGTGCAATCATAGCAACCCCGAGGATTGTTTTCCGCCCTCAAGTCATGTAAGTGTGGTCATAACGCGGAAATGTTTCGGTTCACACGGCACATGTGTCCGTCCGGCGATAGGGTTATCGTCCGCCGGGCGAAAGCTTTCGTCATTCATCGATTAAGAACTTTCTTGATAGTCACGTACTTTTCAGTATTGTCTGGACAAGATCTAATAGATTTAGCCTCTATTATTTAGCCAGTAAAAGTGCAAGAGTTTCGCGCTAAAATTTTCCTCATACGAGCCATCATTTTTTTAGTAGCGCCAGTTTATGAGAAGTTTGTACTCATAAACTGGCGCTGGCGTGCACTGGCGTTCATGTACTTGAAGTGATCTGATTATAACGGCCCGTTTCCGCTTCGTCAACGGAATGAAATGTGACCAAACCAAAATCGTTTTCAGTGATTATGAGTGAAAAGTATAAATAACTGTTCTTAAAATAATTCTACCCGGATTTGATTAGGGAAAAAATATCTAGTTCCCTTATTGTTTTTCAATGGCGTGTGCAAATTCAATTAACGTGATCACACAGTATTCAACCCTTAGGTCGGTTGGGTAGGTTTTCGGTAGAGTTACATAGCTTGGGTGGAGCTGCAGGTGCCCAGAGAGGCTTTTGGTCGCTCTACCCCTGGACTACCGCGACCCACCTGTCAATGTCATATCCGGGGAAAATAATGCGAAATATTTCCTAATAAAATACGCTTACATATAAGCTCATTTTTTTATGCGATTATATTTCAGTTCAAATTAATTGTTACCCTAGGTAATATGGTACGTATGGTTAGATGTTTTTCTCTCAGGGGTGCGCCGAAACGAAAGGAAGGATGACCGGAAGTCCGAAGCTTGATGAGGCCTTGGATATAATTTTTTTCGCCTCGCCGATTTTCGCTCGCCCATGGGTTTCTTGAGGGCGGGACTCCTTCCGCGATCGCCTGCGCAGGAAATTAAAATTCGTTGACGTCGAGAAACGTGCTATCCTTGGACCGAAAAAAAAAGTTTATTCCTTTTTCAACGATATGTGGAGATGTCATTTGAACTTACGGACGGCTCACAGAACATAGGTATGCGTATGTGCAATATAAATAAATAAATAAATATATATATATATATATATATATATGTGTGTGTGTGTATATATATATATATATATATATATATATATATGTGTGTGTGTGTATATATATATATATATATATATATATATATATAAGTAATTGTTTATACATATGAACGTACACGCAATAATGAGTAATTTTCCCATAAAGTCATTCAAATTACTTTCTTTAAACAGCCACTTAAATAAGTACATAGAAGAATAATTGTCGTGGGGATCACGGTCAGTGGACGTTCTGGCACCAGGCGGCGGCACCACCATCAGCAGAAGAGGATGCGCTCGTCAGTTTCACGGCAGTTTTCTTTCAAATTATATTGGTGTTTGTTTAAATAAACTTGTGCGTACACGTTTTATGTACACGCACACATACATAAAATTCAAACGAAGGATCGAGATGGCGTTAGCCAATGAAAATATAGAAAAACACTTAAAAAAGGACACTCACACGTATTCCGAAATTCCGGTGGCAAGACCACCTTTCTCTGCGGAAAGAAGGAACTGATGTAGTACACACACACACACGTACACATATATATGATCATCATCAGTATTCCTAGTATCCCTACCCGTTTCAGTCACCAATGTAGAGGTGAGAACTCGCGAATCCGCATAATTAATAAGCTTTCCGATCTTTTAAAATTCCCACGCTTAACTACCATCTTTAATTCCCTTCCCAGCATTCCCCGCGCCTCCCCCTCCCCAGACTCCATAGTCACTGTCCAAGACCTTCCAGTCTGACCTGACGAAGGCGTCAGAGAAGGTCGAAAGCTCAAACCATCTTAAATATGAGTGTCCTTTAACGTGTTATCTATTTTATTTTGTGTTCAATTGTGCCGTCCATATATTGCATTGCTCTCGTGAGTGCTTCTACATCATATGGCGTGTATATATATATATATATATATATATATATATATATATATATATATATATATATATATATATATATATATATACACACACACACACACACACGCACACACACATACACACATGCGTATATGCTGATATATTGACGTTTATTTTCATTTTTTTGCCGATAAGCGTCGTGATGTGCGTCTGCATCTATCTGGTGTGACGTATGTAGGCGAACTCCACCCTTCCTTCTCATCATCCCCCCCCACCAACAAACGCCCCTCTCTTCCGATCGGCCGTTGGCTACCGCCCTGTCTGAGCAACAGACTCTTCTCTTTGACCCGATATGCGAGTACCCCCCCCCCCCTTTCCACTTCCCTGGGGAAACGGGCCCACATGCGCCCACCGCTGACGTCACGCGCATGCACAAAAAGCGTCCGCTTTCGCCCAATTTGCATCCTTTGGACGGTCGGCCGTCACCGTGTCGTGTTTCCAACTCCTTCCCTTCACCCCAACCCCTCCCCCCCTCTCTCTCTCTCTCTCTCTCGCCTCAACCGTCCCCTTCTGCTCCTCTCCCCCCACAATGAGATTTGATGGCGTCCCATTCGTGCGTAGGTTCCCCTTGCCTCGTGTGTGGGGGGGGGGATCGCGAGGGGACGTACGCGTCAACCAGCACCGGTTTGAATTTTGAATGAGGAGCCTTAGGGTGATTCCTCCGAATGTAACCGGGTTGGTGCGGTAGGCAGTGTACTGGCTTCCCACCCCAAAGGCCCTAGATTCGAATCCCGAAGGTCGCAGGATTTTTCAGTGTTATCCCGATCCATATTTGGGTGTCATGATGAGAAAAGTTCCGAGCACGCCTTCAGCTGGATGTGACGTTAATACCTGTTGGTCTTTCATCTGAAGGTGGCTAATACCGTCGCCGAGTTTCTCTCCTCTAATTCTCTGACAATCTTCCCCCATTCCCTGAACATTTTTTAACTCTCTCAATAGACGAAATATGGTGCAAATGTAGTTCGCCTCCCACAGTAATATAGGTAAACTACTTCTCCTGAATTAGCCCCTTAGTACGAGTGATAAAATTGGTCATAGTTGCGCGTTCGAGTAGTGGTAGGTGTGGTTGTAGTGGAAAGGCATCGGCGATATCCTACTGTTAACGAAAGACGCCAAGTGGGCACATCTCCTCCGACGGAGGGTGGTAGTCTCCATTTTAACTACTCCGCATGGCTCATTTTAGGGTACCACCGAAAAAATCTTTCCGTTGTCAGGATTCGAACCCTGGTCCTTGTGGTTGTTACCCAGGGGACAAACCACATTACCCATCCAGCATTTAATACTTTAATGCCTTACCCTTTTAAAAGTTTATTGCCGCATATCACTGTATTACGTTTTCTTGAAATGGGCGTTTATTTATAATCTTAATGCCTCCTAATTGATGCATGTTAAAAATACTCGCGTCAAGAGTTAGCCAATTGCCAAAGTCCTTTGTGTCATAAACGTAACGATAGCGAAAATATTGAGTGTCTTTGCGCAATGATCCAGATGTCGTAAGTCTCTCAGAGGCGATAATCAGCAGTGATGCGTCGTCACGGAAATAGGGGTTTTAGCTCTCACACGTCACTGTTACTTTGACATCGTGTCGTAATCCGTGTCCCCGACGTAAGAGCCTCACGATGGCGGAAAAGGTTCTTTTTGGTCAATAGAATTGGGAGGAATGAGTAATTTATTCTGGCGCACCTTAACTGGCAATAATCTTCAGTTTCTTTCAGGACTTTGTTGACATTCACTACCGGGATATCTTATGCAAGTTATTCTCCTCCAAATACTTAGATAAACACTTAGGTATTTTTCACACGCTTGTCACGTATTTATACGTCATTTTCAACCCAATGTCTTGTCTTGAAAATGATATGTACGCATTGTCACGTATTTATACGTCATTTTCAACCCAATGTCTTGTCTTGAAAATGATATGTACGCATTGGAATCCCGGTTGACATTGTTCTAAAATTCTGTTGAAATCTAGCATGTATGAAATTACATTAAGTTAAGTCAGATAATGTACATGTAGACTAACCACATTCAGTTTTGAATTCAAATGGATAAATTCAAAGCGTGAATCACACACACTCTTTAATGCTTTGTGTAAATAAGCCTGTGTGTTTGTGCGCATGCGCAAATATATATATATATATATATATATATATATATATATATTTGTGATAACTAGTGGTACACTTCTAGGCTGGGTAGGATAAGAGAGACGGCTTTTGGGAGAGATTCAATGGTGAGACAAGAATGGGTGTGCATGAAATACTTGGGGGCAATGGGTTGCTGAAGGCTATAATTAATGGGAGAGTTCTAGGAATGCGAGACAGAGGGAGGAATATAATAAGTATTTAGATTGCTATGAGGGAGGTAGCGAATGTACAGCGGTAAGAATGAATTATTAGAGTTGTAGTTAAGGGATTAATAATATTTCGTAATAATAGGTAGAGCGTAGGTGTACAGTGGTGTGTAGTGCCATACTTCATAAAAAATATACCCTATCGTAGTACACTAAGGGGGCGTGGTGGTCCAACGCTGGACTAATGACCGCAAGGCCCTGGTTCGATTCCGGGTGACGCCTCCAGGTACTCTCAAACTTCACTCAGGCTTTGCTAGTTTTCGGGTAAACCACAGTCGGCATAGGGAGAACTGACCACCACTGCCCTTATTTTCTTGAAATTGTGTATTTGACACGCCCTTGGGCTTAGTACTAGTTAACTTCTACCCTCAACTACAAACCAAACTTTGGGTTGATAATTGTGGTTGGTCACCCAGCCGCATCTAACCTTAACCGCTTTTTTATACTGTTCCACTTCGCTTTTATACTTCCTACGTTCATCGCTTCTCTTTATACTGAACAATTCCACCTCACCACACACGGTAGTAGTAAACTGCTGCAAATAAAATTTATACAGAGGTGTGTATTCATGCATACAGTCATGGAGATCTTAACACCCCACGCCACACGTCCATGCGGGGTATTGCGTAGATGTAGATAACCAAGGGGAGAGTTTCCATTTGGAAGGGGTTCGGGCGCCCGTTCCAGCGGGTTGCATCGCGTGCGCGTGTACTACTGCGCCGGGCCTGGCCGCGGCCTCTCTCTGGGGGGCGGGGGGGCGTCTTCTCGGGGTGAGGGCTGGGGGGAGGGTTGTTTCACTTGGATTGGGGGGTGTGGCCGAAGAGGGAGGAGACACGCTCGGGTGAAGATCGCCCGGGAGTCGGTGCGTGCGTGCCGCCCTCGCACTTCGTTTCCATCCCTTCCCCCTTCCCCACCCTCTCCCCGCCATTGCACCCCGTGCGGGTTCATCGCCCTCCATCCCAGGGACGCACGCGTGTTCGCCGCGGTCCCCAACCCCCTCTCGCTCCTCCCCTTTATTTTTTCCCCGTAGACGCGCTCCTTCACGGGGGGGGGGGGGGAGAGTCTCCGGCGAGGTCGCCGGGGCGTGCGTGACTTTCCATGGATCGCGGTGCACGTCCGACGCGGCGGGTCTCGTGTTTTTTTTGTTTGTTTTTGCACTCCTCTTCTTTCGCCTAGTCGTGCATTTCTCTGGCGCGCGTGGTGGTCTTCCTTTGCCCTTCCCCCCCCCCCCCATCAGACGAACGATACGAAATAAACCTATGCATGCTTAGAATATTTCTTCTTTAACCTTAGATCTGCTCAAATAATCAAATTTCAGCTCATGTGAGCATTGTCCATATTATCGCTTAAGGAGATCAGATTGTGGGAACAGTTAGTTGAAATTTGAAGAAAAAGCTGAGGGTTAGAGATGAGACATTCCGGACTGAAGATTTTTCACGGAGCCATCTGCCTCCGTTGTTCCTAGTCAGCAGCTACACCACCAAGACGGCGAATCGGCATGTCTCGGCAAGCTCGAGACGGACATTCAGCTGGGTTGAGCAGGGAAAGAAGGTATCGTCTGGACTCAACGTCGTGTCAGTTGCTTCAGTCCTGCCCTGGTGTGTGTCTAGCGGGGAGTTCCCGAGTGGGTGGGCGAGCTCGTCTTCCCCCGTTTCAGGGGTTTCACGGGTCACATCTCAGTCCGATCCCCTTACGTGTCCTCCTCACGTGTGAGTGCAGGAGAACCTCTGATAACGGACACACCCTCACTTGCGGGCAACTCCCAAGACATGCTTCCCTCAAACGGACCCCATTGGAAAATAAGGGATGTTGCATCGAGATATCGTGTGCATACAGTATGTCATTTTGATAAAAAAATTCCATTTTTGCTGTACTTGAAGTGCGGTCTGTCAAATGAATATGATAACACAGGATCTTCACGCCTTATTTTGCGTAGAAATTGACATCGAACATGTCAATTTCTACGCAAACTAAGGCGTGGAGATCCTGTGTTATCATATTCATTTGACAGACCGCACTTAAAGGACATCAAAAACGAAATTTTTTATCAAAATGACATACTGTATGTACACGATAATGACGTTAAAAATGTATTACTATCCCCATCGTACTACAATAGGATTATTTCAATACATTTCGAGAGATTAAGTGTAGAACGGATAGATTTAAGTTGTCATTTTTCCCACGAATGATAAGGGATCCGAATAACGTTGTCCGACCTCGCTAGGAAGGAAAAGAATTTTGGGTCAAAAGTAGTTTGGTGCGTAACCACCCCCTGTCACTCATCCTACCAAGGGCTTGTAGGGTACTGTGTGTAATAGTAATTATAATGAAATAATAGAGAAACATTATTTGGCATTGGCGAGGCCGCAGTTCGGAATATGCGTCAAGCCATTTGGGACCCATCAGTGATGGAGTTGAGAGAGAGAAAAGGTGCAATGAAGATTTGTGATGAAATACCACTAATTGAGTGTAACGCTATCGGTTAAGGAAATGAGAAGGGAGTCCCTCGAAGCACGAATAGAGAAGACGAGGCTTAGTCTTATTTAGGAGGTGCAAGATACTAGATTGGAATTACGAGGTCTATTAAAAAACGTCCACACGTGTTTTTTTTGGAATAGCGCGCCTTCAGTTGGTTATTTTTTCATCCGCTTGGAGGTGTTGGGTCCGCGGAAACTTCCCTATCGCCAAATTGTTAATATCTTGTTTTGTTAATTACGGCCGTTAATGTGAATGGCTGTTGGTGGGGTGCGGCGAAAAACCGGATCCGCCCCTATGACGCCGAAGAAATTATTAATGCCTTTCATTATATCGGCAGACTGGGCCATTCGGATAAGATAAGGGAGATAGGCTGCAGCGCCAATAGATACAGGGACTCTCCTTAGCCTCCTGCAATTTGCGATCACAAAAAATTAAAGCTGAAGAATGAAGAAAACACTGCGGTCGATGAACCGAGATACAAACCATTAGCCTCGAACATTAATCTATTTGATTACCAAATGCCGGTTACTTAACACCCCCTGCCGCACGCTTCCTGTGCGGCTTGCAGGGTATGGCGTAGATTTAGATGTAGGTTGGACACCATTTCCTATTCAACGTGCGATTTCCCTCAAGTTCTTTTTACAGGAAAATGTTCACTGTCTGATTTTTAGTTTGGGTTCCCTAAAAAAGCATCACCGAAGATTCATACCCAAACGCAAAACGTCCCACCCATTGGGTCACTCTCCAAATTTAACTTGTGCAAAAATGCAAATTTAGTTTAATGGGGCTGCCGTGATCACATATTCATACGACAGGGGTGTTCCGAATTGACAGTATAGTAATAGGTTGTCGTTTTTCGGTTAATTGGAGGTGTATCAACCTTGAAATTTGGGTGAGAGGGTTGTTGGTGGTGGTGGATTAAGGGAGGGTTTTATGGTAGCTGTGGCGTATATGTATAAACCTTTGGAAATTTGCCTAAAACGCCCTCGCGATCGATATCTCGAGCACCCATGTCATCTGCTGACAGATGGGTGAGCTCTCGAGGGGCCATCTGTTTTTTTTTTGTCCCCGCGGCATCATTTTGCTCGTGCAATTTCTCAGAAATATTACGTTACCTCTCGAAGTGCTCTGCGAGGGGAATTTTTTTTTATTCGCGCAGAAAAGTCTTTTTGTTGAATGTCATTTTTTTCTATGTGTCCTTCACCGAGGCATCGAGGGACAGATGCGTAAAGCTAGTAAAGGGGGATGTTAGAGGGTAGAGCAATCGGTTTGGTACGGGGGGAGGGGGTAGGAGACCGGGGTTAATAATGGAGTTAGGGTATTAGAAAGGGAAGAGGAGGGGGGTGCATGAAGTCAATATTCAGATTGAAGTACCGATGATGATGACGTTATACGATTCGAACGTGGCAGACTTTCACCCAATCGCCTGATGCGTTCACTTGGCGAGAATGCGTTTGGAACAAGAGAGCGACATGAAAACAATAGAGAGTAGTGTTATCGTCGGTATTGTTCGCAACGGCAAACATTTTACTGCAAGCAGAGTAGTGGTGTAGGTTTCGGTGTATTTTCTTCAGAATGGGTTTAACACTTGAAGAAAGGCCCTGGGAATTTCCTAATTCCGCCCAACTTGCATGGGGTTGTGTCACCACGTGAGTTTTATGCACAGATCTTATCCTTGTGGGAGTTTCCGAAACATAAAATGCTCGTACCGCGATTAGTTCCAGTGCAGTGGCTTTACAGCTTTGAGAGTACAATGCCCTCTCCGCCCCACTCCTTTCAGCAAGCGACAGGTGTGCCCTTGGGATCTTGGCGAATAGATGTTTTTACATCGAGTCAAGCACTCACGCTATCGCGAAAAACGTGAAACCTCTTAATCCCTCCACGAGTTAAACAAAATATTTTTTTAACGACTGGTCTCCGTACGGTAAATTGCGCTTCGAAGTAATGAATGTAATAATAAGAAAACGGTTAATTAAACTTTTAAGCTTAATGTCCAGTGGCAGTTTTAAGTTACAAATGTAGATGAAATGTAGAGATCCATTTCTGAATACTCGTAGGTCAAGGTCACGAAGTTCTGCCCACAATTTCTCCCGATGTCTTTCGGATATGTTGACTGATTTATCAATACAAGTTTCGTATTTATTTTGGCCATTTGGAGTGCTAATGCAAAGGAAATTTCATAGTTTGAGCGCTGAATTGTTCGACTACTAGTGTTATTTCTTTCTGTCCACGTTAATATAGTGTTTGTTGCGTGAATGCGAAGAGACTGGTATGTGGCTAATATAAGATCCTCCGTAATTTCCCCACGATATATTTACATTGTTGACCACGGTACAATATAAAATAAATTTTGACTGGAAAATAACCAAGCATCTTTTAATCATCATTCATGAAATTCCTAAAAGTTTAAGCAGGTGCCTCGGACCAATGGTGGGAATTTCCCTCGGCCATATTCCTACCTTTTTTTTGGTTTCCTTCATTAGAAAGCGTGAAGTTCCGAATTGTGTGCAGTAGTGAGAAAAAGAGTTTAAGAAGCAGAAGGCGCTCTATTATTTTTTTAAGTGCTTGAATAAAATTCTGACGACTCTAAAAGCACGGATTCATCCGTAGTTATGCGTTTTCGTGGAATTCATTTCGCTCACGCGTCGGCGTCGGAGAAGGTAAAGAGAGACGATGAGTTTATTCGGGAGACTTTAAAAACTTCGCCAAATCGGGTGGGGATGCATTCTCTTCCTTTCCCGCGCGTGTTTGCTGCGAAGTCTTTTATATCGTGTGCTACTCGGAAGAGTGACTCGTGTTTCCCTTCGCCGCCTCTTAGCGCCATGACTCCATAACCCTCCACGACCACCATCCACCCGGGCGTATTAATGAATGTTTGCCCACCCTTCCGCCTTTTTTTTCGTACTGTCCATGCCATTGTCTCCGCCCGTCCCACCCCCCCCCTTCCCCTTTCCCGAGGACTTCACACCTGGAAAACTCTCTTCTTCTCCTCTTTGACTCATCTCCGTGACGCAGTAAGTTTCCTCCACACTCCCCACCTCATTATCTGTCTCTCTCTTCCCCGGAGTGAGACACGCGGCGCCGTGGTACATAACCCGACGTGCCTCCGCCGGCACCTCATCGTCCCGTAGGGCAAACAATCCCCTCTCTCTCTCCTTCGTTATCTCTTGCGGGGGTAAATATCGCGAAGATAATGGGAAAGCGACTCGCGAGCATTTGTCGGGCGCCCCGAGCTCGACCCGCTCCCGACAAGGCTCGTAGCGGTCCGACCGCGGAGGGGATGGGATGCCTTCCGAGTCGCCAAATGTGCGATTGATGGTCAATATTCTCCCCTTCCTCCTCTCTCCACACCTCTGGAGGCCTTCGTTCTGGTTAAACATCGCCGTGACATGAGACGGAAGGTGTGTCAGAGTAAAGGTTCTTTGTCATTCCCGGTCGACTGTGCATTCCCGGTGATCATTTCGCCCGGTTCTTCAATGGGGTTAACAGCAGACTTGATATTGTTCAAAACATACATATACATTATAGCCCACAAGCCACCTCTTGGGTGTGTGGCAGGGGGGGATTCCACACAAGGTATGCAACATCAAAATTAAGTGTTGCTTGAATGAAGGGTCCAAGAAACTGCGGGAGATGCCGCAACAGTAATTTTTTTCTACGGAGTCATCCGCTAATGTGCATTTCAATACAAAAATTTCAGTGTGTAAAAATCATTTGCCTTGACCGGTCAAGGCGAATGCTTGAAATTGTATACAGGTTGCAGGAAATGTATTGAAATGCAGGAAATTGTATCCGCCTTGACCGGTCAAGGCGAATGATTTTTTACAGGCTGAAATTGTTGCATTGAAATGAATGAAGGTTGCCAATGGAAATGTTAAATTCACAAATTGTTGATAGTTTTTACAACGGCTTCCATGCGTTATTGTAAAGCTAAAAGAAAAATCCGGAGTATATTAATGATCGATGGAATGGTTTCGCAAATGAGCCAACGGTGTGGGGAGGGATATGCATATGGATGGAATGAAGAGATTTAGTAGGCATTAGGATTGAAAGAACGGTGTAGTGTAGTGTGGGATGTCAGTTTTTTATCTTTTCGGTGAGGCTTAGGGTTTCACTTTCTTTTTTCCATCCAAAACGTGCCTTAAATGTTATATTTCTAAATAATAATAACATTTAATACGCCATCCAGGTGTAAAATACTTCTGAACGCATACGAGACGAGCTGTTGTTAAGAATTAGAATAAAACACGCAATTATTTTGATAATCTCATCGGATAAACTTTTCGCTGCGTTTTAATGATTGTTAATGTATTCAGCAATGGCTACTGCGAAATGGGGAATGCTCAATATGAAATGGATACCCGCACCAAAAGACCATTATAATGGCCCATCAAAGGAGCAGGTTTAAGTGAAATGAAAATTGACGTATTGTGTTCGATCACTGTTTTTTTGTTGCGATCCTACAACGCTTGTCAACGACCGAGACGTTATTCTCGAGTCCAGTGCAACTTTAGTGTGAATGGTCGAATATTAATGGAAAATCTCTCCTTGGAATTCCCCTTACCACCTACGAGTTTGTTTCCTTTAAGTAACCGACTCCGAAACCTTATCCATTGAAGTTCCAGCGAATGAAAAATTCAGTAGCATATATATATTTTTTGAAAGAATTTGATGTGCTTGGCGGCTTAATGTGCTGCCCTCCTGTCCTCCCAATCTGGAATCCTCTAGACTGGCTGTTTTGTGGCGCACGCAGACATTTCACCATCCACCAAGTTCCACGGTGGAATTATCCGATGCCCTTGCGAATTACGCAGAGTATTTTCATAGGTTGCTCAAGTCATTGCGTAGTATTGAGTTCTTCCTTAATTACAGAGCGTTACGCTTTCCCAATGCAATGTTTCATAAGATAACCGGACCCTGACGGATGTGAACTATTAGTCTTTTTTTTTCTTTAAGGAAGGAAAATGCGATACATATTAGATTCACTATAGCTGGACTACTCGGTAACATAATTTTCTCTGCCCAGTCGTTTTCACGATAGAGGTCATTCATTTTGCTCAATCAACCCAACAACTCCCATTCACTCTCTGTCCCACCCCAGACTAAAGTTCTGTCACGTGGGATTTTGTGATTCCTTGGCGCGTCCAGCGGAAATGGGATAGACTTGGGGAGAAATTTCCGTCGTAAAACATTTTTACGACTCAAACTGCTGTCACTATCACGCCATTATCCGGCATTAAACCGCGCACATATCGTTTGTTTGTATACACCGCCACCCCCACCCAGTGGTGACGTCGCTGTGGACCATGATAAGGAGCTCCCGCCTCCCAGTGCCTTACCCATCCACTTAACGATTAAAGTTTTTAACCCAAAATCAAATAAGAATGTATCTATATCCAATGCCTCTGACCTTGTGCGTTCCTTAAGCTAAATGGCTAATATTTTATTCCTGCTGTTTTTCGGAAAGTCTGAAGAAGGGCATGTCGAGATTCTTAATTCCGTTTCCCCTAGTAGATATCCTGGGATTAGTGGCACCCTCAGGGTTGTCGTCTGCATTTATATCGACAGAAAATTTTTGCCGAGCGCGGTACATTCTCGAATTTGTTGATTGCCATTCCGAGCTGATAGCCTGCTGGAAAGCGGAAATTCAGTACATTCGCCGATAAGTTTCCATTTCCTTTTTCCACCGCGGTCATGGAGGAAGTCTCGCCCGAGAGAAAATAGTTAAGGGAGGCGGTCATTCGCTCCATCGAGGATAATTTGGCGATAGGAGTTTAACAAGGTGAAGAAGGGTGGAGAGATACGTGGGCATTGACCTGATCGCAGGGTTCCTTTACGGTTTAATGCCCTATCCGGAGGACAGGATTCTGTACGTATCATCAAATTGAACATTGTCTCCAATTATTATTATAGTTGGGATCGGCGGTGATGGATTTGGTGCGATGGTGTGTGCAATGGCTCTCCCCACCCAGAGGGCTCGGGGTTCGAATCCCATTTCTTTCAGTGGTAATTTTTCAAGGATTTTTTCCATTGCATACTTCACACGGAGAGAGTACTTCTAGTGCAATAAGCCATACGTTAGAAGGGACGTTAAATTTTCAACCCATCGGATTCTTTCTTGAAGGGTAAGGTAATACCGACGCCGGGTTTCCCTCCGCTCATTCCTTTCCCCTTCCCTAAGCCCCTGGGCTCTACCAAATTGCCCACTTATACTCATCCTATTGACTTAAATGATCTCGGCTGGCGGTCGCCTCTGTTGTATCTAATACTACTACTACTACTACTCGGGATCGGTAAAGGTAAAATGTTCGCCAGGGTTCGAAGTTAGGTCTTACGGCGTGAGACTCCGGTATATGGGCTGCTTTACCACCCTTGTTGTTTCCTGTTCTTCATCCGTAGGTTTCGTTGCCAAGAGACCTTGATCTCTTCGCACCGCGTTCCCTTTTTTCGATGTGATGATTGTTTCGCCAGCGTCCTCATCTTCAGGTGGAAGGTTACCGGAAAAGAAGAAGAGATCACGCTTATCCCTCTGTGGAGCGAACTCCAGGAAATGTCTCATTCCAGTGATGCACCTTTTCCTATTGTTGCGCGGGAAAATTCGCCGGAACGATGCGATGTTCCCCCCTTTCGCACCTGCCACATGCAAAGCAGGAAAATGCAAACAGGGAAATCGCGCCCCCTTTCGCGTGTAGCCCCACGTGATTTTTCGTACGGTCGGCGGAGGCACGTGAATCCCTTTCCTCACCCATCTCCCCCCCCTCCCTTTCCCTCTCAGACTCCCGCTGGCATTCGAAATCTCTGTCCTTTCTTTCTCTAGCGAAACGTCGTCCACTGCAGGGATGTCTCAATGATGCTTCGACCTTGGTTTCGTGGATTTATTTGTATCTTTTATTTCTATCGGATTGAAATAGAGACTATTGTGGAATCGGGAGGCAATATTGAAATTTAAAATAACTTGGAGACGAAGAAAATTGATCCATAATAAATTTATGAGCACAAACTCGTAATGCAAACACGTGAAAGAGCAAGATGGTCCTCCGCTTCGATCCTCCCGCAGCCCTGGGGGAGGTCTCTCCCCCTTCGCCTACTTACTCATATCTGCATGTAATTGGTACCCTGATAGCCACTGCAAGGGTACGTAACAGCGGGTAATCACCCACCAGACTACTTTTGAAGTTAATTATTTTTCCTCCCTATCGCGGTCGGATAATGTTAGTTTGATCCCGTGTCGTTCATGGGAAAAATGACATCTCAAATATGTTCCACACCTTATCTATCTGATTTTGTTGACATGATCTCTCCCACCATAGAGCTCTTCATACATTTTCAAATTCATCCCTAATAGATATCACCCTTCAAATTTATACTTTTACTTCGTGTGTTCCTTTCGGTATAAAAACTTTTCACTCCACCTTGGTTTGGCATTCGTGGTTCGTCTACATATGGACGAGATTCGCTGTGTTTCTACCCCGAATTCGGTCTCTTTCTCCGAGTTTTCTTGTTTTTATAGATCCAAAAGAGTGGGTATCGTTCGGGTTCTGCGTGGAATTGCCCGCAGGCAGTTGGAAGCTTACGTAATGGGGCGAACGTAACTAGGCGCGCTAACCAGAAGTCACCTTGCAAGTACTCAATCCCCCTCCGAACCTCCCCCCATACAGGAGGAAGCGGCTTCTTTCGTTTCGAGGTTGCCGGTTGGCTCGCTCGTGGTTGGGAAACGTGCCGCGCGCCAGGGAAGAACCGCTGACCTTGCCTGGCATTGGGAAACTTGGTTCGTCCCGCGTGCCAGGCCGGGGAGGAAGAGAAGTGTACCCCCGAGCGCGGTGAGTCTCCGTTGGCGGCCCTTCCTCGATCGAGCCAATCACGTAATTGAGTTACGCTCTTTCCCCCCTCCCCCGCCTACCAACCCCCTCTCCACTCCCTCCCATCCCTTATTGGCTTGGCGCAATGATGGGCGTGATACTAGACACCGTTCTCGTGGTAGCATATTCACATATTTTTTTTGTTTACGTAAAGGTTGTAGGTAATGTGTAAGTGCAGCCCGAGGATAAAAGAAAACAAAGCCAAGGTGATGACGACGGGCGGATGCTTGAGACCCAGACGGTCAAAGAGCGAGAGACTAGGTGGAAGTGATCTCGGATCTCAAGAAACGAATCTTCTGCGATTTGGAAAAAAAATCATAGGGAAAAGAGCTGGAGAGAGCATATCCGAATATAATTTATAAAAAAAACCCGAGATCCATGCGCAAAATGATCCGCCAAAACTCAAGAATCGGAAAACATCGTTTTCTCGGAGAATACCTGTCGGGTCTTACATTTTTTTCGCAATCGCAAGTGGCAGAGGACGATTATCAATTACAATATTTAGCTCCGAAATTTTCGGAATAGTGAAATTTCAACGAAAAAATGGTATAGAAAGGTTGCTCGGTTCCATTTATTCAAATCAGATCTTTAACGGCTGATCGAATTGGGCGTTCTATTTACGAGAATATTTGTGGCACCGTAGAATCAGAAGTTATATTTCGTCATGACTGCGCCGTGTTTATTTTTATTACGTAATTGTTTTTAATTTCGATTTCATCGCACAGTACATCCTCACCCGTTGTCTCATTGCTGGCAATATCCCTATCTTCGGGAAACCAAACTCGTTCCCTGGTACTTGCTATTTTTTTCATGATAATTTAACGCTGTTGAAATTCAAATAAATTTGGTTGACAAGTGAAGTTAGAAGTACTTCGTTTTGACAATAGACAGGGATGTGAAGGCATGTTATAGGATAGAGTGAACGCTGTGGTATTGTTTGGTGTAATGGCATATTCTCACGGTGACGGGCAGATTAAACCGAAGCCAGAGATTGGTTAGGTCATCGTGGGTGAGTCGTGCTGGCTCGCACTCCTCCCCCGTTCCTCCCCAACGACCATTTAAGTCGGCTCGTGCGAATGCCATTCATTGCCTTGGGTGTCGGTTGGACTGCCCCGGCACGCGGCTGGACTTGGGACCCTTTAAGGAGAGTTCCCATCCCTCTCGTCTGAACACGTCCTTGCTACGCTATTCCTCATCTTTGCATAAGAGAGTCTCCTTTGCTGTCGTGTCGTCGCCTCTTGAGGAGCGTCTCAAGGACTCAACCCCAGCCAGGAGGCCACTTTCTCATCCCCCTCTCCCTTTTCACCCTCCTTTCCCCCCCCCCCGTTCCTTGTGAGTGATGGGGGAGGATCCTTTCTTACATTCTGGGAATGACGACGCGTTTTCGTGGGCGTGTTGCGTGTCATTGTTGAGTCATTTTGAGGCAACCTCCGCCCCCTCCCTCTTGCGTTTTTAGTGCCCTCGTATACATTCCTGCTTCACCTCGTTATTATCTTAGAAAACGCGGTGTTTTATATGGGATGATATTTCCTCCTGCGCAGTTCGTCGGCGGTAAAAATGTCGCATTATCGATATCCTCGCCTTGAGGATAACATGTCGTGATATTTACGGCAATCGTGAGTTACGATAGCAAAATCGAGTGATTAAATTTCATGCAGCTATAATGGACATACGTGCGTTATTCATTTTGTTTGCGGGTGTGAGTTTTTTTTTAAGTGAGTCAATGATGAATCAGCGATAGCTTTCGTTTTGTGTACCTATTTAAAAAAAAGGCGAGGTTGGTCTCAGTGTTTCATGTAAATATTAACTTTCTTAATGAATTTATAACTGCTGATACAGGTGAGTTTTACTGCGAAATGTGATGGTTCTTAGAAGAATGATACTGAATTTTAAAGACAGTGAAGAAGGTCACGTGTGAGTGGAGGATTAAAAGTTCCTAAGAAATGTTCGACAGCGTTCGCGAAAGCGCTGATTGATTTGTTAAAGCAAAATTCTTTTAGTCTCTTCCAGTGACTTTCCATTCGCTGATCATTGAACTAACCCGAATAACTTTCGATCAGACGGTGGGGGAGGGATTGTAGTCGACCCGGCGATAAAAGAGCCAGTTTACCCTCGTTTGCCATAATTAGAATTTACGGGAGCGAATAATCGCGTGCAGAACTTGGGCCGTTGGGATAAATTTGAAAGTGACGGCTTCGATTTCTTCTGGCCAAGTGTCAGCTCGTCTCCAGAACGTTATTTTCTCTCTCTCTCTTTTTTTTGAATGCGCTTTTCGACCAGGGTTTGTTTGTTTTCTCAGAAACGATTGGTGACGTCACAGAGGGGGGCACATTTGGCTCGACGCGACGACCGTTAGGAATCTCCGTTGTTGGGTGGGCACTGGTCGAAATGTTGTGGCCGTTGTCGTTCGTCCCTCGCGTCCAATCGACGCAGGCGCAGCAACATTATAATCCACCCCTCGGCTCCAGCACGTTTCGAAATGCCGAGTGGAGGAACGTTCCCGGAGTCTTTCATCCTTCAAAATCTGCATAACTGAGGTCGAGTGGCATTTTGCGAAGGCAGACGTCCTCCTGTCGGTCGCGTCGTAATAGCTATATATATATATATATATATATATATATATATATATATATATATATATACGATATATATATATAGCCACAAAATAAAAATAAGGACTCAAAAAACCAATAAGAAAAAATACTCTTTTTTAAATAGAACCATTATTGATTGGAACCAGCTGCCTGGAGGTTTGTTTGAGCCCTTTCCATCCAATTTTAGAAGTTTTAAGTTTAAATGTAAAGTAGCCACTGGGTAATAAACTACACTGTAGTTTTGAAAATATTGTTTGTATGTGATGTGGATGGTATTTTGTATGTGATGTGGAAGTTTGTTTGTATGTGATGTGGAAGTGTCATTATGTAAAAATATTTTGTCTCTTATCTGTTTTTATGTGTTCGTATGTAATTTTCGTTGTTAGTAGTTATCTTTGACCTAACCTGACCGTTGCCACCAGGAAATTTGCCTAATTGCAACGTAATTGTGTAAAATAAAAATAAAAATATAAATATAAATTTTCAGAGATCAGAGCATGCCTCCTAGTCCGAAAAATTTATCGAACTAGAAGAGGAAAATTGATTTGTCTCATTGTAGGCAAAACGTGAGTTTGTTTCAGTTTCCAAAACGTTATACCCTCAACATATTGAATATAAACACATATCCGCGTGTGAATAAACTGCGAGAGGCTCGTGTACAAGTAATATCCGTTTAAAGTGATACACTGACGGAAAAAGGTATTGAAAAAGTGTTGTGGGATTAGGTAGACATTATTGTTAGAAGTGTTTATTTATATTGTGTAAAGTGTTGTAAATTTAATGAACATGCATTGCGAATGCAATTCAAATTATTCCATCTACTAAGTACATTCATTTACGCACTACTGCAATCACCTACTGTTTCAGTTGGTATGATAGGTGAGGGTATGGCTCAACTGGGCTAGCACCAATCCCTCGTCATCATAGTTCATTGTATCTATGATTTGTTTATAGTAACTCTCCAAGATAATTTCCTAGCCAGTTTCATCGTTCACCCATTCATAGTCGTCCCTTGCGCCAACGCATTCCGTTCGCTTCTCGTAAATCATCCTTGGCTTTCTCTCTGCGGGCCTTCGGCATTGATTACGACGTTCTGCAAACTATTCTGGAAAGTCCTGGAACACACAAAATTCCAGTGGGTCTGAGTAAGGCTGGGCCGAAACATTAAACTGATTTGAACCCGGCTCCCACGACCAGAGTAAAGTTTCGAAGGACGTGAAGGAAGGAGTTCCTCTCTCCGGGACCACAAATGACCGGTTGCTCGCCATTGTCCTATCCTACTAGCCGCGTTTAATTTCATTCGCATCTGTAAATGTCAAGCGAAATAGAATCTGCATCAGGAAACATACCATGTTTTTGTCTTGAAAAGCCTTTTGTCCCAAAATATTCGTCAGAAGTTACAGCCCTGCACTCAGTTGTCTTCACCCTCTTGATGTCTTCCTGAGTAAGATCTCATCATGAAATCGCATGCATCCGAAAGATTTTCAGTGTGATAGGCATGATTTTCACCTCTTTCCCTCAGTGATTGTGAAGGTTTTACTCATTTTGATGTGGGCATTTTTGCGACCGCTTTGCGAACTGCGCATTTTCCGACATAATGTCCCGATAGAAGTCAATGGAGCTAAATTGGCGAGCGACCGGAGACACGTAATCAGGTCAGACGGCCTGATTGGTTCTGTTTTCCCACAGGTCTCCAATGCACTGCAAGTACTTTCGATTCGCCCTCCTCTCCGTTTGTATAATTTGCTGAAGCGCATGAGGATGGTGAAAGTGTTGTTGGGGGTTTTCTGACGGGCGTGGACCTCGCGGCCAGCGATCTTGGAGTCGAGGGGACTGACTATTACTCGAAGATTACTTTCGTTTCTTTCGCGTACAACCCGAGGCATTATTACTTCTCCTCGACTTTCGTGGCTTGCAATTTTTTTCTCGACTTTCGAAATGAGGCATGTTGCAAGGGGTGAAAAGCGAATTGATTTCAGAACGAAGGAAGAAAGCAAAGCGCATTCTACTGGTCGGAGAACCTGGGAAATTCATGTTCTTTTTCCGGTCGCATTTCCGAACTGGCATATCCCTTCTGGTCGTGGCTTAAAGCAAAAACTTTTCTGTCGAGAAAGGGTGACAATGGAATTGCTAAATGGGCAGTACCGCCTAGCACGGGATGGTTTGAGAGCTTGGTGATTTCCGTTGGACTTTTGCCCGACATTTTTAGGCTTAACACGGATGAAGTCCGACCGTTGTTTCAACCGGAAAATTCTGTAATGGCGGAAACAATGATTGATCACTTAAAAAGTTCGCAATCGACCCCAGAGCAAAGAGGGATGATCTTGTTTTTTTTTCTTTTGGTGGAAGGGAATTCTCTGCTTACTGCCCGGAGATATTCGTGTCCAAATCTGGTGGAGGTCTCCGGACACGCTCGGTTGGACGCCGTCGGTGAAATGACCGAGTTTCTTGGTATCAGATTGATGCAAGAAATCAAATGGCAGCTTAGGGAAATGAACTAATCTCCCTTCTAGCTTCCGCGATATAACGGACCATTGTTTGATTTGGTAGATCCATCTCAACTTCTCCTGCTAAACCAATCTGCGGGTTTAAATGACCAGGGTTGGATGATCTACTGCCAAATTTTATTCAGCTCTTATACGAGTGTTAGAGGGTGTTGGAAAGTGTGACTGGAAGAGGGCGATGGGAAATGAGGAAATTGCAAATAAATCATGAAACTTGCTCGCAATAACGTGGAATTTCGTCTGAATTACGTTCTTTCACACAAAGTGTGACATTGAGTTTGCCCGTGTGTCATCTACATCTACACAATACCTCGGAAGCCGCCCTACGGGCGTGTGGCGAGGGCTGTTAGATCACCACCAGTAAAAGAGAACAAAACCACATGCAAAATCAAAACATCCATGCAAAACCTACACCCACAGTGACGTATACACTCATGCAAAAACCCTTTCAACTTACACGCATGCAAATACATGTACTATCAACTAAAAAACGATTGCACCTTAGAATGTAGTGTAAATATTTGTCCAATAACGTTCAAGCTAGAATTTGACAACTAGAAAGACTGTATGATACCGATCAAGTCGTGACTATATGATGCCGAGCTTCGGGCGATTACGTCGTTTTGTAATGGATCCGCGAGTTGAATTTTGTCGGCGTTTTCCCACTCAGCTTGATTCGTCTTGTCTCGCAGTCGTGAAAAGAAAGTGATGGTTGAGACGAAGGGAAGGAGCGGCCTTGTTTTGTCTCGCTGATGTCTGCCCCTCATTGAGTCAATGAGTTCGCGAGTCTGGGTACGTACTTGGACCAAGCCCTTCGCGGGCCTTCTCCAGGTGAAGGGAGAGTGTTGTGTTTCGGGGTGCCATTCCGCAGAATTTCCTGCTAACGGGTCCACTCCAAACTTCTTCCGCCTCTCCAAATATAACGGATGTGGATGTAAAAGGAAGTCTGGTGGTAGTAAAATTTAAGCATTCCCTCACTCGTTTAATTGAATGCGTGTACTGGAATTTGTTTGTTGCGTCGAGGTTAAAAAACCTTGAGAGTAAGACATAGATTTTTAATTAATTAAACTTGGGGCTCAATGTTGATATCAGAACTATAATCGCCAAAAATTGATTTTTTTTGCCTTCCATTGTCGAAAATTGTGGGCCCCAGGTTGTTTTTTGCCAGATGATTTCAGCATGCCGGGTTTATTTTTGCTTCCAATTACGTGTGGCTTTGTAAAAAGCACTCACTTTTGCATTGGTATCCAATGAATATAATTGCCTTATTGCGCCTGTTATTGCACGCAAATTTCGTTAGCCTTCGGAAGCGAGCTTCGATACGTCAGCTCATAAAAATAAGCAAGGGGGGGGGATAATTATAATTTTATCGGCGGGCATCGTTTCGGTTCCATCTGAAAATCTGTATCCATAGGCGGTCGGAATTTTCTTCGCCTCTCGCACCTGCCTGCCTTCGTCATTGATGACAATGCTCCATTTTAATATTTGAATCGTGCTTCCATATTGGGACCATTTTTTTTTAAACATCACCCTTTCCGGATTCCCATGAATATCCCCGAAAATGGGACTTCCTTGTTTTCGCTCTCCCTTCTCCACCCATCCCGGGAGTGGCTGAGAAGTATTCATTCGTTGCTTGGCGTCGACATCGCTCCAATATCCATCCAATACGTCTCGATAGTGGAAGTATCGCCCGTGGAGTCGCTCGTTATTCAAGGCAGGACAGCATCATATTTTTTTTACCCATTCCCGTTTAGCGAAAGCTCGGTGCAAATTTTTTCCCTCAAATTCGGGGCCGGTATTTTCGTAGTGTGTGACTCATCTTTTATTTTACGTAAGTTCAAGGTTAACCGCTTTGTAACAACCCCTCCCCCTTCCCACTCACCCCTCATTTCTCCTCTGTCTGGCCCTGAAGGGGTTTCTGATTTGCTCGTCCGCTCCTGTCTTCTCGATGTCTCTCTCATCATAGCTCTCCCCTCCTCCACCCACTCAACCCATCCCCTCCCTCCCTCACGCCGCGACAGCCTCCCCCCCCCACCCTCCTATCCGTTCCTCCCGTCCAATATCTCCCTTCAGACCCGCGAAGCAAGCCTCCTTCGTCCTCGACCTACAAACGAGGAGAACGAGGTGAGTTCGGGACAGCTTTCAGATGAGGTGGCGGCTTCGGAGAAGGGGGTACGGGGTCTACCTCTCTCCCTCGATCACCCGAGCGTTCGAAAACCAGGAAGTGCGCGAGGTGTGTGTGCTTGATCGGAGGACGATGATTTAGGTGGCGATAGTGGCGGAGGCGGTCTGGTCTCACTTCGTGGGTGAACCCAGGCCCTTACACAAAGGGGGCGGGATATGATTTATGAACTCAAAAATACGGCGATTGAATACCAAGGTTTGATTTTTTTTCAATGAGTATTGTGTAATATAAAAAGTGTGAAAATTTCTTTACTACTGGTGAGTCTCTACTAACTTTACCACTTTACCAAACTTTACTTTTTTCTCAAGTTCACTTCTAAACTGATGATGACGTTTGGAGTCGAAACGCGGATCTTATCCAGATAAAATATTCTGGAATCAAAAAGTTATAGTTTTGCATTGTAATATGAATAAAGTTAAGCATTCCAAAGAAACTGCAGGAGATGCTGCAACAGAAACTCTTAACGGAGTCATCCGCTAATAAATTGTTTAAAAATAAATTGTTGCATTGAAATTGAAGCATGATGAATTCCATTAAGTAACGCATGTAACTGCCCATCTTTAATTTTGGTTTCTATGAAATAATGCCTTCATCAGAACTGGCGGACATCCGTTCAAAACGTTCACTTATTAAAATCTTTCGTAATACAAAAAAACTCTGGTTTCGCATCAGTGAAAATAGGATCCCGCAGAAGTGAGCCTGAAGATGAATGATCATGCGAATGCAAAAAAAATCGTGATCGCCATTTGATATATTCTTGTGCATTTAATGTTAATTAATCACGAGAATGTAAAGGAGTCACAAGTAGGAAAGGCGTGAATACTCGAGCGTGGTGGATTGGCGATTGAAAGGGAATGTGTTTTCAGATAGGTTCCCAGCAAGCGGTACTATTTGGGCGGATTGGTACATATTTCTTTTGTTCCGGTAGAGTTTTCTCCTCATGAGCACATTTCACGGGAGGATTTTTAATTAAGAATGAATGCGATTGAAATTAATAAGTGATTTCGTGCATTTTTCACCACAGGGTGCACCACCTCATCACCATTCACATTCAACCGTTAAACCCTGAGGGACTAGATTTTTTTGGGGTATTTTATTTTATTCTTTAATGTTTTTTTGGGAGTTAATGTATTCCGCGTTGAGGGGTGTGCGACCATCCTTCCAAATTCTTCCCGGGATGGGATCCCATGGCTCATTTGATATCCCTCGTGGAAGAGAGGCCTCTGGATCCAAGTGGATGGGGGGTGGGGGAGGGGGTTGGGAACGCACCACTCCGTTAAAACTTTCTCTGTCGCTCGTCTGCCTTTCGGATCCGCGCGGCCTTTCACGTTCCCTCTCGCCCCGCGTCGGATTTCTCCCGGGGGGGAGAGGGGGGAAAGGGCAGGGGTGGTTTGGAGGATGCGTGTCGGTCGGGAAAATACGTCGAGTCGAAGTGGCGAAACACCGAACAAGGGGGGGAGGGGGGGTTTGGCGGTGTCTTGTTTGCTCGTCCGCATGACTTTCTTCAGTTTGTTTTGTTCCTCTTAGGACCATCGTCTGGGATCCGAATCGGTTCCTTAGGGAGTCGCGGCGAGTGTTGGGTAGAGAACCGTGCGAAATGACGATATACTACCATACTAGCATACCATACTACCATACCATACCATACTACCAGTATCCACACCATGTCGATATTTTCCTCAAATCGGACAGGTCGATATCTATTATTTTAGCCGTCGTATGATTGGAGAGCCGATAATTATTTTTCATCCGTTTCTCTATCTCTATCATTTTCAGGAACCGATGCATAGAGTCTCATTAATTATCTTCGATCTATGATCATGGATATTTGATATGGACGATATATTTGATAACAATATTGTGGATGTATTCAATGAGGATATTTTCGATATTATGTATTATTTCGGCTATTATAGCTCTCGATACGTCGTTGCCACTTTAATATCTATGCATTCAGAATCCGCGGTCGATATTGGAAAATTAATAGGAAACGATCAACACTAGTTGGGTGGGCACTTTAACGCCAGACTTCTTCGGTTTGCTTGGTGGGTCACTGCGACTTGCAATTTTCATGTGATTCCGAGTCACTACGTCTGCCATTATCCGTTTTCCACTATTCTCTCTTTTTTTGCCAGAAGATTTGGTAGAGTTTGCATGTAGACAATTCTAAATCGAATAGACGGCTCTGCGTATGCGTCCATCGGCATTTTTGGGTCGATTTGTCTAAGTTTTACGGTTGTAGAGCATTTCCGGTCTCCTATGACGGAAATAGAAGCAGTCAGGAATGGGACAGGGATGCCAGGCGGCTAGGATGGTGCGTTATCGAATACTCTCAGGGAGTTTGGGGTCCAGGAAATTTTTCTCCGTGGTGGGTTTTATTTTGTTGAACGAGCATTAGTAATTTTAGAGTTTTTCCGAGTTCTTAATTCCCAGGCCGAATGGGTGCGCCTTCGGAATGTAGGGTGGGCCATTGCCCACTTTGATGGGCACCCATCGTCGCCGTCCCTGAAATCGGGCCTCCCGGGGAGAGTCTGTGGGTGATCGAGGCCTCCATTCAGATTCGACTGATTGCCGGTAATCTCTATCCAGCTTCCATGGAAAATGTCTAATTTAGCGGGGATTTACCATCCACAGCTACGCCATACTTTTTTGCAAACCACAGTTATTACTTCCGACCTCAGCTGAAATGGTAGTTACAGAAATCTTGAAGAACTTGACGATCATTAAATTTCCAGCATTTGTGCATTTCCAATGCTGTTCGGAGGTGTTTGCAAGTTGTTTTGGAGTCTCAAATTAGACTTATTCCGCTAAGTCAGTAGGTCTCTGTGCGGCCCATTTTTAACAGGACTCCTCTAATTCCTGAAATTCTTTCGTCTGAACATGGTAGACGAAACCATGGGTACAACTAAGAAAGTTTATGACATGTACAAATCATGTTTCGAAATAAGAATAATTCTGTCGTCGTTACATATATATATCAATGACGCAGAAGCACTCACGAGAGCAATATAACATTTGGACGGCATAATAGGACACAAAAATAAAATAGATAACACGTAAAAGGACACGCATTGAAATATATATATATATATATATATATATATATATATATATATATATATATATACATATATATATGTGTGTGTATATATATACATATATGTATGTGTGTGTATATATATGTATATATGTATGTGTGTATATATATGTGTATGTATATATATTTATTTATTTATATATTTTGTAATGAAGCTAGCGGTGAGTTCTGGAGGGTTTTTCGTAACCCGATTCTTATCACCACCTACTGTGGGTCTTGTCGGTTAATTTTTGCAATTTGTTTTCTTTCACGTTTTGTGAAGAAAGAGATATTGATTGCATCGTGTTGATTGATAGACTTTCAGGTCCTCACAGACTCTCGAGAGACTTGGCCAAACTCAGTTTTCGGGAGAGTCCAGGGTGTTTCGTATTTCATATCGAGAAAGCGAGCTGTCGTCATTGAAATACCAATCAGCGTATGCGTAATTTACTAGCGGAACTTGCGCAATGCGGTGGGCGTGGTTCTCTTACGAGATATACAGTTCGAGTCTGCTCCATCACAGGCCAATTTCTCCGTTTTAATTCCTGCCTCCCACACGCGCGTCTTTTTCCTTCCCGCTGCCCCTTGTAACTTGTCCACTTTCCTCTTCGCATGACCAACGCCTCCACGGGCTCTGTTCCACTAACCTTTAAAATACACCTCACGTTAGATGGATCCGCTTCACCTGTCGCGACCGACAGGCCTCATTTTCGCGGCGAGAAGATGGCCCTCTTCCCTTGTAGGCAAGGTATTCAAATCCGCGACTGCATGCGCAAATTATTTGGGCGATTTTATCGAAGTCGGCTCGATTAAAGTCCTGACGACGCCAATCACACGACCGCGTTTGTTTTGCACACTTTCATTACAAATTCTGTGACCCTTCGGAAATTCATTTAATATCATTTTCATAATTTCAGTAAAACATTTTTTCGTACCCCTTTTACATTTAAGCAAATCATTACTTCCTTCACCTGACATAGTGTTCGAAAGTGTTATACACAGGCCTTAAGATAATATATCTTCGTTTTAGACAAACCGTTATTTATTTTAAACCCAACAGTATAAATTTAAATGTGACGGAGAACGTTTAGAAATGTTTGTTGTTGTGATAGAAACGAAATTGTTTATTGTGTAATGGCAAATGATGAACTGTGTCAAATTTCTCTCTGTTTATTAAAGCATTATTGAATTATTAATTTTTAATGTGGATTATCATTTGAGATGCACTTCATAATTGCGTGATATAGCAATTTACTGTATAATTTCTAAAGAAAGAGAAAGCTCAGTAATTGTGAGTAAAAAACATCGTTGGTTATGATTGATAGCAACGATTTGGCAGCAGATTTTTTATTTTGACCAATCAAAGTATTATATTTGTAAAGACTAAGATGCAATTAAGATAATTTACAACAACAATCGGACGGGTCGGGATGTGTTTAATGAATACTGCAAGTTAGAGTGAGTTAAAAGCGTGTTTACATTGATCGATAGGATGATGTTTACATTTATCAGCAAGACGCGAATACCGGTCTAAAATACGTGCGCGTGAATGACAAGGTCGCGAATTCGGATTGAGTTGTGGTGACCGAAGTGATCTTCTCCGGTGGCGATGTTATGCTTTATATCCTTACTGTGATGATTTTTCAGGGTTTCATGATTGAATATAGTCTAGAGTTCAATTCGAGACATGTTCATGCATACATAAACATTTCATCCCTCGAATATGAGGTCCAGAAGTGGATACTTTAGCGCCAAATCTCTAATACTGTTCAATCACAGTCCGTGACCAACTCTGCATTAGTATGCTAGTCACGGCTAAGTTGTAGTGCGCCGCTGATGAATTAGTTGAGTTAATTATTTCGCAGTAACGTCTGCAGAACTCCGTCGTTCACTCTCCGAAGGCTGCCGTCAACAACATGGCGGAGGAGCACGGTCATCTAATTCAACCTGGCCTACTGCGACCGCCGCTGCGCAATTGTTTTCGATTGCCGCATCTCCCCTCCTCCCCCGCGCCACCTAGTTGGGAGCCTCCGTGCACGGCTGCATAGGAATAAAACAAAATAAAAATCGTAGGGCCGCATTCAGGTCGGGAGAAAGGAGGCTGTTTGCCGCCGTCCTTTTGGTTTCGACACGGAACAGCTGTTTGTTCTCCCTTTTTTCCCTCCCCCCCACAATCTTTCCACCTCCCCTATAACCCTTTACATTCCTCCCACTGCCCTCCCCCACCCTCCTCCCTTCGCGTACCGTTTCAGTTTCCAATCCACGCCGCACCCAATCAATGTCGCACAACGTAGAGCTCCGTGATGCTTCGTTCTGATGCATTCGACGATCGAATAGGCCTTTCGACATTGTTGCGAATGTAACGGCGTAATACGGCGGTTAAGTCGTTAATTTCGATGATGCTGGCGTCCCAGAAAATTTCGTCTTCCCGGGCTAATGGAAGCAGGTTTTTACGGTGACCTAGTTCAATGTTACCCGACCTAGTTCTCCATTTCCCGACCTATTTTCTCCATTATTCCGCCCCCTTCGCTAGCATCCTGTTTCAATAGGTCTACGTGCATTTTTTTTAATTTTCAGGGAATTTATGAGGATCCTTAATTTAAATTAATTTTGCTGGATATTATATTCTGCCATCTTTGAAACTTTCCACTCGGTCCTCGTTGCTCATTTTGAACATCAATCGCGGTGACCTTAATTAATTTCTCTCGTAATTATAATTTTGGCAAGTTTTCCGTCGACGATGTGCGTAAAAACCTCATGAAATTATCGTGCGTATGAAACTGTCGTTCGGTTTTAGATTATGGTTAAATTTCTTAAAAGTAAAAAAAACAGTGATTTGTACTGTCAATAATTTGAATTTTTGGGGAAAAACAATGTCAGGGAATACTCTTAAATGCATACATGCATTCCCTTCTACTTTATTCATTTATTTAATTCATTTCGTATCAGATCTTTATTTTTTAATTTAATTAAGTTCGCCTAACATCTTTTTAGGCGAAATTAATTCAATCACCATTCACTTGAAAGGAAGTCTTCTGTAATGTCTTGATTTTTGTTGGCATTTCACTGATTCCCGATGGTAAATATTGGTCGTGATTCCTGGTCACTCCAGGCATTGGCTGCTGGCAGTGGTTTCGTGTCTTCAGCATTCGGCTGTCGCATCGTATTTGGCCCCCACGTCGTCACCGTTTAAGGCTTTGGGAAATTTCTGGAGCGTACTCACATATTTCTCCGTCCAAAAAAAATTCGCCAACCTCAGCGGAGTTTCTCAATATGCGTCGCGTGGGTTTCTTGGAACCAGCTCATAAATGACTAATAGCAGCTTCAATTTCGTCACGTGATTAAGTGAATTATAGATGGAACAGCGCCAAGAGATGATTTGAATTCCCGTAGTATTCATCGCCTTGTCATTTGTCAGTGTTGCTTTCGTACCCAAGCTGGTCACTTTCTGCTTCTTCCGTCGAGTGACTGGATCTCTCTTCCATGGTGTTTCGTGACATCATCGCTTTTAAATCCCCGTGCAAGTGTATGATAACCTAAGAGGATTGGTTTTCATGATGGCGCACTCAATGTCTGTATTCACGAGGTGACGGAATACGACCGATGTGCAATTTGGGAAATTGTTACAACACGAGAAGAGCTCAAGAGATCGCAGAGTGCTTTATTGCGATTAAAATATAATCAAAAGTACACGCATTGAACATGATGGACGAACGGAATATGCTCTAGGACTGGATTGAAGAAAGTGGAAAGAAGTAGGAGAGAAGGTAAGCATTCGTTTCGCCATTGGAATTACGTTTGGCCTTTAATCAATACGCAAAAAAATCCACAGATTATGTCCAAATAGTTGGTATAATCAACGTTTTTAGCTCTGCAAAATTTAGCCAAAATATAAAAAAAACTGAATTGCGTTTTCAGATAAATTCCAAGAATGATTTCATAATGTTCTTTCTCGAATCATCAACGGAAAACTTATCGACTCGATCCCAACAGTGTCACATCAGAAATGAGATAAATACATAGCGAGATATGGGTGATTTCGGCGTGGGCATTCCCTTCCCTGTCAATATTTTGAACGGTAAACCACGCTGACCAAAGGACTACCTGGGGATGTCAATCGATGGGATTGATTTGTTAGTTTTGGTTCCGATCCATTGCGAGCTAAATCCAAAACCGGCGAGGCCGAGGACCCAGAGCTAAGAAGTGTTTTCTTTTTCCATTTCATCTCTCCCGTTCTCTTTTCCTATCGCTTCCTCGTGTCTCCCACTCCTTCGGGAGTGTCAGCGTTTTGAAACGGAACAGTGGGCGCGTCCCGTTTTCGGTGTCCCATTTGACGTCGCTTCTCGATTGTTCCTACTGCCGCGTCGAGACGAACGTCGCACTTCGCGCCGCTTGCATTTTATGTGTCAAACCTTTTTCTCGAGAGCACCACTTTTCCCTCCTCCCGCACCTGTCCATGGGAATCCAGGTTGAGACTTCCCCTTCCCCCCCCCCCGGTTCCACCACTCCCGCGCTGGGTCCGTTAGACTATTCTACGTCGTAGTTTACCCCCGGAGCTACTCTCCGCCGCCAAGGTTTGTGTACGCCTGCGTGTGACACAAGCACCAGTGGGGTAATTTAGGCGGTCACCAGTCCTCGCCCGTCATTCCGAGTGGCTTAGGTGATTCTTCAATGACTTATGGCACTCACTCCTCTCTTCCTCCTCTTCCTCCCCATCTCCCAAGGTCTATTTTCTCCTCCCCCCCCTCCCCATTTTCCAATGCTCGTTCGATCTCTGGTTGTTGGATTGTTATTATTATTTCGGGTGTTCCGCATGTTAATCTAACTCGACGTATATACATATCCGACACTTATTCTTACGCCCTGCGTTATAATCAATCATTCTTCAACTCCACATAACATTCTGCCTCCCAACATGTCTATTCTTTTCCTCCATCCACTTCGTTAACCTGACTTTTTCCTTCTACCAGAGTCTTCAATGTTCTAATGCCACATTCAGCCTATCAACTTTGTTTGCCTCCTGCATATTTCTCCCAGCAGCCTTCTTTCCTCCCATGCCACGCCTTCTTTTCAAAAACCTGCACTCAACGGTTATCCCCTTTCCTCAACGGCCAAGTTTCCGATACGTACATGACTACATCCCAACGACTTTTTCACTATTTTTTTTGTGTATTTACTTATTTTCTCTTACGGGATTATATTTTTTAGGAATTTTAAGAAATTTTACGAAGACTAAGCTCAATGCTACAGTCTTTTTTTTATCTCTTATACACGATGCTTTCTGTTATTCCCTCTGGCCGTTGCCATCATTTACGCCCAGGTAACGCATTTTCAATTGTAAGAGTTCAACTCTGTAGTGTGGGATCAGACCAGTCAGCGGTCAACTATTTCATTGCTTTGGTGAAAACACGCTCATGAGGAAATCTCCAAGTCCCAGGAGAAGTTGATTACTGTGTAACCATGGTCAGCGCTCCCTTCACTGACTTATTGGAACCCACACGGCTCATTTTTTTTAAGTCATACAGTCTTCCTAAATGTTTGAGATGGAGCTGGAAGGCCTTGAGATGGTATTTGCTAACTCGTGGGTCACGTGTTCGCTAACTTATGAGTAAAGTCACTACTAACGTGCACTCTCTGTACTCAATAAAAATAACGCAGTGTAGTAAGTAGTTGGTGATTCACTAGTGTCACTTATAGTGTATAACCTTCATCGGTGCGTTGCAAATCCAAGAGGCCTATTAAAATCCATTTCCTTGGTTATTCTTCGAGTACTGAGGTAAGCTAAGTAGTGCTTTGACAATCGTTGTGGTCGTGAGCAAACTTTTGATCGATGCGTTATATTTTTTTTTAATATTCGAACGCGGAAATTCAATAAAATCTCGTTCAGTAAGTGTGCAAGATGACCTAAGAACATTAAAAAAAACACATTGTGGTGTTACCTAAACGGGTATTGAGAGAAAATATCGAAGCTCTTCAGTCTTCGCCTTGATTTTTTTTAGTAAAACGTTCGCGTATATGCTGCGCATTATTTACTTCTAGTATTTACCATCCCATCATCTTCTACCGGCCATCACCCATTTGAGAATCGCGGCGCGAGGTGAAATGAATATCGTAAGAAGTCGATGCATCCACATCGCAATATAAATTTAATGTAAGTGTGCATGTCCATTAGAGTTCTGCGATCCAGCAATATTCAGGTACATCGATTCTCACCCTAACTTGTGCGAAATATATCGAAATATGGTTTTGGATAAAGTAATTGCCCGGTTTATTTGCTTATATGAATATATCACGTTGATATTTCTAATATCCCTGATCTGCAATGGGTCGTCGAAAACTCAAAAATTGCATCATTCCATCGCATTGACGGGGATGGCTGCTCGATATGATAATATATCGACACCATTCGATGTTATTTGATATCGATTCGAACGATATAAATAATTTTAAGAAACTGACACATCGAATGTTGATTATAGTCAATATGGCATTTAACGATGTGTAATATCAAACTATATCGTCGTCAGGATATCGAAGATATTATATATTTTCCATTATGAAAGATATAATCGATATGTGCTGTGGTCGTAGTAGTTGTATTCAATAAGATATATTGATGATAGAATCGATGGATGTTCTTAACGATGTGGACGCAACTTCGATATACCTTAGCCAATACGATATTCCGGTCGATTTGGGAGATGGCTGTCGCTGGGCGATATCCGAATCTCCTCCCGGGATATCAGTCATCCTCACGTGCGTCAGACACAAACGTGGCTACCCTCGTGAGTGTGTTTTTCAGTCGCTCCTTCTCCCCCCCCCCCCCCCGCCCTCTTCCCGCGTCGCCTGCACCCGGCGTCCCGAAGCTTAAGCTCGCACGTGCGTCAAGCAACCAACAACCGACCGCCAGCCGCGACTCCCCAACACCCGACTCCCCGACCGGTTACGGCAGCGTTTTCTCGGGCAAGGCATCGGGGTGCCCTCGCGATGAAAATTTTCTTTTCCAGAAGCTTCGAGTAATTCCCCTCCTTGTCCAGTGAGGGGAAAGATGTTTTCATTCCATGAAATCGAGAGATTGCGCTTGGCTGGCGAGTCAGGAGTGGCCATCGCCTACGTCCGGTATGGCGATGTATTATCGTTTGCCGTGGAGTCCCGTGGTGGATAGTTGGATGGGAATTGCGCCTTTGGAGAATTTCAGGGTCAGTTTTGATCCGTGTCGATATTAGCATGTGTGAATTTGTAGCTAAACGAGTAGCAGTTTATTTTAAAATGCCACCCGTTTAGCAGCTGCTGAATTTATGCAGGAAAAAGTCACAGAAAATGTTTCTGGTCGAGTTCCTTGTTTTATGTATCATGTAGGAGTGACGTAATTTTATCGAACCTAACGATAAATATCGAAAAGGAAATGAAGTAGTTTCGTTGTAGATCTCGCTATACTATCTTAATTTGAGAAGCTTTTGTTTACGTAAAATGTTACGAAGTCTGCTGGTACATAATTTACGCTGGCGTGCGATGTTCCTCATTTGTATTTTTTAAATGTTTTTTGAAATTGCCTTGATGCGCGTGCAGATATAATATTTCTTTCTGTGCGAGTGGTATTTTAATTTTTCATCCGAAGCAGTTCGCTGGCAATCCCTCCCCTCTGCATTTCACGACGACATGATCGTAGAGACATTATCTCTATGATATATAATTTTGCGCAATTTCAAAAATACATAATTTTGCGTAATATTTTTTGATGATTGAAATTATTTTTTAAGTTGATTTTTTTTCTTATGAAAAATGCCAACCTTGTGCTCGTTGTCTCGGTAACTTTTTGTGCTGAAGTTTTTCCTGTGCCTTGAATGAACACGTTGAAACGAGGTGCAGTGTTTGCACAATAGTGGCCCTCGCATTGCGAAAACCAAGCATCAATATGTTCACATCACGAGGGTGTGTGACCAACACTCTTGGATAAACTGAGCTCTAGACAGGTCACTTTTACGAGTGAACAAGTTGGCGTGCCCCTGGAGGTTGGTCTCCAGGGAACGCAGTTCTTACTTGCCCTCCACTGTAAGCGCGTACACGTATTCATACATATATATATATATATATATATATATATATATATATATATATATATATATATTCGAAATGGAACGCTCTTCGGCGACGCACAAATATATAAAAACACAGATGTAGATTTTTAGAATATAGAGACACAAAGAAAGGACAATCACAATATGTTATTTGACGTTTCGACAGCTCGGCTGTCGTCTCCAGAATCTTCTCAGTCAATCAGAAGATTCTGAAGACGACAGCCGAGCTGTCGAAACGTCAAATAACATATTGTGTCTTTTCTTTGTGTCTCTATATTCTAAAAAATCTACATCTGTATATATAGATATGCATACACATATATGTGTATATATATATATATAAATATATTTATGTATATATATGTATATATATATATATATATATATATATATATATGTATATATATATATATATGTATATATATATATATATATATATATATATATATATATATATATATATATATATATATATATATATATATATATATATATAAACCATTCATGAAGTCATGGCAGATCTAAGGTTGACCTTTGATTCGTAGTTTTACCGCGTGGCATTCTGCACACTAAATTTCTCTCTATCGTTCTAAATTGCAAAAATAACATTCTTTATGTTTCAGGTGTGCGTTTAGTTTGTTATTTTTTTGTCCTTTTCCTTCGATCAACTCTCCGAATTTCACACAGTCGATGGCGAAAATCAGTGCCCAATGTGGCAACCGAAATAAAGCATGTTCTTGCATTGCATTCTGTATCTCGTGATTCGGTGTGAACTTCGGATTTCATCATTCTGATACTTAAAAACGAAAGTTCAACTCTCAGTGCGATCGTACGTACGTAATAGCGGGGCAGCGAAAATAAGCACCCCGTCGTCTCGGGGAGAAATAATGGTTGGTCAATCCCGAATGTATTGAAAGGGACTGAAGTGAAGGATATGGAAATTTCCTCTGATTCGTATTAATAGTTCGCTCGTAATGGTTATTTCACTGCGCTCGCAGGATAGTGGCGCCTATTTCGCCGGATTGCCATAAGTATTACCCAATGAGCAATTCCTTGAGAATTCTCTGCACATGCGTTGGCCACGTAAACTCCTTCAAGAATAAGCCTTTGGAAGCTTATTTTTCTTCGGGAATTTCTCAATGCCCGCGTAATTGTTCAAGCGGTGTTTTAATTTATGTCCTCAATGTGATGGAAGTGGAAAAATGGTCAGCGATTAATCCTCCGTTCACGTTCTGGAAGTATTGGTGCCTGCCGCGATTGTTTGAATTCAGTTTTGCCTGCGGGGGAAATTAGTATTGCATTAAAATTGCTGAGAAAATGAAGGGAATCGTTCCATCTTGGTGAGGTCACGTGCTTGATGATATTGTTGCAGCGTTGCACCGCGCGCTGTTTATTTTTCTCCCTAGCGTCAATACTTTGATTAGCCTCCTTTAGCCTATGATATTTCGCGGGTTTTCTTAGTGTTACTATGTACGTCGTCCTTGAGCTAAAAGTCGTCGGTTTTTCTTTTCAGAAGAAACAAGCAGAAAGAATTTATTGAGGAAAAGAATTTCTTATCTCTCTTTCTTACCAAATGAATAAAGCTAAACAGATTTCGTTTTATCTCTACCTTAACATTAAACTGCTGTGATATATTTGGAAATATACTATCATCCGAACGTTTATGTAAATCAAAGCATTGCCTACATCTACTCAACCTTCTACATCTACATCATACCACGGAAGCTGCCGCAAGGGCGTGTGGAGGGGGGTGTTAGGTCACCAGCTGTGCCTACACAATCCCAATCATGTCCCCTATACACAAATATTAGTGTCATCATTCACTGGGGTAAAGTTAATCTCACGAAGGAAGGCACTTACATGAAAAAATATTCAATAACAGAATACATGTATTCAAATCATGCTATAGAACCGTTAAAAATATGGGTCTTGAAGGTAATCGACCAAATATATATATACCGTCACTACTAATTATCTCCTACGCGATTTGTGGCGTGTATATTTTGATCTCTAATGGTACGAGGAAAAAACTACATTTTAAATCTATCCGTTATACTGTCTGTCTCAGTACTCCACTCAGTACTACACGATCTACGTGGCATTGAGAAAAACACAGAATAACCCAAAGTTGAATCTTTTCATTCTTCTATTCCTCCGTTTAGATCTTGGCTTCCGTAGGTTCCGTGTAGATTTTCGGATCGTCCAAGTTCTTCTTGTCCATATAGTCATTTCAAACCTATTGATGAGGGCCTCCACGTAGCGATAGGTCGCACACTTCGAATGTCCTTCACCCTAACCCGTCGTACGTCAGCTTTATGCCCCGCGTTGCTTTTGGATGTGAATGTTTCCGATCTGAAATTATTCTAAACTGGGCACTTTCTCTCGATAGCTTTCACCTCGAGGCTTCTACGCATTTACGACGGCCTGCCATTGTGCCCCGACCGCCGCCATCTCTTTCATCAGTTGACTAGCCTACCCATGCAGAGTGACTCAGAGAGTTCACAAGCCACTGGACATGTTAGATCAGGAAACTCCATGTAGTCACTCATGAAGGTCACCTGCTGGTCAATTATCCCTTCCGTGAATCACCGAAAATTACATTGTCCCTTCCATGAGTTTATCTTTCGCGATAAAGTTCCTCCTAACCCGAGCTTTTCGGAAAGGTGACCCAAGTTCTCTATTTCGGGCGTTGTGACGGAGTGAAGGTCGTATGTATTTCCACTTCGGGGAAGTTTGAACGTTCGCGATGAGAAGATTTACCGGGGAATGATTTAAAACTGTTCTCGAGAGTTGAAATTGAAGGAGAAAACTCGTTGGCTGGCGTATATATCATTGCTTTTCGAGCCCAATGCGAGAAGGCCTCACTCGCCTTCGACGGCCTTGCAGCAGCAGCAACCTAAAGGTTCCGTTCAAAATAATTGCGTTCAACTTTGCGCATTACCCCACAAACCGGTGTGGCGGGGAATGTTAGAACTCTATCCATACGTGCAGAAACATTAGTTCATTCGTGCATTTGAATTTATATTAACTAATACTAAAAAAATACTCTTGCAGATACAATCACGCTTGCATGCGTATGTACTATATATCATGCCGTAATTGAATAAATCATTAAATTTGTGTCTTATTTCATTTTTTTCGGGAGCTTGGGTTCGATTTTTTTATGACTGCGATTTTTGCGAAGGAAGAAACGAATACTTGAATCTGTCTGTGACGTTGTCCCATCTTCCTTATTTTATCCTGAATGTCGAATCTAGAAATTTAATTTGGTTACATAATAATTCCCTTTGTGTTGCAAGATAACCTAGCTGTCCCGTACCTTTCTAAAAGTCTTGCTTGCTCTCTTCGTAAATCAAAGGGCTCCCAAACTAATTCTTCCTCCCTTATTAGTTTCTTGTAGTAATTTTTAAGTTATCTGGTGGATTTACTGTGAATCTTTTCCAATTCCTGAATTAACGTTTTCTATCCATGGCTCCCAAATACTATCCGTGTATTTCAAACGTGGTAACAAAATTAGAGAGATTAAGTGTTGAACGGATAGATTTAAGCTGTCATTTTTTTTTCCATGAACGATAAGGGATCACAATAACATTGTTCGACCGCGGCAGGGTCATGTTGGGGTAAAATTATTCTGGTGCACGAGTATGTTCACCCCCTACCACTCACCCTGGTGGTGGCTTGCAGGATGTATATAAATAAATAAATAAATTAATTAACGTGACCTAACTAAAGCGTGGTAACACCTCTCTTTTACCTTTCAATTGCATCTTCCCACCATCCGGATGATGAAACCTAACTTCATCTACATCATACCCCGCGAGCCACCGCAAGGGCGTGTGGCGGGGGGTGTTAGGACACCACCCGTTATTTAGAAAACAAAAAAAAACCGCATGCAAATACCACAAATTCATGCATCCACAAAAAAGCATGGCATACATTCATGAACACTGACACCCCACACACATGCAAACATCCCAACTACCAACTAGCATACACATGCACCTGAAAGTATACCTAACATCTTTGCAATGTTTAATTTTGTTCCGACTTGTAAATTCAATGTTTTTAATACTAGTATTTCTAAAGTGACTTCGGTTTCTTACTATTATGATTTCTGATTGTTCGGGGAAAAAATGAGTATTTGTATGTATTTGCCCTGGAATCTATCTCTTACCTGTATTTAAGGCTGACCCGCATATTCTTCTCGTACTTAACCGTATTGACTGCATATATCTCCTCAAATTGCATTCATTGATCTAAACATTTTGTCCGTGTGAACTTATGATCTCCTCGGCCGTTCTAAAAGGAAATTGCATCCAGAAGTATTTTTTATTCAAGGGGCTGTACATGTTTCTGGGACAGTGCTTCCGCCTTTATTATTGTCTCGTTTCAATCGCCCTCTCCGATTGCAGTAATAAAGGCGATTTATAGGTCAACCATAAATGGAATGCTGTTTTTTTTCTCCTCGCCTGACAGCGAATTCAGCAAGTTACATTGGAAATATTAATCCCTTTCTCTTTTCACTCCATGGTGTTGGTGAAATAGATGTTATCAATTTTTACGTTAATCAATTTTTTTACAATTTTTAGGTGTTTTGTTGCGAAGGCTTTTGCAACGATGTACCGATGACACCAATCGGGTTATGGGATTGCTCCGGTGTTGATAAATTTGCCTGGGTAACAGTTTCGCTGGCATGTGCAGTCAAGCATCTTCAGGTCCGAAGTGTCTTCAATTAGCATCTTCGGACCTGAAGAAGATCGCTGCAACGCCAGCGATTCCAGCCAAAAGGATCTGTTCACGGAAGCAACCTGATAACCTTAGAGTGCTTATCGACCAACAAAACTTTAAGAATTAACTTTTAAACGTAAAATTTAGAGATGCCATATTTTTAAATACCTTTTCATATTTAAAATTAATTCACTTTAGGTATTCTACTTATTTAAAGGTAGGTTTTGTACGATCTCTGACAGTCATTTACTTCGATTTCAGCAGACGTTTTCCTTTTTGTGCCCTATATCATTCCTTTATTCAATTCTTTGTGACTTTTCTTTGAAATAAACTGAAGGAAACAGTAAGAGAGATGGCACGACATTTCTTTTAGGTCTTCAACGTCTTTTTCGTGCCGCGCGTCGCTTTCTGTTCTTCCGGGTGCATTGCTGGCGTGAAGGTTTTACAATCTGCATTATTGCAAACGCGCGCCGTTTTCATCCGGGCAGGTCAGTTTTGAGAATTGGCGAGCGAGCGGTGTCGCTCAGGGCCTTGGGAGAAGCGAAGGAGAATCCTTGACCCTCGTCCGAGCCTTTCCGCTTCCCGCCCTACCCCCCTCCCCATCCGCCCCGTCATCTGGGCGGCTGTCCGGTGCACCTGTCGTCGTCCGCATGTGGGGAGTGTCGGGTAGATGGGATGGCTTGTGCCACCCCCTCCCTTTCGTGTATTCTCTCCCCTGCTCTCCACGTGGAGAGGGTTAACTCTCGAGGGATGAGGGCAATGTTTACCGCGGTAGTGGGGCGGGAGGGTTGTGATGTCCTCCTCCCGTTGCGTCACATCCGCCCCTCCCTCCCCAACCCTCACTCTTCCCCCTTCCGCCAATCCCTCTCCACCCCCCACAGCTGTTCTGGTCTCTGGTTATCTACCGCCGTCCCTATCCCTATTTTCTCCAAAAATCTCTCTCTCTCTTCCCCCCCCCGCCCCAGTCTTCCCCTCCGCTCGCTCCTCCTCTTTCCGTTGTCACTTCTTTCGTCTTCTCTCCCTCGTTCGTTTTCGGAAGGTGATCTCAGCCTCCGTTATGGTGGCGGGCGGTGTTTATATTAGCACCAAGGTTGCGTGCCGTAAGGTAGCCTCCGTTGTAGAAAATAAACACGCTGGAGGGGAAAGCTAGGGTAAATTACTTTATTCCATATTCTTTTTATATCCCCAGTGAAACGATCAGTGGATCACAGAAGCACAATTGAAGTCGAAGAAGTGAGGCGTACAAATATCCAGTCAGTTTGAATATCTATTACGTAATAGTCGGTCATTTCCCTGAGAAACTAACTCCCTAATTGTGTATATGATCCTCCCACATACGAGACAAGTTTTCAATACTTTACGAAAGAGATTGGATTTTATTTTCGTCGACTCTCGGGTGAAGAACAGAGAATGAAAATTTTGTTGCAAATACGTGCATCTCAACTTAATACCCTGGTGGCCACCCACCCTTATTCTAAATGGGTCTCGTGTGCTCGTGGTAAATTGGGCAAACCGAATTTTCAAGATTCATCTCGTTGGCTCCTCATCCTGGCCGTTGTAAGTGTTCCGTGGATGTTAGGGGTCACGTTAATTCCTATTTTTGTGAGAGATATGAATAGCCCTCGTTGCACGGGGCTGGCAAAATTAAATCGTTTTTCTAAATGCTTCTCTACTGTGGCCACAAATAACCTCTTTTCGTGTATTTTTTTCCGGGCTTGAAATCGTGACAGCGTAGGCTCCCCAGGGCCTTTACCGAAACGAATGAGGCCTCGGCCACCACATCGTACGAAAATCTGGAGCTTGTATTTTCATCTCTTGAAAGCTGCCCCGCGAGAAGTAAGCCTCCCACCCGCGAATCATGACTTTTTGACCTTCTCGAGTTGATTGGGGACACTCAATTAATTCGGGAACGAAACGTTTTCGAGACACCATAAGTGATCCTATTGTCCCGATCCCGAAATTCGAGCCAGGAAGCCCGCTATTTCTGGAAAGGATGGATAGAAGCATAAGTTTTAATTCTCTGAAATGAAATATTTCCATGTAAATGTATTATTTAACGTTTTGTCGCCATGCGCCGTTCGCGTTAGGAATCCAAAACATAATAATTTCTCTGAATACTGAGCATGTTATCATTCATATAAAGCTATTCAAGAAATATTTCCAGGGTCATAATGTTGCAGCTTAAATGATACCGTTAGCGACTAATCGTAGCATCATCTCAAAGAGTATTCTACTTGAAGTTTGGTTGCATTATTAAGGGCAGATCTCTCCTTCTGTCTACTATAACGTAAGCACTGTAGCATGCGAAATTCGCCCATTCAGAACAGGGGTAATCTATCTCTTTCCCTATGCCACCTCCTGTTCCCACTGGGTTCTGATATCCAGAAGATCAAGCAGGTCTGATTTTTAGCTGGAGGCGTCCCAAGGTGTCCCCCGGATCCTGGCCACTCCGGTCGGTAGCCGAACACTCTACCCTCTTGACTTCCGAGACATCTTAGCATTGGAGCGACAAATTCCTGCCCAGTCTTCAGTTTGCCAATCTCATCTAAGATATCCGTGTTGTTAATTGAGCTAATTGGGTGTTTTGACGGCTAAATTGATCGCGAATCGCGTACGTCGAGAGGGAGAATTCATTCCAGGACGATAAATTGTGTATTTCCTCGTGAGAGGACGGGAATCCTCGACGTTCAATGTTTAACTGGCGAGAGTTTTGCTCATGTAAATTGTAACCTTATTCTGCGGGACCTGAAATGGTATTTGAAAACTCATGTATCCTGAAGAAATCTAACTGCGCACGAGTTCTGTCTGTCACGACGTCTTCCCCTCCCATTGTGCACCCACCCCCCCAATTCCCTCTTGAATTCGACCTTCCCTCCCCCCCCCCCCAGTCCACGCAAGTACCCCCGAAAAAACCCTTGGCCCTGCGCAGTAAACCCAATGGAGCAGGAAATCCCTCGTGACCCAGTTGCAAGTACTACACCGGCCTGGTTCTCGTACACCACCTACACCCTGGCGCACGCCATCCCCTTCCTCCCCACGTCCCTTAAGAAACGGGTCAGGCCTCCATCGCCGCGGCGAAAAAAAACCCCGCCTTAACGAAACAGTCTCGCGGACCCCACCCCTCTCGGGACGAAAAATCCAACATGGCGTGAGCCATTTCGGAACGCACTTTTTTGTTTGTTAGCACTCCGACCATGTTTTGAAACGTGCGATCTTCGCCCCGGACACGTGTTTTTATAAATAAACGCATCGGCGAAGAGGTTTACCTGAAATCATGCCCATAAACTCTGTGTGAGAACTTCCCTTTCGTGGTTTTTCGCGTCGGGTGAACGTATTTTTACGAACCTTTGAGAGTGCAGAACAGAGCATTTCGAGTTGACTTTTCTTCGAATAATGATGACCGGATAGTATTTTTCCAATCATGGAAGTTCTCGGGAATGCATTCCGCTGCTGCGGGTTGTTTTCAGCCACGTGACACAGATTAAGAATTTTATTCCCCAGGTCCGTATGTCTATCGTGGTTTTAATGTTTCTTTGGGCTATTTCTTGTTGGGCGGGCAAAAAGAATTAAATGGGGCGAAACGAATCTTGATGTAATGTTATTTAGTCCTACGGAAAATAAACAAATTTTGCGGTGACATGGCCTTAATGAACGTCAAGGCTGGTTCAGAAGTCGTTCCGCAGATTTTGTTTCGTGGAACAGCGACAGAATTAAATTACCCAAACAAACAAAGTTTTATCATTATGATGGTTGTAACTTGGAGTCAGTGTGCGTTTATACATCGTGGAAGAGAAAAGATTTTGGTTTATTTTTCTTGAAAATGAAATCGATTGAATCCAGAAACAAACTGACCACCCGTTGAATTATTCTGAACTCCGGAGATTTCGGAGAAATGATCCGATTCGGGAGAGGTATTTTGTCCCTCTGCCGTCCTAGTATCAACGGATACGTAGTTGCTTCCTGGGTCAATAAGTCCGGATTCGTTCAAGTCCTCAATTTCGCCCGTGTCTCCTCCGTTCCTACACCATCCCGAGACACTGGCGAGACTTAATCATTCTTCAGAAAGGGCATTTCGTTTTCTTTCTCGAATCATTGATCCCAAGCTGCCCGCACGTATCTTTCTTGTTTTGATATTTTTCAAAATGGAAACAAGCGGTAATCAGTCGAGAACCCTCTCCCAAACCCACTTCAACCCCATCCCACCCTCATTAAGAGGGCTTCCGTGGTTTTTTTTCCTTTAAAACCTCTTCCGAGTCCTTTGTGGGAATTGGGTCAGTGTGTGGTTCTTCCCAAACGATAGGCGTGCTCCGCGCGTTTTCGGTTGCGCGTGCTCGCCTCGTTTGTTTTGATCCGTCGGCCAATGAAAACTGGGAGGCATTTTATCGACGCGTCCTCAACTTTGGTTCAATATTTGCGTTGCACCCTCGGAGGAAATTTCCGTGCAGCCTTCTCCCTCAACGCTAACCACTTCTTTAGCACTATTAAGATCAATAGTAATGGAGTTTTCCTCCTTATGAGCTTTGATTTAATGTTCGTTTAATATTGCGCCATGGAACTGTCAATATTTACTCGTATTTAAAAGAAAATGGATGAAAGTTATGCTTAAAATTACGTGTGAGAAAAATAAACCTATGCTATTCTTATGATGGTAATACGAAATCATTTGGAAAACCTTTCTGCATGGGAACTGGCAAATTTGTTCACATTTCTCGTAAATTCGGACAATAATGTGGTATTTCCAATGCTCATGTTAAGAAAATTGCAATTAACGCTTCACTTAAACTTAAAAAAAATGCAGTGCATGGTGAATGTACAATTTTGAGGAAAATATGCAATCGAGTGTATGATTTGAATACTCATGCGGTCAAAAATTGAAGCAATTCCAATTCGTACGTCCTTGAAAGATAACAGTGTCATTCGAGACCAATTTACGAAGTGAAAAAATTTAAAAAAAAGTTTTTTGCGAAGATTTTAAAATGATGAGTTCGAGAAATTAATTCTCTCAATTACATTCAATCATGCAACATGCTCTAGCGGTTAAAATTCACCGCCGAAATCAAAGTTCAAGGGTTTTTTCTTTTAGATTATCCTCTGATCTGTTTTCGCGATGGATTCTCCGCGAAGACGCGACGCACATTTAATGGGGCCCGTCGCTCACTTGCCCGGAGGACGACTCAATCCGACGGTCGGCCGTACCCTTGAGGTTCGCCCTTAAGGTCTAAGCGTCACGCCGAGGACCCCCCGTCTCATCCCGGGGCGAAGATACCGTGTTCAGGCCTCTCGTTTCATCCGTCCCCAACGGTCGCGGAAAACCTATTTTCGGCACCCAAGCGGCAACAACAGCGGCGCAGCGACCTTCGCCGAGGTTTAATAACGCGTGTTTCCCGCAAAAAATGAAGCCCGCGCCACGCACCCAATGTCAGTCGGCGACGGGGATCTCGCGTCCTGAACATTGCCCGGTCTTGTCACTTGGTTTGCTCGTCTCACGTGCGAGCCCTTCCCCTTTCTTTCTCTCACTTTTGGCCCCGTTTCCTGCGATTCCGGACCGCAGACCTCCGCCCCTCTTCCTCACCCATCAACCCTCCGAATTAGAATATCCCCGCTGTTGATGAAGGTGACCGCATACATGTATGGTAATATTCTCATTCTGCTGCCCGGAAGGTCTGCTCATCGTTCAATTGTTCACTGTCTCAGTGGTCGGCGAGTTCGAAACGGAAGTGGGACGGTTGGTTTACCCAGCTTCCGGTGTCGTTCGGGAGTCTTTGGCCGCTGGGTCGGAGGTGTGTGCGAGATTGAAATTTTTCGAGAGAATATTATTCCATTTCGATCGGTCTTTTCTTCTAAGAATGTTTTCAAAGTGCTTGAAATGAAGTCGAATAAGGCGCAAGATTTAATGAACGCCATAATATCCCTTGTCCTTATTTGTTTTTAGCATAATCAAATACTAAAGACAGTGCCTTGTCGCAGTGGCCACGTCTCTCGATTCACTGCTTCTTCCTTCTTGCTGGCATATGATATGCGTCCATCTCATGCTCCGTGTTCTTGAAGAAAACAGCTCCAGAACGTCCCCTTGGTTTCTTCCCTGCAACTTTTCATTCAAATATGTTCTTAAGGAATTGCTTATGCCGTAGTAAATATCCGATTAATTTTGTCCTTCTTTGTCTGATCTTTCTTAAGAGCGATCTCTTTTCTTTCACTTCTGCCAACACTTGTTCATTGCTTTTTCTTTTTACCCAGCTTGTTTTTGTTAGTTTCCTCCAAGTCCACATTTCAAATGCCTCAAGATTTTTTCTTTCCGCTTTCATGATCGTCCATATCTCACATTCATAAAACAATACACTCCAAAGGAACGTTTCGATGAACTTTTTTTCTGGTTTCCAAGATTAAATGGTTATTTTCTTGTAAATTCATCTGGTTTTGAAATGCTTGTTTTGCCAATTTATTGTTACCGTAAAAGTCAATTTCGATATCTATCGAATTTGTACGATTCCTACCGTCAAGAGTGAATTCCGATTGTGATTTATCGCATCATTCGTCCTGTCGCATGTGGTTATTCTCTGATTTTTTTTTAATTTATATATTTCTTAACTTTTTCTCTGTTGATATTAGAATCTCAGGTGGCAAAAGAAAGGAATGAGATTATACGAGAGAGAGGGAGAGGGGCAATTTGCGAGAGCCGTGCGTCAATGGGACGGGATAAACCCATCCGTCATGAGGTGAAGGTTGAAATTCCCCACTGAACATAATTTACGACCCGAATGATGTGGATATAACTCCCCCTCTGGAGTGTAGGGTCGTCGGGGTATTATTTGTCCGGGCTCGCTCGGTAATTAAACCTTTTTTCGAAATATGAAAACACTGCTTTTTGGGTTTGAATTTCCCTGCGCAGTTCCAGGCCTCCGTCCCTCCATCCTAAACCCCCCCTCTTCGCCGACTCATGGGCTTTGCCTTGAGATGACGCCAAAATCCACCCCCCCCCCTCCTTAGAATCTCCAATCCCTCAACCTCTTCGCCATGAAATAAGTATCAAGGGGTTTTAATAGTGTCGAGACTGTCTTGACGAAAATGAATTTGGCGGACATTTCGCATTCGTCAATTGTAACTTTGATAGAATTTGACTTTTACTCCGGGTAGGGAAGAAGGAAGGTTATCCTCGCCCTCCCCCCCTCGACTTTTTGCACTTTGTAGTACTCCTCGCCTCTCAGGCCCCTTTCTCTGTCTTTTCTCTCCACCCCCTTTCTCCTCCGTCCCTTCTTTCCCGCCCCGCTCTCCGCCTTCCTTCCTTTCGCGGCATTGCGGTGTCACCTGTTCCCGTGGTTACTTCTCTCGGGATATTAATCCCCGTCGCCACGTCCCTAGATGTTTATTTTCACTCCCCACCCCTTCTCTCTCCTCCCCGCCACCCTCAAAAACTCCAGCGCCGACACACGACCCTCTTGGGAGGGTGTGTTGACGTTTGACCGTATCCCCTACTTCCGTGAACATTTTAACTACGGGAGCGGTATCCTCTTTCTTCGTCGTCCTCCCACTTTCCTCATAACCGTTTGCCAACTCCAATTCCTCACTTTTGCGCGTTTTCTTTTGTCGTGCCTCATCATTGGTTAAAATTAAAATAAAAACGATCCCGCGGGATTGTTGTTTTTTCGTTCCTCCCTCACCGTAATATCACGTTTTTTCGTCGTCGAATTCCCGAGGCATCGGCGTCGTCTCGTCCTGACCGCGGACGAATAATCCACTCCTCTTTCCGCCGATGTGTGTTGCGGTCACGATGTTGCGACCGTCGTGCGTGTGTGCATCCCCTCCGCCCAGGGTCGTCGTGAGCGAAAAAAGGGTTCGGGTGGGGAGGAGGAGAGAAGGGGGGTCTCGATTTCGAAGCAGCGTCGGTGGTATTTTATTAAATTTTCGGGAGGTGGAAATCAATCGCCGGGGTCGTTCCCGGTCGACAGGAGGTGTACAGCCATTCTCTGAAGTCTGTAGCCAGTCAACGGTATGCTTGTGTATTGGGGAATTTGAAAACGTTCGCTGGGTTGTCGTGCATTTGGGTTGTACGAGGAACTGCGAGAAAAATTCGCGTGAGATACTCTGGCGGTGTCATCCGCTGGTGTGCACACAAGCGTAAAAACCGTTCGCCACGACCAAGATTCGAACCCGGATCTCTCAATGTCCGCGGTCTAGTGCTTAAGCCAGTTAAGCATGAGGGATTAAGGTCGCTTCGATATTTTCTCGTGATCTTGGTCGATCTTCCGATCGTATTCAGATGGATTGATCGTTTCCAATTGATCATTGCGAACATCGGGATGGGTTAAAGGTTTGGTGGAGGATTTTTGGCAGTTTTGAATGGCATAAAGCCCTCTTCCCCTTCCCGTGCCCAGGAACTGTTTATTTCTTCGCTCAGTGCGTCCATCGCTCCGCATAAACGCTTGGAAGCCCTCCACGACCTCGGCGACCGTCTCACTCAAGTCCGGCGAGCTCGCGAGCATCGTGCCTTCATCGTCATCGACCTCGGAGCTATGGGATCTCTTTTTGTTCGCTGTGACCTTTGGCAGAAAGGATTCTTCGCAGTTTCCCTTGCCCTTCCTTCCTGCTAAAACTAATCCACGCTATCATCCTCGCTCTTTTCTTTCGATTGCGTAAAGGATACGATGAGACAGGAACATTTTTTGTCCAGATTTTCGGGATCCAAATAGAGGGACCGCGTGGCCTTGACAATCGCATTCGTGTTTTTTTTCGCATGTGCGTTCATCTTCGCGGATATTCGTTCGGGCGAAGTAAACAAATCAGCGTGTCTGAATGGGTTGTTTTGGTAGCGGAAGATGCAAGAAGCGGAGACGGAACGCTTACACAGAATCGCTCCTCCCAAAGCTCTTACTTTCCTCAAGATAAACGTTTGGTGGTCATTTTTTTTTGAGCGTTCGGATAAAATATTGAGTGTTGCTCATAGGCAATCCTGGCTCGGATTATGTAATGTTCTCCTAAATCGGTGGTGCATGTACATCTGTTTTTTTAACGTAATTAAATTATAGGCGCATGCGGTTTATGATGATGAGATTTTAAAACTTTCACGATCGACTTGATTCATCTTAAGCACTTGACGGTACTTCTGTTTTTATTTTTTTTATAATGCTCCGTCGATATAGTTCTGTCGTTTTCACCGATCCCTGTGATGCTTTCTTCTCTCTCGGATGCTTCACTTTGATTTAACCGTAGTAATAACTCACTTTTATGTTTTGTGCCTCGCGATTCAATCAGTGATTTCGGGCTCGTTAATTGGCCGAATTAGTATACTGTAGTGCCACTAACTTTAAAAAAATGGTTTAATTTTTTCGCCTTCGCCGAGTGTAAGATACTAGCCAGCACTGGGTGTCACAGGTTAGGCCACGTATAAGCATCAGGCCCTTGAAAACTGTATATTGCAGATTAACACGGTATCCGTTCCCAACTGCTTTAGGACGTACCTACATTGAATAGTACGTACCTTGGGAGAGAGCGATGTCTTAAAATTAAGGCTATGCAATGTTAACTATTGATGTGTTTATTCAGTATCGATATTCAAATCTATATTGTTGTTATTATTTCGAGATCCTGAACCGTTGTCTCTCTTGTAGGTTTTCGCATTGTTGCTCTGTGCATGGAGGTTTTTACGGAATGTTTGCCGAAGATTTCGCCTAGCGGAGAGTCGTCTAGTATCGACGGATATCGCTATTGTCGTATCGGTGTCAATGCGTCCATCATCAAAAGTACCAATACCCTTTTTCCTTGGAGGCCTGGTGACCCCCCCCCTCTCCCCAACCGTTCGTTGGGGGAGGGCCAGCCGGGCGTTTTACTGTGCCAAGGGGACGATTTGCGGCCGAGCTTAGAGAAAACACAACAGTGCCCTACAGAAATAAAGGGTCGTGGGTGGGGGAAGCAGGAGTTGTTAAGATCGTCACTCCCCGCCCACGCATTTTCGGCATCTTGCACCTCACCCCTTCCTTACAAAAACTCGAGATTTTGACCTCCAAAATTTTCTAGCGCTTCCGACGTAAACAAAAGCTTGTATTCCCTCAGTAGAGGGATTCGATCGACGTTTGTAAGGATCCTCGTTTGCGTCGATTCAAATGATTCGAGGTTATTCGTTTCGATACTTTTTTTTTCTGCACCTTGCGCAATCGCCTCGAGGCGGTTTTATCGATAAGTTGCTATGACAATGCAAGGTGGTGTTCCGCAGAGCTGCGAGAAAACATTTTGGTTTAGCGAATGAAAAGAAGAAAGATTTCGAGGCCGGATTGAACTTAAGGTGATGGTGTCATTTTTTACGAGTTTTACGAGTTTACATGCGTGAAAAATGATCCAAGTCTGCAGGCAAAAAAATGGGGATGTAATGGGAGAAATCGACAAGCGGATGGGAATATTCCATTGCTTAATCGTTTTACCCCTGACAAAACATAACTGTAAGGCAAGCAGAAGTAAGGGGGAGGGGCTTAGCGCTTGAAAACATTTCCCCTTTTATGAATTTTTTTCATCCCATTTTCATGGCCGTTGCCGTAACATACCCCACCACGCCCTCGCAGTGGGAATGCTGCGCACTTGTGGAAGACGTTGATTGAGAGCAAAAGAAACTCCGAGACGAGGCGAGGAGTAATTGACAGTGTCAGTCGTCTTTTGGTAAGCCAATCTGGCCCGTCCCGACTGACTCGTCGGATCTTAATTCAATTATGCCAAAGCTATTGCTGGAGAAAAATTTAAGTCCCGCTGGATTAAGGAAAGGGACTCTTCGCGAGGGATGGGGGCCGAGGCCTTGCCGTTTTTCTTTCATCGCCCTCTTAGAAAAAAAGGTATTTTTCACGTGATGCGAGAGGTGAATTTGTTGTCGAGTTGAACGGACGCAAACCTAATTTTCGCATCCTCCGAAAAACCCTTTGGAATTGTAAGGTCTGGGAGAGGGGGTATATTTTGGCACGTGACATCCCCCTTCCCCTACACTCTTTGCCCCTCTGTGTGTGTGTGGTTTAATTTTTATCTAGTGCCAATTTCGAAGTTCTGAGAAGTGTCATCCGCCACAACCCTATTTCTCCTCCATCCCCGCGTCGGGATGAAAGATGGATTGTTTGAAGCGAAAATAATAGCTTCAGGATGGGCGAAAAATCTAGTTAGCCAGCGACACCTTGCTCTACTTCTCTTCGTCTAGGTCTCCCTGGTCACCCTCTCTTTTTATCACTCACTCAATTCCCGACTCCGTATTTTGTATTCGCGGCCCCATTTATTTTTGAAGGCAGGGTTCCCTAATCGTTTCGGTCTCTCGTCAAAGAGTTTTATGAGGATCGGGGCGAACTCTCGTGTTTCCTTCCATACGTGTGAAGTGTTCGTGGTTCTCCTCCCTACCTCGTTTTTAGCCACAAGGTTGGACGCGAACGTTTCGTTAGGTTTTCCACGGTCAACTTGGAATTGCATCAGCGGATGATCGAGTTTTTAAGAGCTCTTGAGTCGTTAAAGCCGAATTAAAAGAAAACATTCCGGATCAGCCGATAAAACTGTGGAGGCTTGAGTCAAAGAAGACATTTTATGTCTCGAGGAAGGTGTGGGAGATCCCGAGTTGTCCATGTCCTACATATAAACGCCCGAAAAAGATATAATATTGTGAAAATCCTATGACCCTTGGCCTGTTTTTGTGTTTTGGAGACTACTGTCTCTATTCAGTTCGAAATAATAATATTTCGAGTAGCTTAATGTTTCTGTTTGTAACAGAAAATCTCTGTATCGTTTTCTTGAATACGGTCATACCCTTAACTACTATATGTGCAAATAACTAGACCATCTGGCTTAGTAATTTGCTCATAGAATATCGCTATCAGTGGTATTGTTGTTCACGTTCAGTAGATGGAAATAACGATTCATTTTAATGCAGTAGTGCCATTATGTAGGCTAATGCCGACGCCGGGTTTCTCTCCACCCTTCATCCTTTCCTATCCATCCCCTATGGCGCAAATGACCTCAGCTGTCGGTCGCCTCCCCTCAAAACTACTACTACTACTCAAAACAATTTATAATAGAACTAGGGCCTTGGGCTTCATATCTCCATCCGAGTCTTATCTATAGTGAATACTGTGTCATCATAAAGAGCTGTAAATTACCAGATATCGAAGCATATTGGCCTACTATGTATTTCAATAATGCGTGTTAAGTCAATTATTAAACTTTCATACTCTTCCCGGAAACTAAGAAGGGCCAATAACATGATGTTAGTAGCTGAATTTCCTATTCATCTTCTCGCCGACTGTTTAATCTGGAGTCTTCGCTTAGGTCAGCAATCGAATAGAAAATTGTTCAATATTTATCTGTGAAATGTCTCGTGAATTTTGTAAAAGTCGGGTATTTGAGAGTGAGCGTTGATTACTAACGAGTGTGATGTTTTATGAACTGCGTTTCAAGTCTTTGCTCCTCTTTGTTGCACGATATTACCTAGGCAGTTTTTAAATGTTTTAACTATATATCAACCTTGTTATATGGACCAAAAGGAAAACAAACGAGGGAGTGCTAGGCATGTTTGGGGGGGGGGGGTAAGGAGAGGGGATTGTTGGGAAAAATCATAAGGAGGCAAGAAAAATGGATAAAAAGCGTATTGATCGGCAGTGGGATGTTGAAGACTGTGATAGATGGGAGAATGTTAGGCAAACGAGAAAAGGGCAGGAACAGGATATTGGACGGGATGAAGGGAAGAAGGAAGTACACAGAGATGAAGAGGAACTTTAGTAGGGTGGGATATTGGGTTGTGTTTTGTTAGGGGTAACAAAATATTTATTTGGTAGTTGTGTCCATCCAAAACCTACTTTAACCAGTACATTACCTAATAAATCTACCTTGTTAGATTTATTTGCCACGTTAACTCAAATGTAAATGAAACTAAGTTCTGCAGTTTTCGAGAAAGACTTCAATAAAATTAAAAATTATTAAAATAGTTGGGCAAAAATTAGAGCACTTGGAACAGTTGACCTACCTCGGTAGTGTTTTGGTACCAAATTGTCTAAGAAGTAGGGACATCGGAAGAGAATTGCCTCAGGCAAAGAAGCTTTCACAAGGAGTTTGATGTCTTGGACGTTGGGTAAGGAGCTTAAGAAAAGATTAGTGAAATCTTTGAAATGGAGCATCGTTTTGTAAGGCGCGGGAACGCGATTGTTGAAACGAGGTGGTGGGTGTATGTATATTGAAGGCTTTTCAGATGTGGACGTGGGGAAAGATGGGATAGGTGAAATGGACGGAAAACAAACGAGGAAGTGCTAGGCATGGTGAGGGAGGTGAGTGGATTGTTAGGAGAAATCATACGGGGGCAGGAAAGATGGATGGAGAGCATTTTGATTGGAGATGGGATGTTGAAGACTGTGATAGAGGGGAGGATATTAAGCAAGTAAGGAAGGGGCAGAAATAGGATAGGGATGTTGGACGGAATGAAGGGAGGGAGGAAGTACATAGAGATGAAGAGGGATTTTGTTGTAGAGTAGGATGTCCGGTTGTGTTTTTGTTCGGGAAGGCACAGAAATTTACGTCCGGGAAACAGAACGAATGCGTCTGTCAATCCAACACCTTGCTTGAATGGTAGGTTTCTAATTATAATAGCCTCAATGCTACTTTGTAAACAGTGTTACCGATTCATCCTTCAAGGGTCAGCAGTTGGAGAATTCTATTTTTTTTATACGTAATGGTGCATCCTTGGCGTAATGCAACTCCCGTATGCACTGCTGTCAAACTGCTTATGTTCTTAATTTCGCCATCGGTATGTAATTTCGAAACAGTCACCAAATAAACCGCCATTTATTTCAAGATCATGCGGAGTATCTTTCTAGGGTAACCTTTTTTTATGGTGTCAGTTTACCGCGAATCACCGAATGTAACTCTTGCAGTTTTCGCGAGATCCGTGAGATCCCACGGACTAACAATGAATCATTTGAAAGTTAAAATTCGGTTTCAAAATGGTGTCTTTACAACGATCCATCCCTTAGAACTTCTCCAAACTGAGAAATCTGTCGAATAAAGATCACCGTATCAGCACTGCTCGGAAATTCGTATGTATTCGTTTTTTCATCAGTTTTTAATTTCATTGTTTTTTTTCTGTACCACTCTGGATGCTTTAAAAGTTCAAATTTGTGAATCAAAAACTCCACTGTGTTTGCATCGACGTTGTAACAATGGACACGAAACAATGTTCCAGTCCACCAACCCCCGCGCTGCAACGCTCTCCCCTCCCCTCTGTTCTCCCTCCCCCTTTTCATGCACCTATGCTACCCGTTCGTGGAAAATTCCACAGGCTCGGGAAAGAAAGGATGAGAGCAGGGGGGGATGGTAAAGGGGGTGGGGCAAGGGAGATGGAAAGGGTGGCCGGCGGTCCGCGTTGGAGGTCGGGCGGGCTCTCTTGTTGTATGCTGCGGGGGTGGCTTAGCCGTCAGACTGAAGGGGGGGAGGGGTGGGAGAGGAAAAGAGAGAGAGAGAGTGGGGGGAGGAGCACAGCGTAGGCGCCAGACCGTAGGGGAGGGCAGTTTGTGGGTGGGGCCGCTAGATGGAAGCACAGGCTTGGGAATGTTTCTTTTTTATCATTCCTTCCCCCCCTCCAGGCTTCCGTTCCCCCCTCCCCTTCGTCCTTTTGCTCCCCTCCTCTCACCAGGCAGGCTCGTGGCGAAAGCGGACGGCAAACAACCAGTACAGCATTCGTCGGCGAACTGTTCGGTCGTGCTCTGAGGAACCATAAACATTGTGGATTACGAAAAGTGCTATCGTCCGTGGACATAGACAAGCAGACTTGAAGGAGAGTCGGATTGTTTTGGCTTCTCTTTTCCCTGGCGTGCTTGACGTAAAGGGTGAGGATTTTTACTTTGATTCCGCGATTGGTTCGAGTTCACGCATCTTTTGCGCCCAAATAGTCGCGCCTTCTCGGATCGACTGAGGAGAGAGGAGCGGAAATTTTATCGGGCGTGGTTCCGATTCAAATTTCAAACGGTCTCAAGTTCCGTCTCCGCTATGTCTTAGCGGCGACTCCGCGGCAATATCGTGGGGCGGGTTTGCGAAGTTGATCGTTTAACCTCTTGTGTTCGTAACTGTCGCGGAGTACTTTTGAAGTGTACGAGAGTGAAAGAAAGTTACGATCGATGTTTGATGTATTCGCGTTGGCAATCGGTTACGTAAACATGCCGCCACGGAAATATTTCGTGTCACAGTTTGTTTTAGTTTAAGTGTGTTCTTTCAGAGTTTCGGGTTGTATGTTTGAAGTTGCGAATTTTAATTTCTTGATTTTTTTTTCATTCCAGATCCATCCAACATGTCACTGACAAGTGTGCAGCCTCATGATCCATTCGGAAGGAGGAGAAGAATAATCAAGTAAGTCGATGGTAGCTTTTAGTTATTTTCTCTCTCTCTCTCTTCGAACTTTGGGTGTTGTTGTGCCTGTACGCCGTGTTAGGTGCAGTGTGGTCGGGCGTTGTGGACTTAATCACTCGCTCGAAGGTCGCCAATTTAGAACTGGGAGAATTCCTGCGAGAGTATGGCGCGAATCATTTTCCTGTCGCGGACACATTATTTTATTCTTGATGAGAAGAACGTTCTCGACAGTCCCGCAGCTAGGTAAATGTGACTTAGGAAAGTCGGCGAAAAGTTTCCCGCAAGGAGTTAACCCACTAGAACTGTTGACCGACGACATCCGCTCCAGCCCCCCACCATCTCCGACTGAAGCCAGCTTGCCTGCTTCCGCCGACGATTTTGAAAAACCGCGCAAATGCCGCGCCGTAGACAAGGTTGCGTGCATCGCAAGTTTGCGAGAGTGAACAGAGTTTTATTTGTAACGTAATACCGCGACTTTGTCCGCCCGTTATGTTTGTTATATCCTCGATAAAATTATTGAAGAATTAAATAATGCGGACGACCCACAATAATGTTTTCATTATTACGATAAGTGTTGTTATTGATGGTTGCAGCTTATACAACGATACAACCATACATTTCCTTGCCTTTACTCACAAAACAAAACTTAACATCCGACGCTATGGTGAACCTTAATTCAATTCCGCATTCTACCTTTCTCCTTTCATTACGTTCAGCATGCCTAATCCTTCCCTTCGCTTGCTTTGCGTCCCCACCGGTATCACAGCCTTCAACTTACGTTATGCCAATCAAAACACCCTGTAGTCATCTCTCTCCTTCATCCTTCGGGTTTCTCCCATTTCCTCTCTCCTCCCCGCCATGCCTAGCACTTCCTCGTTTATCTTACTTTCCGTGCATTTCATCCTTTACATTCTTCTCCACACCCCATGTCCTCCGTCCCTCCTACTGCTATAACCATTCGGTCCAAAACACTTCCGAGAAAGGCAAACTGTTCCACTTGCTCTAGTTTTTGCCCTCATGTTTTAATGTTTAGGTTGGCTGTCGACTTTCTTGAAAACCTCATCACAAACTTTGTTTTGTTTACATATATTCTCATCCCATGCCTATCGTACGCCTTCTAAAAATCCACGAAGCAAGCGAATACATCCTTATTATATTCTATGTCTTCTCCATTAGTGATTACTGTTACGGCATCTCGCTTGCCTCTCCCCTTACTGATTCCAAAGTGATCATCCCCTGAGTAATCATTTGCCTTCCTTTGTAGACTTTCCATATCATCGCACTTTGTCTTCCACCCCTCTTTTTTTACCCCCGATTAGTCTCTTTCCTCCGTTTTCAATTAACTTATTTGTACTTTCTTCTACCGAACTCGGAGATAGGTAGAATTTTTTTATTGTAACATCGAAATTTATTGACATCCTCGTGTGTTTCGAAAAGTGTGTAGTGTCAATAGCTCGTGTAGCTATTTTAGCTCGTATCTGTTTTGTGACGTAAAAATGTTCCTGAAATATGAATGCTCGGCTCTCAAGTTTAATTGTGGTTTCGAGTAAACGGCCAATTGGCATTAACGTACGCGCGCCTTCCTTGAATGCGGATGTCGAAATGAAGGCGGTTGCATCTGAAACAAGTACGTGTTCGTGCAGTCTTTCTGTACGGCGGACTGTGGCCAACGATCCACGAGTCCTTGACTACCGAAGAAAACAGGAAAAAGTCTTTTAAAAATATTCGAATCGTTGCGTAGACAAATCTGGAAACACTTATAATTGGCTTTTTTTTGACCGGGGAAACGGGGGGAAAGTAGATGGAAAAACTTGTTTCCCTGCACGCTTTTTCCCTCAAAATCCACACAGGAATAGTCTCACTTTCAAATTTTCATGCCCGCAAAGTTTTCGTGGTTGTTTAGGACAGAGAAGCGAATGTGTCGAGGAGAAATGTTGACTATTCTTTCGAAATATCGTGAAAATAAATTTTTATGCGAGAAAGTCGTGATTGCAGTGGTTTTTTTGTTAATCTTTGCAGTCACCGACAGCTTTCGTCATCAGAATATCGCGCTCGCTCGTTGATTCTAAGTTTTTTCGCAATCGTCTCATTTTAATTGGTGTTTCCGCCGAGTGAATTCTTATTGTGCGCGTTCCATGGGAATCCTTATGACAAGCAGAAGGTGGCCGGTCGGGGAATCCCATGGACTCTCCCGGCCAATTGGAATTCCGGAGAGCGATAGGAAAGTGAAAAACAAAAGACCGGTGTCCTAGCGTCGCGCGCGCAATAGAGTGGCTGGTCCTTCGGGAAAAGCGTACTACTTCTGCTCTAGGAATGTTATTCCGCGATTGAAAATCGGAAGGGGAGAGGAATACATAGAGGGAATTGTTTGATGGTTAACGTGTTCGAAGAAGATCTCTAACCACTTGGTTTATTTTTTTATATTTTTTTCGTTTTTCGGTGAATGGGTTGGAGCACAAGTCGTGAGTTGGATATTATTCTTTTGTTTATGAGCCGCTTTATAACAAACTAACGAAATGTTATGACGGAATTCCGCGAAGTTTCTGAAGAGACAGTTTTATTCGTTTGTGAAGCTAGTACGAAGACTAGGAGAAATTGCTGGGTGTCTTAGAGACAGAAGAGCGTGTATGAATCAGTTCGTGTGTGTGTGAGAGAGGAAGAGAGAGTGAGGCAGATGTGCGAAAAGCAGGCTTGGGAAGAGGAGTTGTCGAGGGAATTGATAAAAGGTTGTCATGTCACCTGAATGACCCAAAAGCGGGAGTATTTTCTTGACAATAGCCTCTCCCGAAAGATTTTAAGGGTTTGTGTGTGTGTGAGAGAGAGAGAGAGAGAGAACCAGGGAAGACAAATGCCCTTGTGTATCTCAAAACTTCGCCGGGTGAAGCTGAGTCCCCTGACGTGGTCCATTTTCCTCTTCCTTCGCAGCAACGCACCCAAGGGAGTAGACTCCCTGGAGGACGGAGGCGAGGTTGGCTCCGAGGGTCACCCGCACTTCCCGGAGGTGGTGCTTTCCATCGAGGAGGTGCGTGCCCAGCTCCAGGAGTCATGTTTCTCCTGCGGCGTGTCCTGGCGCGAGGAGCACGTCTCCCTCGACTGCGGGGAATGTGGCGGATACGCCCTCTCGAGACCGTGCCCTCGCTGCAGCGGCCGGTGTCAGACGGAGTGGAGGCGCAACCTCACCCTGGTGAGTAGTGGTAGCATTGGTGGTGAGGATCTGCCCCAGAGGCGAAGGGGGAAGTGGCCCCTTGTGTCATGAATCTTTCACGTAGGTGACCACAACTTTTCGCGTTGGAACCTCCTGCCATACACCATGCCGGTGGCTTACGGGATAGATGTTGGGACAATAAATATGAATTTCTTGCTTCTGAAGGAAAAATATTTCTTTCACCTCGAATGGTCGAAATACATCTCGCATCCTTCTCGGCTTGCCAAAACAGAGAGTGTAAAAAAATGTGTGCGGAAAAAATTTCGCGACTCTTTTGATTTTACTGGCGGCATATTCTCATGGATTGATTAATTTGTGGATTCTCGAAAGTACGGAATTTATCTCTCTTTGCTAAATTGCATCCGGGGGGAACAGTAATTGTTTTGAGTTTGGAGCTTATGATGTAAACTCATCGTAAATGTCTTCGGTGTGATTTTTTTCATCGCCTTTGGAAACGCAGCGGGTTCCCTCCCTTCCCGGAGCGTCAAAAGATCCTCTGGGCCTTCCTTCCGTGTGAAATAAATTCATAGCCGACACACTTATGATATCCAAGCGACAACCTTAGTTGCTTTCCCCTCTTCCACGCCAAGAAAAATCGCCGCATGCTGGAGAGAGATCGAGATTCGAATCCGGCCGAAACTGTTGTGGACAAATTAATGATCCTCTTATTCGCTCCATATGAACTCTTTTTAATTTTTCTACGCCATGAGTGTATGTTCTCGGGTTAAGTGTATACTCCTGCAGATTTGTTTCCCTAATTGCATTTTTCCTGCACCGAAAAAAATGATTTTGTTCATTAAAATTAAACTAAGATGAAACGTTTGAAACTTAAATCCATAAATCCGCTCATTTTCATTTTCAAAAGCCCACTCACATTGTTAAGCAGTTCGTTTATATCGAACGACAGCGAATTAGAGTGAATGAAATAATTTAATATTAATTAACACCTCTTCAATATCCTGTGCTTCAATCATGCATAGTTTTTTTTGCCTTGGTCATGAGTGAGCAATTATACTGCCAAAGGTATTCTGCTTGTTTTGCCATTATTATTGGCATTGCATTAACCCCATTGTGGTCTTCCACAGTCGCATGCCTCTGGTAAAGCTCGCTGGGAAGGTGTGTGTGGCCTGCCTGAGGACGAAGGAGCCCCCACTGCTGTTGTCCTGACATCCCTTCGAGTCCTTGGTCAGGTTTCATCCGAAGCTGACCAACTGAGCAGTCGGCTGGGTGCCCTCTCCCCTATTTCATCATCAACATGACCACGCAGTCATTCACCATTGGGCAAAGGAGTACCGAAGCGGAGATGGAGTCACCCATCAGACCTTTGCCACAGGGTTTCCAGCAAGGAACTCTGACAAACAAAAGACTGTTGATGTTCAAGCTGGTCACTTCCTCGTGGTGCAGTGTGATGTGAAATAAAAAAGTGACTGGAAAGATAACAACAGAAATTTTTGCATTGGCTGCTTAATGACCCTTTAAACGTGTTTAGAGCAGTTGATCTGATCTTCATGCATCTCACAGAATGAATAATAGTGTATGAAGTAGAAGCTACGCCATGTCTCAGAAATAGAAGTGATAAAGAGAGGAATGGGACTTCCTTTTTAAGTGAGTGACAAGACTTATATATGGTCTTCTCAGCGACGACCAACATCATCATTATGTGAGAAAAATGTAAATATTAAGTAGGGTAATGCAGGGTGGAGGACAACCATGTAGCTTGTGCTTGCAGTAAGGGAAGCCAGCCCGATACGTTTTGCTTTACTTTTTTCACACGTATGAATGTTGTCTTTCTGGGGGGTCATTTTTTTTACCTGTATTTGATTAAATTACTTTTTTTTACGATGCATTTTTTCCTACGAAAGAGTTGTCGTAATTGCTTAGATTTAACACTGAAGTGTGTAAAGTACTGAATTTTGTTCATGCTCTTTAGGGCATTATTATTTCACTCGGTTGTATTAGCAAGATTTTGTTTTCAATGGCCCCATTGTTTCCTTTGTACTAACAACTTTTTTTTAATATGTAACGATTCCTAGGCTTTCGTGTCAAAATAAATGCTCACCGTAGCCATGGTTTTTTCATGTCATCTCCGTGTTAAATCAAATTTCATAGAAAGTTCGTGTGTGAGCCTCTTTGATCTTTGCTGTTATCCCACACAGTGCTCATGACGTAAAAGTGCATTCTATTATCTTGCATTCTTTTTATAATAAAAACACTCTGGTCAGAATTGTTAGTTGACCATTTTTTTTTCAAATTTTTGTTATCAAAATGTTGTAAACGAAGCATAAGGAAACTTGTTGAGTAGTTGAGGGTATACATTTAATGCGAATGAATTTCCTTCAACCCTATATCTCCCCATTTTTGTGTTGTTATCGCCACTATTAGAGAACTTGAAAACTGTTTCAAATCGTAATATAAATTAAAAAGAGCATCGAAATGAATAATTCAAGTATTATCAAGTGCCAACATCCAAATTTTTTATGGGTGATGTATCCTTGTCTGTAGGAAATTCCTAGATGATGTACAATAGGCATTTAACAAATATGTTGAGAGTTAATTTGAGAGAGGGCAGGTGAGTCTGAGAGTAAACATCTTGAAGTTACCGAAGAAAAGCAGTTGTTGTGATTTTTGACTGAGACTAGTGTGCTCATGAAGTTGGGTGATGCTTTTTACACAATTTTCTTATTTATGCTTCACCGCAAATATGCATCATTGTCTTCTCCTTGTGCTGTTAATTATCTTTCAAAGACTGACTGACTGATTGTATTAATGGCTGTAAATAATTTATGTTTCAGTGCTTTTTTTTATTGAATTACCCTCTATATATATTCTCCAAAAGATCTTTATATGTAACCATCATCACCTTGTCCTTATCTATTTCTTTTCCACGGATTTACTCTTTCTTTCCCCACCAAAAGCCTTGGCATTTCATGTTAACGAAATGCCCTCTGTTATAAAACATGCGCTGATAAACATTGGGAAGAGTAAATGGAGTGTACTCATTTAAGGCTGTTGTTTGTATATAGCCTGCAGAATGAGCAGATTGTATAGATTAATTTTATTCAAAATATAAAGTATCTACACCAAAACAGTATGTCATTTTTATTGGAAACCTTATTCCCATTTTTTTATACTATATCCTTGAATCTTCATTTCCTCTTGAATGGAAATTATATGAATGCCAACGAGATGGTGGAAAGGTATTATGTTCAACTTCTGAGAATTAAAGAAACCTGAAAAGTATAAGAAAAGACTACAGTAACATATTGGCATAAAATAAGTAATAAAAACGTCTTTAAAAGATAAAATATTTTGTAATATTAAGATGTAGAACCTGAATATTGTATTGGCAAGCTAAAAGAAAAAATTTAGATGTGTATAGTAATTCCTTGTTAGATCATTACAAAGTTTTTCCTGTCTGGAAAAAGCACTTGGGATGCATTGTGCTGGTGGCATTGACTCAAAATTGCTCCCTTTGCACTTCACTAAATACCTGACATTCTCCCTTCTTTCGAGTTGTCATAATTAATTAGATAAATGTAGAAAATGGTATTTAAACATTTTGCTTTTAGGGGCCTATCTGTAAGGCTCTTCTCTGTATTGATTGACTTCTAATCCTACTGATGCTTAAAATCCAATGCTATAAAAGCTTTTTAATATCATTGCTGGGATCATGAATGTCCTTTCATATTAAGATATTTATCTTCTGTCTCAACATCTCGGGAAGGAAATGAAAGCAACTTTTACAAGTCTAATGAGGCTCCATGATGCTGGTTTGAATGTTCATGACATGACAATGTTCTATTGATGTGGTATCCAGACCATTACAAGCGGAAGCCATTAAACTGAGTAAAGCACCTGGAAACAGATATTCCATATGAAGGTTCAACATCAGTTGAGTATGTCATTTATTGGATGACATCTAGACACCAACACTGACATAATATAGGTAGTCATCAAAGAATTTAATCAAGGTAATGAATTTTTCAAATGATCAGGCTGGTAGCAAAGCCTCAAGAAGTTCTTCTGGCTTTAAAACTTGGTTGAAATATATCGCATGAATATGAGTTTGACATTTTTATGATATTTACATGTGAATAATTTGAATGAGTAGTATAAATGATATATATTTACAAAAACACCTACATATATACATCTGTGTGTACATCAGGAAGCAGCCAGACAATCATCATGGCCCCATGGCAAAATTCCAGTTAGATAGTCTGAAAAGTCTTAGAGCTTTTCTTTGAGTGTTTAACAAAGGTTTCACTGTAGGTAAATGATGGAATTAATTAGAATTGATTAGATACCTCCTCACAAAGGTCAGCTTTAAATGTGTGTGGTATTAATGAATGATGGACAGACCTTGCTTCACTGAAGACTTCATTGTCATTGGCACCTAAACAACAATAAAATGAATTGGGATATTCCTAATCATATGGATTCCTTTTCCATGGAACTCCAGTGGCTGGGTCTCCTAAAATACCAGGTTTCACTAAAGGTCACTTTGGTGATGTCTACCCTTCCCCACTACACTTTATTGGCTAAGGTTTGACTGGCAAATGCCAATGGCCAAGGGCTGTAGCCTCTTCATTCAAGGCCTTTGACTGTACATGTAGTATATAAAAAGGTTTAGAGAAAATAAAACTCTTTGTACCTCTCACCAATTGTATTCCTCTTCTGTATTGCAAAATTGTGTTAATGATTCATTTTGATCATTTCATCATTTATAAATCGTTCCCTTTCAAGCTAGGGAAAACCAAAGAAAACCTGCTTTTGTAGGTTTAATTAGGAAACAGCTACCTTGTAACAGTCCTTTCCATGTTAATAGATCCTTGCATATTCTAAGAGATTGTTGATTTTGCCTAGTTTGCATGTATAAATCATTTTCATACATGCTATCTTGATCCTGAGATGTGTTAAATATTTCTCATTTTGTTAGTTTATTCCACCACCATGTCACAACCATATTCACTCTTGTCTTTCTCAGTATACTCATATGTCTCAAACCATATTCTCCTCTTACATGCATCTGTTTCATTAATTTGATTCTCCTTCATTCTCTCAACATGATCAAACTAACATAGCACTCCTCTTTCATGCATGTCTATTTTTTTGTGAATTTAACACACATACTTTCATTAATCATCCATTCCTCACCCATCTTCCATATGTTTGTCATGGACTCCCTTCAAATGTCCCACACCTACCCCATGTGGATAGGATAATATCAAATGGAATGTGATTTTCAAAATACTAGAAGTGGTTAGAATGGACTACAATGACAGAAGAATAATCCATTGCCTCTACAGTAATCAAGGTAGCATTCATTAAATAAAAAATGAAAGGAAACTAGAAGCCCAAATAAGCAATACCTAAGCAAGGATGCAACAACCTCTGGCCAGTACTATTCAACCTACCCGTTGATGAGGTAATAAAAGAAGCACATGAATTGAGCATAAAAGATGTCAAGGTGAATAGCAAAGGGATCAACATACTCCGGTTTGCAGATGACATTGCTGTAGTTGAAGAAAAAGGAGAGGACCTGCAAGCAACCCTGAATGCTTTGGACCAATTACTTCAGGAATATGATTTGGGTATCAGCAAGAAGACATCAAAAAACCTTGTCCCTGGAGGAGAGAAGCTGAAGACAGATATCATAATTTAAAAAGCAAAATGAGAGCAATTTATCAACATATCTGGGCAGCAGTATAACTTGGTATGGAAGAAGTTTGGCTGGCATTAGCTAAAGAATAGCTCAAGCTAAGAATGTGTTCATGAAGAAGAGGTATCTATTATGTTTAAAGAACCTGTTGTTGCAGATAAAGCAGTTCTTTAAAATGTATGGAGCATGGCACTCTATGGAACTTGGGAAAAGTGGAATAGCAAAAAATAGAAGCGTTTCGAAAATTGTGGTGAAGTAGAATGCTGAAAATCAAATAGGCAGAGAAATAATAAGAATAATGCATTTATTTGTGTGGATATTTGTTACATATTCATGCATACACAAATATAGGGCACGTCAGATATAAATTTCACAATTATATATATACGAGGGTCATCCGGAAAGTAGTACCCGTTCGTGAAATAAAGACACAAAAGTAAATATTAACAAACATAAAAAATTTTATTTGAAAGAGGATACTTTAAACTACTTCTCAACATAATCTCCAAGCAAATTAAGGCATTTGTCATAACGTGTGACAAGTTTCTGTATTCCTGCTGCATAGTCCTTCGCCGCCAGCTCATTGAGATACGCGAGGGACCCATCTTGCACAAATTTTTGCATAATGCAGATGGTGTTTAACAATTTCATGAACAATTGTTCGAGAAACATTGGGAAAATGCTCACAGATGTCATCAATTGTGACGCGCCGATCGTTCCTCACGAATTCGTCAACTGAGCTCACCAGTTGGTCTGTAATGACAGACGGTCTCTCCGAACGCTCATCGTCGTGTGTGTTCCCCCTCCCCATGTTGAAGTTGCGACACCACCGCCGAACAGACGACTCGTCCATTACATTGTCTCCATACACCTCCTTTAATTGGCGATGAATATCACATGGGCGAACGTTTCTTGCATTGAGGAATTTAATCACTGCCCTCACTTCACAACTGGCGGCGTTCTCAATTTTTTTAAACATTGTAAACAATCACAGAAACAACACAGGCAATGCTAGCGTCACGCAACTTGGCTCAGAGAAGGCAGACAAGCCACTGAAGCTATCTGACCTCGTCCAGCGGCTACTCGCGTCGTCAGCACTTCATGCGGCACGAACGGGTACTACTTTCCGGATGACCCTCGTACCAATACACTAGTATATTTACATATTAATTGGCTAAACCGGAATTGATGTGTAGTGACAATTCCAGGTATTCATTTACAGAATAGAACATATTATTTTTTAATAGGTTGAACAGCTTTTTCTTGAAAATAGGTGCTTTTGTTTCATATTTGATTTCATGGGGAAGTTTATTGAATAACCTTAAGCCCATTGCTTGGGCCCATGGACAGTATTGTGTGTTCTGACAAATGGCTGGTGCAGGGCATTGCAGGTTCTTGTATAGTGACTATGGTAATCGTGGTTGGACTTGTAATGGGAAATATTACCCTTTGCATGTAAGATGACATTAAATATATATATGCAAGGTACTGGTAATAAACCAAGTCTTTTGAAGAGAGGTTTAAATGGTGCATCGCAAGGAGCATTGCTCATAATATGTATCCTCTTTCGGATTTTGAAGATTATGTCCACATGGGGAGAGGAACCCAAGAAGAGGACTAAAAGTAACTCGAGAATAAAATTCACCACAGTGTAAATGCATAGAAGGACCTCTAGATTTACAGAATATTTAATATTTCTAATAAGGAAGCATAGGAAACTTAACTTTCTGCGTAATTTGAAAATGTGTTTCTCCCAAGACATGTTTCTATGCAGGATAACTCCCAGGAATTGGGTACTGGAATTTTGGGGAATGCTTACACCTCCTACATCTACTGAGATTGCAGTGGAAACTTTGTTTTTATTAGTGAAATAAATCAGGCTGGACTTTTGGGTTTTAGGAAGTTAAGAAGACACCATTCACTGAAATTCTGAGCTACTTCAGCTGCTCTTTCTGTCAAAGTGTTCACTGAGGAGGCTGATACAATAATATTTGTATCGTCAGAATACATTAACGGGTGTATTCCCTTAATGGACTTAAGCTTATCTGGTAGATGATTGATATAAATTAAAAATAAAATAGGGCCAAGTAAAGAATCCTGGGTAACACCCAGTGTTACTTCTCTACCTGGAGAAATAAATTTGGAGCCATTTCTTGAGAGTTCCACATGCTGATGCCGTTCACTTAGATATGATTCAATCCATTTGTAGGGTGGGCCTCTAATACCATAGCATTTCAGTTTATACTAGAGTAGTTGATGATTGACAAAGTCAAAAGCTTTAGTGAAATCATAAAAATAATCCCAAAGTTTCAGTTCTATTATCCAATCCTAAAAGTATTAGATTCACTATGTGGTTGTTGTAGTGGACCTTGTTTTTCTTAATCTATGTTTGAGATGTGGTTAATAGGTTATATGTTTCAAGATATGATACTAGACGGTGATAGAAAACTGTTTCAAATATTTTCCCCAACTGGTTCAAAAGGGATATTGGTCTATAAGCATATATTCATAGTATATAAGTATATATTCATTGCCACTTCTCAACCTTTGCCTTTGTGCATTGGCACTATTTTGGCTGATTTAAAAGGGCTTAGGAAAATTCCAGTTTTTAGGGATTCATTAATTAAGAATAACAGCTGATCATTAATAGTATAAAATGACCTTTTTATGACTATCCCTGAGATGTCATCTAATCCAGTACTAAACTTGTTAGGGAATTTATCGATAATGTTGGTCGGTTCCATGGTTGAACAGGGGAATATATATAATGAATTGCATGCATTAGGAATTTGAGAATAATTAGCCGAATCAACTGAAACTGTGAGATTTTGATGGGGTAGGTAAAAATCATTCAGAATGGAGGCCATTTTAGAGTAATCTGGAATAGAATTTCCAACAGTCATGCAGTCAATGATCTTATTGTAAATTATGTGTACCCTTGTATTTGTTAATAATTTTCCAGATCTCTCTAGATTTATTGCCTGCATTGGTAAGTCTATGGTTGTTGAAAGATTTTTTAGCACACTGTAGGGTTTGGCAATAACTTTTCTTGAGTACTGAAATTTCCTGACAGTCAGCTGGATTTGATTTGCCTTTGTAATACACTTCATCTTTCATTTTATTTGAAAGCCAACGAATTTCATCAGAATCCCATTGACTTTTGTATTTAACAGATGAGCTTTTGTTATTTGTATGCTTCAGGACATGGGGAAAGCAGATTTCAAAGTAATGTAGATAGGTGGAATAGAAATATTCTGGAAAAAAACAAACATGGAAATATTCTAGGAAAAACAAATCGGAACACTCATGGGAATTTAATTAGTCAAAAAAGGCGATCATATTCTGATCAGAGAAATACCTTTTGTAGTATTTTTTAATTTCGTTGGATGTGGACACAACAATTGTAGAAAGAAGTGGGTACTGATCTGATAGGTGGGCATTGATGGTATTTGTTTGCACAAGTTCAAGTTTGATATTAGTTAATACATTATCTAAAACGGTTTGAGAACTAGCACTCACTCTAGTAGGTTCACTGTTGGTAGCATAGTTGTTAAATGACTTTAGTAAATCCATCAATACCTCTTTAGCTTTAGAATCGTTCATAAAATTAGAATTGAAGTCACCTCTAATTATTATGCAAAGGTCATGGATTGACGCATGGATTATCTCCTACAGTTTCGTTAGTTTGGTCAGGAAAACAGAAAAGTCACTATTAGGCGAACGATAAATAGACAGCGCATAAAAACTGTAGTATCCATTTTGAAGCTGGCAACACAGGACTCAAATGATTGTTCTTCATTGAGAAATTCGTGTGAGAAGCCAATTGGAATATGGGAAAAACATTCAGAAAGTAGGATCAAAACACCACCATTTTTTTTGCACTGAACAGCAAAAAGCACACAAAGTGAGGAATAATACAGAAGAAGAAAAGATCATATCGAAAACTCCATGGCAAAGAAGAATTATGAATGTATTAGACACACATCAAGTCAACATGAATTAGTTGGAAACATAATTGAAGGGAAGACAAATAGGAAAGTGTATAGGATAAGTTAACAAGTATTTAAAACAGAAAAGCTGTCAGGGGTTGAGGTTATTATCACTGAATAGAAGACAATAGAGGGCTACATGAAACTAATCTTAGGGGTGAAATACTAATGGTAATGCCCTCATTTTGTTGATATTTACCCTTACCCTGGCACACCCTAATTTTGTTTTCATGTAATAATGTAGGGAGTTGAAAATTTTTGGGCACTTTTATTTTTCCTACTCAAACATTCAATTTATTTCCCTTTCATGTATATAGTACCTTTATTATCTATTCCAAGCTACTATCTTTCACAAACACTCTACAGAAATGTACGAACTAATCCACTTGAGCCGTTACTGCACCTTTTCTCCTCACTATGCAATTGATCATCCCAAACATATCACACATCTATTTTCTTCTTAAATGTATTTAACCTCAATTCTTTTACTTCCCTGAAGTTATCCATTCCCTGAAGGTCTTGTGTGCCCTCAGTGAGCAATTTCGTATTTGGATCTTCGAACCTTACACCTACCTTGTTCATGCATGTATGTAAATATTGGACAGCCATGGTAATAATTTTGCATTCTTGTTTCACACCAATGCTTTGATCCAAATCAGTCGCTCAGGGTTCAAGTCACTCATCGTTTTCTCTCACTTTTTACAACACATGATTTTTATAGCATTTAATAGATGCTCATTAACTCCCATGTTATGCAAAATCTTCCACAATTTTTGTCCACTTACCATGCCATTTGCCATCCCAAAATTTACAAAAACACATTATACCTTCTTTTATACATCCATTCACTTTTCAAGTAACTTTTGTAGAATGTCAACTTTTCAACTACCTTTTGTTTTCTCTCAGCCAATACCTAACTGAATACTTTCCCCAGTGCATATGTTGAAATGACTGATTTCTCTATAATAATTATATTCCTCCTTACTTTCTTTCCCTTTATACAAAGATGGTTTTTTTCTGTTCTTCCAGTTTTTTGGTAATGCTAAAGTTTGAAAATATAAGTATAATTCACAAAACCAAGATAATGATAACTTGTATCCTCATTACAGTATTGTGATTGATATATTGTCTACAATTACAATTTTACAAAATTCTCAATGCTTTTCTAACTTCAGTTTTGGTGATGTAAACTTCCCCACAGTCAATTCCACAATGGTATTTACCACATTGCCCACTAGCATAAAAATACTACCTATAGTATATGCATTCATTATCACTACTCTCTTTATCAATTACATTCATTTCTATGCTATGTCCTAATTTTGTCCTTTTTATTCTTCTCCAAAATGGGTTCTTATTTCCTTTGAAATCAAAAATCATTCTGCATATTTTCTGTTTCCATCATTTGCATTCCTCCCTTACTTTTCTCCCTCCCTTTCAAAACATTTTTGCATTTGTTCTTTTCCCTTAGATTATATGATAAGCATCAGTGGTATAGATATGGGGGAGTTGTGACCCTCGAATCTCTGAGATTTGACCTCATGTACATCAACAAGAACTGCTGACTTTGCAGGGTTGGGGAGTGGTTTGCATGAATTAATTAGTTTAGTCAGGCAGAATTAGAATTATGGACTATTTTTGAGTGTTCAGATAGCTCCTGATTTTTCATTTCAACTATGGCCACCTTCCTTAAGCCATTGAGTCTATGAAACCACCACTTAAATAAAAAAAAATCCTTGATAAATGACTGTATGGAGCCAGCAAGGAATTATTTTATTGGGAAGAGTTCTTGGGTACTGTTGACAGAAATAATATATGATGAGGGTTGTTTAACATCAAATTGACCTGTCCCCTCTATTAATCTATCCTTGTGATCACATTGTCCTTGCTAAATCACTGCTGAGCATCCTGTACTAGCTCTGAAGCTTCCTTACCTTGTGCTTTTCCTCTTATGTGCCCCTACTTTCCCACAAACAATATTTTCCCCTTCTTCATTTCACCACACATCACTGTATGCTCTCCCAACTGTACTCTTTTGGCACACTTTTTGACCATATTCAGTAATCATTCCTTTTGATGTACTATACATCTCTCTAAGTTCCATTTTCAATAGATAGCGCCATTTCTGCCTGATTTGAGTAAAGCATATCCAAAGTCTATCATTCTTTCCATATGCATACAGTTTTATCCCACAGCTTTTCAATTCAACAGCCTTAATAGCTTACAAGCTTTACTCGTTCTTTCAACCAACTTTTACTCCAGAACAACTTTTGAGATCACCAATTTAGTCTGCTCAACTTTCAGCACCTGTCATTGCCATCATATCCTTCACTAGCACTCACTACAACTGATCAAAAATGTTCATAAGAAACACCGTTTTCATGCAGAAAAATGAATAGTAGATTCATGCATCAGTCATGTGCTGAGGAAAATCCATTCTCCACGCACACAATACTTATTATATTAATACTTATACCATTATCATTCACGAGGGGGCCATCAAATACCCCTCAAATTCACACAGGACATCTATTCATGTTGCGACTATTTCACTCATCAATTTCGGTTCCATTCTACAAGCACCTTTCAGACAAATATGTACAAATATTCCATGTAGCATTGCCATGTCGGTCTCAAGCCAATAATGATATACGAGGTGTGTCCGAAAAGCATTCGACCTGCACTTTCAATTCTTTTTTTTATTGTGTGTTGTGCACTATGAATTTGCTCCAAGAGGTTGGATGATCAACGACTGGCTTCTTCACCACAATAATGCGCCAGCACATTAATCAAACCTTGAGCAGCAATTTATGGCAAAACACAAGATTGTACAGCTTCGCCAGCCTTCGTACAGTTCCAAAATAGCTCCCTGCGACTTTTGGGGATATTCCCAAAATTGAAAATGGCACTCAAAGGAAAGCGGTTCGATGACATAGAATGATGGGATGCGTGAACTGAAGGCCATTCCGAAATCTGCGTTCGAGGACTGCTTTAGGATGTGGAAGCACAGCTGGGAGCATGCGGTTCAATCAAATGGAGACTACTTCGAAGGATGCCGCGGCCCGGATGATGAAGATTAGTACCAATGCGGAGATATGAATGCAGGTCTGATAGTTTTCTGACACACCTCATATTTATAGGTAAGATTGCTTTTGTAATTTTCCACATTTACGTAGTTAAAATATTAAAACAATGGAAGAAACTGAACTAATAACTATCAGTATTGTATTTTATGCCTAGATTCAAGTTCGATTTAGCAGAACTATGAGCAGTTGAAATAACAGCAATACAGTATACTAGTCTAAAATCAGACCTTTAATAATTTAAACCTAATATTCATCATTGGTGGGTTGCGGTAGTCCAGGGGGTAGAGCATTGGACTACTGACCAGAGGGCCTGGGTTCGATTCCCAGGCAAGCCCGGAGAGGCTTGCCCGTGAAAATCTCATACCTACACCGAAGCTATGAGATTTTTTGGGTTCTAGGTCTGCCAGAGAAACCATAACCAGCATAGGGAATGGAACTGGCCTACCGTGATGTGTGAATTTCACACGCCGTTGGGCTTAGTACTGAGTGAACTCTACAATCACCAACCAAACCGACCTTCAGGTTGATTACTGTATTTATGGTTTTTTTTATTCAACATTGCCAAGTTTTTAAAAGTACTTAAAGACGAATTGATGAAATACCTCCCAGTCCCTGACTCCCTAAAACAAAGGTTTTCCCCTCAAATGCAGAGCATATTGGTGACATGCACATTAAGGCATAAGGGAGCTTAATACTTATCTATTTCTGCTTTATAAGATAAGAAGGGAAAAATATTCCCAGTTTGTTTGTTTCGATGAAACGAATTTTTTTAATAAAATGTTATTGCCTAGATTCAAGTTCGATTTAGCAGAACTATGAGCAGTAGAAATAACAGCAATACAGTATACAAGTCTAAAATCAGACCTTTAATAATTTAAACCTAATATTCATCATTGGTGGGTCGCGGTAGTCCAGGGGGTAGAGCATTGGACTACTGACCAGAGGGCCTGGGTTCGATTCCCAGAATGGAATAGTATTTGAAGTAATACTATTCCATTAATGGAATAGTATTACTTCAAATACTATTCCATTCATTCATCTGTTGTGCGTTGCTTGCCTAAAGCATAAAATGTCACTATAGTATTACAACACACACTGCAGTCCCAAATTGCCTGATACATTCCGCTGGCCCCCTGGATTGGGATTGATATCTATTGTACATTACCTGCGCGATGATGCCATCAATTACTTCAAAATACTTTTTCTTATTTTTTGTTTCAACATCATCTCTGTCAAAGATGATCATTCCTTCATTAAATGAAGAACATAATGTATTTTTCCACTGTTCTTTATTTTGGTACTACTAGTTTCAACGCTTAGGTGTCATCAACAGGTACTTACACTTAGGGTACCTGATGATGACGCCTAAACTAGTAGTACCAAAATAAGGAACAGTGAAAAAATACATTGTGTTCATCATTTAACGAACAATAACTTCCACAGTGTTGAGCCAGAAACATTCAAATGCATGATCATTCCTGGTTAACCCTCTCCAAATTCTTGAATTTTCTTAGAATAAATTGGACCAAAAACAGCATGCATTGATCCAAAAATATCAAATTACCCCATTGACTTAAAATGAGGTTTTAAATTTCCTTGTTTTTGGCACAATACAGCAAATGTTTTGTCTGCACTATATCTACAGCTCATTAGTGTCGTCAAATTGCTTTGAGAAAACATGAAAAGAAATGGCATCATGTACGTCCGTGTTCATTGAAACATTAAAGCATTACATTAACATTAAAACATTACTTTGAAAACATTACATAACTATATTCTTTAGTGGTACTATTGGAATTTATAACAATTCTCCCTCTCGATATATCATAACACCTTCAAAATAAAAAGCAACAGCTTCTATCTAAGTTTATTTCAAATTTTCACAGCTTACGAATAAGTCTTGCAAAAACATTAAATACACATAATTTCTTAAAATAACATTAAAACCTTTATGACATATAGAGACATAAAAAAATCACAATACAGTCATTTTCATCTGAGAGAAATCAACAGCAAGACACACAAACGTTTTGCACAAGGTTGACGAAACATTTTTATTCCCTTATTAAAAGACGATTCGTTTCATACTTCAGAAAACTATATCCATGAATGCGACTGGTACTCTTAAGTGAAATCATTCATTCCCCAATACCCAAGAGCATTAAAACCATTGGCACAATATTCACAAAATAAAAAAATAAAATAAAAACAATTTTCTCCATTGAAGGATACACAGCCCCATTCACTTTTTACATAGCATTTTTTTCTCACTCTTCTGGTAACATAGAAAATAATTAATCCCAGCCAAATCTAAACATTATGAGAATCAAAGCTCAAGAAACACAATTTTTATTTCTCTACCACAAATTTTCAATACCCAAAAATCAAAAACTTTCCATAATCATGTTCATACATTCACCAAAATAGATGTCCATATTCTTCAATGAGGAAAACACAACGGCAGTCACCTTTTTACACGACAATAAATAATTGTCTTAGTAGCACAGAGAAACCATTTCAGGCGATTTTGAGAGAGTGAAAATGCTCAAACTGACCACAAATAGCTAAGCAATAATCAGGGGTGCATGACCTTTCAATCTTTATTTCTTCAGAGTTTCTGCTCAATGCAGTGTTCCAACATCTTTGAAAACTATCACTTCAGTGTCATCGCCTTAACTTTTCACACTTATCCTCTTGTATTACCAGCAATATATTTTTCCATGCTGTCACCCTGGCCTTAGCTCTTGAAAAGTTTCATGAAAGCAGGACTTTTCACTCATTTCTGTCGACGACTCCTTGACCTTGAACGTGGGGCAGTAGATCCAGAACCAATACTGAACATGGCTGGTGCTTGCATGCCTGGTTGCAATGTGTTTGCTACAGGTGGAAATAAAATCCCTAAGTTAGAAGAATAATTATTTTCAGACCGTGATATTTCATGGTGACGCTGCAATATTTTTTTAAAAGTTGCGTATCCATTTTATTATTTGACTGGTCAAAATACAATAGCAAGTATGGGGATGTTAAGGTAGCCTGTGTTTTTTCATGGTTGGTTACTGAGCATACTTTATCAATTTTCACATGACCCATAAATTCAAGTGGGCAACATCCTGATTATTTCTGTAATTGACAAAGCATTGCATAGGTTTCATTCAATGGAAAATGTACATTAAAGACATTAAAATGATTAAGTACAGATTGAGGTTCAACTAAATCCATGCTTTTAGGATTAGAGACATTATGATTCATCAAATAAAAGTTTTTGCTTTCCAAAATGAAATCTCCATAAAAGAAGACATAAAAATGATAAGTTAATGACAATGAAAGCTTTGGTAAAATTTTTAATATACTAACCTGATTCATGTGAGATATTATTTAATGAAAACTTCTTCAAAGGTAACATTTAGGACATTCTAATTTTAATACAACTTTTGCATTTGGATACGATAAAATCATTAACAAAGAGAAATCATCAATGCTTGAAACAGCAGTTGAGTAGGTTTAGATGATGCACACACAGCATGCTTTTTAACGGGCTTTTTCGAGTTAGAATTCTCAAGACAGAAGTGGCTTTAGAAATAGGTGGTTGCAAAAAAAAGCTTTCTTGTTCCAGAGAGGGTCATTTCCTGAGACTATTTCCTGTGGTATACCTCCTTTTTTTGAGATTACTGATAAAAATTCAGATGGAATTGACTGAGTATGAATATCACATAATTTTAACAATCCCCTGTTAAAATTTGATTTATTTTCAGTGTTTAAATTTAGCATGATTTTCATACAAGAACAAGTCACACAATTTCTAATTAATGCCAGTGTTATAAGAGTATTTCTGAAAGCTTTGAGGGTCTCTGGATAGGGTTTTGTAGCCCGGAGCTAAAAATGACATTTACTGACAAATGCTGAGTTAAATGCACCTTCAAATCAAATATGGACATTTATGACTAATCATAATGTTCTACGCTTGGGCGATTCATGATAGGTAAATATCTTATTGAAATACTGCTGTGGTATTCAGCTGCATTATACATGACAAAATCGATTGTTACTCGGTTCATTTCCCTAGATGTGTGGATGCATCACTACTATTTCTGTATCCTTTCGTATCCTTAGAAGTTTGGTTCAAAAGTCAATATCTTAGCGAAATTACAGTACATATCATCAAATTTTGTACAGATTTAATGTGTCCAAAAATATTTTTGCCAAAATTTTGCTACATGAAGTGATGACGATGGCACAAAAATGTAAGAGAGTAAGATATTAATTACTGTCACTATAATTATTTAGAAGCATATATTTATGACTTACAGTCATTAGCTTTGATAGAATATAAATTCCTAAAAAGTGGCTTTGGCTAGTTGATTTAGTGTGTCATTATTCAAGAAATAATAAAGGTAGATAAGCTTTATTAAAGTTACAATGAACTCATTAATAGATTTTCTAAAGCATGACTACACTAGCACCATTCATGGAGTATTCTGTACATATCATACAAAAGAACTTTCTCAAGATGATATATATTATCTTCTATGTTGCATCTAGCACTACATTTTAGTATTTAACACCATTCTTAAGATTTTGATAAGGATTTGGGCGAAAGACTAAGCAATATGACTACAAGTTACACCTGATTAGATGAAGAACATCATCATATTGGCACTGCCAATCTTATAATTGGCATGCATCAGAAATGAAGATATTCAATAAACTCTTGCGACTTTAGTATCTATATAGTCATTCAGAGAAGTTAGATTAATTTGTTCAGGGATCAGAAACTCATTAAGTTGAAAAAAAACATGAATAATCACTTTCATAGCCATATAAAAAAAACCTTTCCTATTTAGTGAGGGTGGTAGGTTATCCTAGCAGACTGACTGCAAGGACAGAAATATTCCCAAAACATGAAAACTGGATTGGTATAAAAATGATTTATTTCATTACGATTTTGCTTAAATCATTTTCATTCATGAGAGTCATTCAAATGAACTGCTAACGATCGCTCTTTGTAATATATTTTATGTAGGAACGTGAAATTTGACGCTGCACAAAGAAAACAACAATTTTAAAACAAGGGGAAAAAGATAAAGATACCACATATTAACTCGTCAAAGAGAAAAGGAACTTCTAAGGGCAACCAAAAGAAATTTAAATAAATATAGAATGTGCAGTATTAGAAGAACTGGATTCCTGGGAAGAGCTTGACCCTTGGCTGCCAAATAATTGTAAAGTTGTCACATACATAAATTGCAATTCAATGGTTTCAGGCTCAACTTGGTGGAAGTTCATTTTCATGGAATGAAGGACGCAATGTATTTTTCCACTGTTCTTTATTTTGGCAAAACAAGTTTCAACGCTTAGGCGTCAAGATCAGGTACCAGATGATGAAACCTAAGCAGTGAAACTAATAGTTCCAAAATAAAGAAGTGAAAAAATACATTGTGTTCTTCATTTCATGAAAATAAATTGCAATAATTCAATCAAAAATTCGAGTACTCGGACTTGTGCAGGTTGTGAATGCATTAAAAGACATATAAACAACAGAATACCGAGGAGGGGGAGAATTTACTGCTGTTTTAGAAAGATGTGGGCCACCCCTGGGAAAGTATTGCGCCATAAGTTAAAAAAAAACAACTCCAAATGCTTGAATTCGGAAAAATATTTAGCGTAAAAAAATGACAAGTATATACTATTGCTAGTCCAAGCACTCTTACTTGGTTTTGGGAGGGGCAGAAAGCAAGCACTCACAATGCAATTATATTTTAAATTGCCCTTTTCATTTCAAGAAAATATGAAATGTACTGTTTTCTAAATTAATTATGCTCTCGAACAAAAGGTGAAATCAAAATTAGCATACCGAGCATCAAAAATAAGAAAAATTTTTGACCAATGTGTGCACTGTTTCCAGTAGCAAAAAAGGAACTCTTGACTCTGAGAACAAAATATTAAAAAAAAGTTCAAACATGCACTAGGGTAGTTTCCTAAAGTACTTTTCTAAATTGCACCTAGCGAATGTGGCACCTAGATGACAAGAAGTCTGAAGCTGTACCACTTATATACCTGCATGGTTTTTTTAGAATTAGAAGTAAGTAAAATTTGCAGCTACATGAAAATGTGATGACAAACTGAGAATGCTGGTAGGCAGTCCACACACTGCCACTGGGAAAACAATTATTAGATGGCAGATTTCTAATACAAGAAGAATATAAGTACATCTTTTAGGGTGATGCTAATATTCATTTGTCTCCTGCATCTATAAAATATTATTAGGTCTAGCGTTAGCCTAACTGCAGAAAAATAAAGGTCAAACTGCCGAGATGAAGGTGAACCTTGGCCATTGGCCGAGTGACTTAGTGTTGCACATGCTTTCGCCATCTCATACGGTTCTGCCTGCAGGTGAGGTCTCACTGTAGCTCTGCGAGCAGAGACAACTGCTACAGTAATGAAGTAGGGACATCTACACAACTGATTATTAATGCTTTTTTTCTGCCATGAATTTTGAAAACAGTTTGTGAATGCAAAAAAGAATACCTCAACAAATGAAAAAAATGTGGTTTAGGGTCACTAGAAAACCTTTTCAGTCAATCAATAGAAACTAGATTTCTGTACAGGCCATTTTAACATCAGTATCATTGAAATACACCCGTACGTTTTAAAGAACAAGATGAAATTGCATGATAAACATAGAAGCCACTTATTCAAAATACGCAGTACAGTAAAATGTTTCCAATATTCATTATAGGTTGTAAATTACTGAGACAATATCATAGGGCATATCTTCCTTAAATTTTGTGCTATGTTAGTATGGCTTAGGTAAGCAATAGTGTGCGGCTCTGTGGAACATTAGAACCTACCCTAACCTTGTAGACTATTGCAAATGACTATCTTTCTTATATATACTTCACCAAAATAGTCACATCTATCTTTACAATAATATCCAAGGTTCCTCTAATAAAATCTGAAACTAAAGACTTTAATATCACTCAGTTAAAACCTTGGACAAAAATTATGACAAGCAAAAAATGGAAATTCAGCGTTAAGCAGTAAAAAATTGGTCCCGGACTTGTCATCAACATGGTCATCTAGATACCTATGAAGTAAATAGCCTTTATAAATTCACTTGAAAATGAGCACTAAATTTCTTCATACTGGAAGGTTTCTCCTTCCATATTATTTCCATTGAATTCGTACATTTAATTTCTGCAGCACACCAATTCACAGTTCAGATACATAGGAAACTACCCTATTGCATACTTTCAGCATATGATGCATTACATATCCCAGATCATTTTAATTTGGGGTAATTTTATGCCATTTGGACCATAAGATGACCTCACCATCACAAAAATACATAATAGTCATGCAAATACAGATCTCATGTGCTTTGACTACAGTCATTCCAAGGGTAGTTGGGCATGCTTCCTGATGGAAGTTTGGTACAAGGTATATTTTATCCCTTACCACCAAACTGGAATGGAGTGGTGGCTGAAGGCCCCGTTGGATTGAAGTTAAAGCCAGATGGAGGAGCTCCAGGAGCTGTTGCTCCCCCAAAGTTAAAGCCCCCTGAGGACATACCTAATGAAGAAAGGGTTAGCAGAGTCCAGAAGAAAGGAAACCAAAATAAGTGGCAATTGCACTAGTCTACATTAAACTATGCCAGTGGTATTCAAATTGTTTATGAAAGGCAGCCCATGTGCACATTTTAAAAGCTCTCTTTAGTCCCCCCACCACTTTTTTCAAGGAGTGAGACATAAGTGAATGATTATACTTATGAGAGATAAATCTACTGCGGTAGCATTAAAAAGTGCATTAAATAAAGTCGATTGAGAAGAGAAGATTCAAAAATCTAACAAAATATTATAAGCATGATCTTTGATAGTGCCTTCTTAATACTTTTAAAGTGATCCCAATGAAGAAAAATGTTTGCCCTACCCAGTAATCTGAAGAACAAGGGAATTGGAAAGTGAAGGGAATTATTTATTAGTAAAAAATTAGAGTAATAAATTTAAATTTTACAAAGATTCAGGAACATGATTGTTTCTCTCAGTTTCATTTATAAATAAATAATATAAATATATATATATATATATATATATATATATATATATATCTCTGATTCTGAAGACGACAGCCGTGCTGTCGAAACGTAAAATAACAAATTGTGAGTGTCCTTTCTTTGTGTCTCTATATTCTAAAAATCTACATCTGTGTTTTTTATATATTTGTATATATATATATATATATATATATATATATATATATATATATATATATATATATATATATATATACACACACACACACATACATACTTAGATTACTTCTCTATCTTCCGATGAAGACGGAGTAGAATTCCGTCGAAATTATCAAGAAATAACGTGTGAGAGTTCCTTTTTTTGTGTTTCTATATTGTTTGTTACTGTGTAATGCACTATTCGGCACTTCTGTGTTACGTCTACTCTGAAGAACATGCGCACATGCCATATTTAAATTACCCTAGTCTACCTGACCTACCCTTTTCTAAGGTAGGCACCCCAATTTATATATATTAAACTCATGCTCTAGTGTTTCAATTATGGTATATATCCTATAAACATTTTTAGGTGTATGACCTTACTGAAATGCAACCTTCGGCCAGCTATCTTGCTATTTCACTACCGTCAATCCCTCCCACTCTATCATAGTATTGCATATCATTGAATATTCAAGGAATATTTTAATTACACAAAGATCATGCATTAAATTTAGTTGTATCAAAGTTTAAGGAATACCTGAAAAAAGGGCCAATTATCAATTCATATTAACTGCTGACAATCGATAGATATTTTCTTAAAACGGAAGAGTGGTCTTCAAAAGGTCAGATTGCCATATTTTAATGCAGAGTGTTATAATAAAGTGATTTATATGAAATACTGATACATTTTTTGATTAATTTCTTGGCAAGGAATATCTACTGAATGGATCATATGCTTCCTCCTCACACATTAATGTTTATCAATACTTTTCTGTATTTTTGAATCCTCTCTTTCACAATACCAGTTATTTCTGTAATGCATCTTCTAATATAAAAACATAAAAACACATTATGCATAAAAAAGACACATATTGAAGCCCTATGGTGATAGCAATATGAAAAGTTTTCTATCATGAATGCCAGAATTACTGCACAGGTAACTCTTTTGAGCAATGAGTTCACAATATTGGATAGAAAGTATACCCTTTGACAATTTGTATAGTTTGAGACAGAAAAAAATTACAAAATGCTCTTCATTATAACTCATGCACTACTAGAATTTAATGCTGATAACTTTCAATATCTTTCATTATGATATCATTGATGCCTGCTAAGAAATTTGATAAATAGCGGATGAGTATATTTGCTATATAATTACAACATTAAAAATAATGAGTCTTTAATATTTTAATATTCTCACTCTTAAAAGAGCTCCCTGAGGAATTTCACATTAGTTGAATACCACTGAACCAATATATAACACAAATTATAAAAATTAACTACTGTCTGTATTATGCTTAATGCTCGGGACACATTTTTAGTGCACTCTAGAAGGCATGCTATCTACAGATGCCAGCTGAAAATAATTGGATTGCATGGCCTGTACATAAAGCATGATAAAAGTACCTTTTTGACCCTGGTGACCAGATTCATGGCCCCAAATTCATGCTCAAAATTAATTCTATAATATCAACTTCAGCTGTAAAAGCAACATTCTGGCCTACCCAGTCTATGACTTATGAGCACCCCCTTACTTGAATCCTGACAATTCATTTAGACTTGATGGTTCCCTAAAACTAAAATGATAACCTACACGAATCACAATGTTTGGAATCACACCCTGTTGAGGGTACAACTAAACCCTTCCAAATTGAGGTATAAAAGGGAAATAAAGTTTTGATCCAAGATCAAAATTACTATCAAGCAACCTGAATTAATGAATCTACGACAAATTTAAGGTAGTCTTTTAATAATGGTCATGAAAATTTTTTTACTTGCCTGACATTACAGTACACTCATCATAAAGTGGCTTTACTTATTGATCCAAAATAATATTGTCCTCAATCAGTGATCAACTATTACCACAATCAACAATCTTTAACAACCCACACCCTTGAACTTTAATCACTCTAATTTACAAAAGGAATAAGATAGTTATCCTGTCTCTCCATGGCACATTGTTGAGAATCAAAATAATAATATCCCCAGATTCCCTTCATGAGATATACACAGAGAGAGCAAGCTGGCAAACATTTTATTAAAGTCATTTGTAAAATTCATCACCACTAATGCATGCCAAAACACTAGGGGTACCATTACACTCAACAAAACCAACAATTTTCATTGAGAAACTATTCCATTATAAAGATATATATAAGGCTCAGTTTTAGTGTAAGTAGCAAATTTCTTTCAAACCTCAAAACCTTTAGCAAATTTAATTTTCATATCAAACAGTACATATTTACATAATTAACTAACATGTTATATTACAGGAATGAATAAAAACTATGAAATACATCAAACTCCTACAGCAAATATTAACCAATTCCAATACATTCTTCTACATTAATCATATATATTTTAATGAAAAGCACTAACATGCACAAAATATTAAATATAATGAGGGAGGTATACTCAAATTAACCACTTAGTTAATATTTAGCCGTTAATATAACACTGTGACGGAGCTTCTCTATATGCGTAGGAGATTTTAAAAATATGGGAATACTATGTAAAAGCAATGACATTTAGCAAGTGTATTTTTCAAAAAGGGTTTAAGCATTGACTTAAAAAACTTAAATATCAGGGAATACCATTCCTAAAAGCCTAATAGCAACCCATTAGCATTTGACATATCATTTTCTGTTGATTTTTCACATATCTTTGGTGCAAAACCTGTAATAATTTCTTTTTCTAGACTTTTTAATTTATATTTAGGAAGATTTGTCTGTGAAATCATTAGCTTTCCCTTTCATCCGACACATTTCACAAACTATTTCTAAAGTTAAATGAACACTGTTGTTTAGAAAATCTTAAATAAAAACCCTCTTTATTCTCAATCCTAGAAGATCAGCATGTGAACAATATTCAACTCCACTGTCCTTACACTACCATGCACCATTAGCAATAATAATCTACTCCAATCTCAATTATCCTGCGACAATGATAGTTCCTCTGTTTACCCAAGCTCTGACTCTAAAAGTAACAACTTTTTAAAAAGGATAATAATGGTAATGACTTAAGTGATTATTTTCATGACTCAGACAAGTATGTTCTCAAATTGTTTCAGTTCCAGTATTCAATTAATAATAATGACAAAAGATAAAAAAAAGCCCATGACAATACTTATCTGCTTCTAAGTCTTCTGCGCACAGAGTGATAACTTTGATAATAATGAAACAGTGAACACATTTGCCTTTCTTTCTTCAGTTCCAAGACAAATGAATCAGATTATTTAGCAGAGTTTTAGTCTTTTATCTTTCATAAGGTAAACCAAATATACTCAATAGTTCTTGATAATCAGCAATACAATACTGAAATTAAATATCCTAGTACCTCTTACAAATTACCATCATGCAGCACTGTGATTTGAGCAGCAGAGAAGGCAAACAGATTTGGTCAAAAGTACCAGAAAATGTTGTCCACAGAGAATTATTACTCGGTTAAGCCTTGGGAACACACAACTTCACCCAAGGTACTTTTTAATACAGGGCAAAACTACATGTTTACATAAAATAAACATAAAACTAAACATGTATTTTAATATTAAACATACCAAATTAAATAATTGTAATTTTTTGCTTGGTTTGGCAATTAATCCCAAGCAACAGTTTTAAAAGTATGCCCATATAAAACAAATTTGTGGAACTTTGATATGGAGCATACTTAACTTAATAAGTATTTTACTATGGACTTCAGTATTACATTCGATTGAAACTACAACAGGACCTTGTCAGTAAGTTAATCACTTACATTTACTAACCAAAGTTACCAACAACAGGCTTCACTGAAACTTTTAATACTAAGTTCCATATCAAAATATGGGGCTTTCCATATAATGCACAATGGCAGCCATCAACATTCGGCCATATAACTAAAAGTAAAATCTTCCAATAACTGACTCTAGGCATTGAATAGTTCAAGTTTAGATGGTATTCATGATGAAAATACGACTAATATTTCTGTGGAGAGACTTAAAGGATAGAATATGTGGACTATCAGAAAAAAGATCAATAATAAATAAGAGTCTCTGAAAGTCAGTGCTCGAGAAAAATGGATAAAAAAATAAAGGGAGGAATGAGGAAGTCTATTAAGAAATAGAAGATGAAAAATAAGATTAATCGAGACACCTTGACAGAGTTGATTTTTCAAGAACATAACAGAAGCAAAGGTCCAATGAGAAAGACCATTGGGCAAATACCTAGGCAAAATAAAAAGGAATTAATGACACAGGAGTTTTAGCAGGATAAAAGAATTAGCACTGAATTGGGAAGATTTGAGAACTGCAAGTCACCCATCTTCAGACAGAAAGATTAATAAATAAATTTCAATTACAATATTTTCACATTTTAAGGTTATAGAAAAATACTTCTTCAGAATGCAAAAAATTTTTTAGGACAAATTTAATTTAAGAATGACAAATTAAGTGGGGTATCCTTTTCTTCCACACAGTATACATGGCTCTGGATGGGCGGTAGATATTTCGTACCAACAATACCCTCACATAGACATACATCATATATACTTAGTGATTCAAGTGAAAACATAACTTACTGACAGGGCAACAGCATACTTTCGAGATTAATGCAAAGATGCTAAGCAAGCTAAACATGGTAATAATATTGAGCAGCACTAAGAACAAATATGATTACTGGGAATTATGTATATACATATTTTGATGCTACAGACAATGAAACTAAGGGCAATGAAAAACCTAACGAGCACACATACAAGTCATTTCTTGGGGTTATAACGTCACAGAAGAAATACAATTGGCAAATCTGATTACTTGAGAAGGTACTTACCTGGTGGTGGCATGGCGCCTCCCCCAGAGCCAAATTGAAATAGGGAAGGCGCGGGAGCTGCTTGTTGATTCTGCATCGGATTCATTGCGGGTGAACCAAAATTTGGGACTGGTGATTGACCAAAGGCTGACCCACTCTGCTGAAGAGGAGGAATACTCGCAGAGGGCGTACTCCCAAATGAGAATCCCCCGCCAAGAACGGTAGACTTCTGCTCCGAGGCTGCCCCAATCGAGAAAGGGCTATTTACCGTTTGATTCTGAGGCTGCAGAGTGGAGGATGGCATCGCTTGTGAATTCGTTCCAAACTGAAAGGGTGACCCCAGGCTTGGTGCAGCTGCAGCAGAAGGTGCCGCTTGAGGAGGCTCGGTGGATTTGGCTTGAAAACTGAAACCTCCTTCCGATGACCCAAGCACAGAGCCTGTCGCTCCACCACCTGTGTTGCTGGCTCCAAACCCAAAGGAAGGCTTAGGGATGGATGCTGAGGCACTGGTGTCAGCTGAAAAATTAAATCCACCACTGGTGGATGGAGCAGCAGCAGGTCCCGCCAATGTGGGGGTCAATCCCATGGGTGTACCCAAGGTCATCGGCTTATTCTCCTCACTGTTTACGTTGGAGGAATTGGCTCCAAAATTAAAACCTTCACCGAAAGCTGGCGATTTGGCAATGGGGTTCACACTTGGCTGACTGACAGAGAGCCCTGTCCCTTCCTTGTTGGAATCAAAGGAGAACTTGAACCCGGCAGGTGTTTCCTGGGCCTTGGGTGCTGTAAGATTTGACTGGGCATTGGAGCCGAACTGAAAGTTGAACCCGCTCGCAGAGGGAGCTGCACCACTTTCCTGGGGTACAGTGGGTTGGGTGGCTCCAAAACTGAACGATTTGGTACTGGTGACATTGGTGCTCGTCGTCACAGGGGTGGACTCGCTTTGGGGTGAGGTCACGGCCAACTTGCTCACAAAGGTCGATGTGGGAGCATTGCTAATTCCAAATGAAATGTCTGTAGTGGTGGTTTTCGGAATTGAGAATCCTCCTAGCACAGATGTGGATGGCGCAGCCGAGGAAGAAGGAGCGAAAGAAAATCCTCCACTTGACGAAGTAGGAGCATCAGATTTGGAAACGGTGAAATTGGTTGCGAGTGCTGTGGATGGATTCTGTGATAATGTCGTGAAGGAGGAGGGTGTCACTGTGGGCTGAGGCAGAGATGAAACAGCTGGGGTACTTACTGAGGATGTCGGTAAACCAAAACTGGAGCTCGAAACTGCGGTTGAAGAAGCAGCACCAGATGAACTAACACCGAAAGTAAATGTGGATGCTGTGGTGACGGTTTTTTCAGTTTGTTGCGGTATAATGAATGTGGAAGTGGAAGGAGAAGCAAAAAGTCCGGATGATGCCATTGATGGAGTAGATGTGATGATTTTAGACGGAGCCTCGGATGTTGTCGTCTCCGAAGATGTGGGCGTGGGCCGTGTTGCCAAAGATGCACCTGGTGCAGGTGTAATACTTGTAACAGGTAAAGAAGTGGTTGCTGAAGTTGAGTTTAAGGATGTAGAGAATGATATAGCTGGTGCAGGGGCTTGAGCTGATGACAGAACAGATTCACTCTTTTCTGTAGCCACAAGGAGAGCAGAAGAGCTTGGTGAAGGCCTTTGTACTGATCCAAATGTAAGAGTAGGTGTACCCTGGGAATTTGGTATTGTCAAAACAGCTTTATCCAGGGCTTCTGATTCACCATCACTGCCCACTGCATTGGAATTTGTCAATGGCTGCTCTCCTAAATTTAGGGTAGCGTTTGAGATTGATTTTTCTGTTAACTTTATGGTTGGAGCAGCCCCTTTGGGATCAGGGGTGCTCGACTGTAATTTTGGAGCATCCGGTTGTGATGACGGAGCATCAATGGCATCCTCCGTAGGTGGTTCATGGGATGCTGATTCTGAAACATGAAAATGATGAGTTAATAGCTGGAAATGTTCGGAACCCTGAATTCCCTAAATTTAAACATTTCCTCGCCATTTAATTCAGATACAAAGATATTTTATAACAGCAGAGACCATTAATTCTTTTATATAAAATACTGTAGGATTTTTTCTTTGAAATTTAGCTCAAATAACATGCCTTGAACATATTTGCCACAGTGAAAATTTCATGATATTCCTCGAACACTTTTTTCTTTCCTTAATTAAAGATATTAGTTTTAATCTCACCACTCATGATGACCTGTACCAAGCAGTATTACAAATTAAGGAAAGAAAAAAGTATTTGTAATACTGCTTGGTACAGGTAATGGTCCATGAGAAAATATGCAAGCATTAGAGAATTAGTAAGCAATAAACATCATGGTATTTTATTTATATTTCTTAGAAATAGAATATATAGAGGCCATGTCCAAAATTGCTAAATTTTTGGTTTAAATTGGAAGCAAATATTTTTTAAATTATTTACAACGAGGGTTTTTACTTTCGAATTCATACGATAAAATTTTAGATGAAATATTTTCCATTATTGAGGATTATTTGTAGAAATTCTGAGATAAAAAAACTATATTTAAAAATTCAGAAAGGATCTTGAAAATGTACTTAGTCCATGAACTACTATGTTCTTAGATAAATATGAAATCATAAAATGCTCTAAAACAGGAAATTAGACACAATCGTAGTTCATCATCATAAACCAGATACATGAGGCAACACTCTCTCTTATTCTTTTCATTAAGCAGTGGAGACATTTTTTTTCCTTTGAACCTTGGACTCACAGCAGTTTGAATTTAAAATGGAAAATGAAACCTTTCTTTACTAATGAGATGTTATTTTGGCAAAGTATTATTTTAAGAATAATGCCGCTAAGTTTGTTATTTGGGGTGTATTTCAGAGTCGTTGGGGAGAATTTGAAACTACTGAGTTCTTAATCACAGATGCCATTTCAAAGTTTCTCTATCTACTGGGTAATGCTCCGAGGAAATCATAAATATGTCCATTAGGTCATTACAGTCAAATACATTATCTATATATCATTCCATAATGTCAACTTTAGATAATGTTTTTAGTCACAACTTCTGATTGCTTGCTTTTCCACCATTTTGGAAAGTTTCTGAGGAAGATATATTTTTTCCATCAAGTTGAATGTCTTTTTTAGATCACTGTAAAAGTTACCAATGCGCATACCCAGACCCTCAATCTCACAGCATGACAAAAGAGAATGAAAAACTATCCACTGTGTATCTCTCCTCGTACTTGAATCAGCTGAACCTGCATCCTTTCCACAATTCTAACAAAGTCCATTCAATTTTGTAATAATATTAAGTTTCATTACATATTTCTGTCCCCTTCTTTTCATATACTATCAAAAATAGCCTTCCTCCCCAAAGAATCGGCAATTAATCTATAGACATTTGTTCTGAGGATATATTGTTGACACATTCTTCTGAATATGTGCCAAAAGTGGAGGAATTTTATAAAGTGGATCATTATGTTTTGGTTCAACATTATGAGGATTACCAAGGAAATGTAGCTACTGAAAAATGATCATGTATCTCTAGCCTTAGCCTACCAAAATGTATGAAATTAATATTGGTGTTTCTATCTACTAACTAACATGACAGCAATTAATGTAATAAAACAGATCACAAATGTAATTCCATCAGTAAGTGTTTAAAATCCTTTTCTAGTTAAGTCTTGCATTCTTTCAGACTTTGTTTCTCTGCTGATGACTTATCCAACAGCCTCTGAGCTTGCATATTGTTTTCTGAAATTATGAAATTGAAAAAACTGCCCTTTGTGAAATAAACCTTTATGATCTAAATCTCTTACCAACTCTTACTTTGACACGTGAGGCCTCAGAGAAAAGGTGCATGTAGCAAAGGGCCTTTTTGGGCTACCATTCTATAGTGGGAAGAATCATTACCCAATGTCATAAACACACGAGACAATTTACTTTGGAAGGATTTAAACTGTTCCTTCATCTTCTTCTTACCATGACCCTCTCATGATGCCCTTGCCTCAAATGCCTTCTGATGGAAATGTTATACATAATGAAAGATAAAGCAGCCAAAACTTATGCCTCCAGTGATGTTTCCTAGCTACCCAAATAATTAAAAAAAGATATTAAACACATACGGAGGTATATGATTCACAATTAACTGTTATTTAAGGTTTAGAAACACTCTAACCTAATTGTAAAATTTTATTATAATTTTTAGGGAAAATAACATAAAATTTAGGCTAAAAGCTTTCGGAGCATTGAATTTATTAGTTTGGAAAAAATATGAATTGGTAAAAAATAGAAAAAAAAACTTAGATAGTTGTCGTACCGTCTACAAATGCAATTGATACAATAAAAAATCAAATTTTATACAAAAAAGATTTACTTTTTAACATGTTTAAAGTTCAAGATTTCAAAGTTTTTGCGACGTCTAAAATTATACTTTTTGCACATATACGGCAAAAGGGAGTCATAAATTCAATGTCTGGTTAAATAAGTGATAGCACAGAGCTTCTTCTGGTTAATATTTTAAGTGCGAGAAATCGTGCATTTAGTGAAGGAATCCTCCATGCTCAACAAATATATACCACCATCAATCAATAAAACATTTCATGAAGAAACAAAACTTAGCTCAAAGCTAAAGCTGCGTCACATCAGACCTCCCTCAAAAGAAGTTACAATAGAAAAATTCAATGCTAATTCCATCTTTATATAATCAATTAACAAAATGGACGAGTATTATAACCCTGAGAGTAAAATAGCTTTGAAAATCGCTATTTTTAAGCAAGGTTCTGCTCTTACCATTAGATCGCAGGACGGATAACAAGGAATTCAATCTCCTCCTATCTGCCTCCGACTCATACCAGGGTCTGCCATCGTCATCACATATTGGCTCATTATTGACAGCTGGTGCAGTAACCCATGGAACCGTGTCATCACTTCTTCTTTTCAACCTTTCAGCTTGACTGGGAATGTTCCCTCGGGATAGAGTTTTAAAAAAAAGTCTTCCACGGTAGCTATTTATGTCCTCATCTTTTGAAGGAACAGACTCTTTACTTGAACTTTCCAACATGTGGTGGGATGAGGATGGCTGAGGATCTACTTGTTTCGGAACGTTTACAGTGAGGGATGATGTCTCTCTCTGACCCACATTCTAAAGAAAACAATGAAAAAGAGTGATCAATCAATGTGCACTTTTAAGATTGACGTTAAAAAAATGCATTCACCATTATTTTGTCACAGAGAAATAGGAACAAATGACTCATAGCTTTTTTTTCAATGACCGCATTAGAGAGCCAAAACAAAGCCTATGATATACCAGCAAAAATACCAGGCTTTCCACATAAAAAACAAAACATGTAACTAGCATTAATACTATAAGACATTCTATGTTTTTGTGGAATGAAAATCATTTAGCATCCACAGTTAGTTTCCCTACCATCCTATCTATTAAGAATTACTAACATATGATTTTACCATATGCAAATTTTATAATACGGAATTTGCAATACTCAATATTCAGTTCAGTAATGCTATTCATGATATATACCTTTGCAGGACACATTAGCCTTTACCTACCTGTAAATTTCTCTCTGCTGCATGCTTAGGCAATGCAGACGGTTCTCTTTTCTGTTTGAGCTCTTCTGCACTTTTTGTATCAGCATTTTCCTCTAGTGGACCTTCCTTGTGTGGACTTTTCTTCAAATACTTTCCTATTGGAATTGGGGCAATCTCTGTCCAGTTGTCATCTGCAACAATAAACAAATTGATTGTAAAGATTCAAACAAACACGCTGCGGAAGGCTGACATATTTCCCTTCAAAGTTAGCTAGCCTATAATTGTTATCAGAATAATGAATATGGAAATTGATAACACATTTTGCTGATAACAAGATGCAGCATTTTGGAAGCATGTTTTCTTAAATTTAAAATTCATCAAAAAAAACTCAATTTTTTTGACTCTTAAAACTGAAGTACAATAAACTGAAGATTATCTGTGCTACTTTCGTCTCAGAACCTCAAAATTTTAATAAAATTACAATGATCAAGGTGATTAAATGCTTTGAAACTTTGTTATGCAAAAAAAAAATCACCAGATTGAAATACCTCGACTTTCTTAAAAGTTTGTGAATCCACAGAATAACAATTTGTCACTAGTATTCAATGTTTTCATTCAAACCTTTTTGTACTATCTACATAAAATACTTGTTCAAAGAACCTAGGTTTCAAAATGTAGCATAATCATCAGGATGTTTTGTGTTATTATCAGGATGATGCTTGCCCATGCTTCATCATCATGCATTATTTAACACAGATAATCAAGAGTTCACTGTACCACATTCCTTGAAAACTAATTCATGTATTGAGGTTCTCACCAATATTGGTTTAAGCATAATGTATTATGTGATTTCAGAAGGAGTAAAAGTACTTTGAAATATGAATTTAAAACTCACCCTCTTCAGTAATGCTTTTTTGACAACAATTGTGACATGAAAGCATAAAATCATCTCATAACCGGCATATTCTACCGGCACTCCTATATGACAATAATATTTTCATAAAAATTTCTATCTGGGATAATGTCCTAACTTCCTAATACAGAACATATTTGAAGATATTCCATTAAAATCATACGAGTGCAGTATACCACTCTGTCAAATAAATATGCGAACTGATGCCATAAAAACTTTATTTTGCAAAATTTAGTCTACATCGATTTCCTCCCCTTCAAAGTACTCTCCATTCGTTCTATGCACTTATTCCATCTTCTTTCCCACCATTCAAAGCACCCTTGGAAGTCCTCGGCAGTTAGACTTTTTAGTTTTCTCATCATTTCTTGCTTTACTGTGCCCACATCTTCCCAGTGATGTCCCCTCATCACATTTTTGCATTTTGGGAATAGGAAAAAGTCGCAGGCGGATAAGGAGGATGATCAAGGATGATGATTGAATTTTTCACATGAAACTGGCGAACAATCAATGCTGAATGTGCAGGTGCATTGTCATGGTGAAGGATCCACCCATCATGTTTGGTTAAAATACTGTACATTCTTTATTTTCCTAAATTCAAGCTATCATTCGGACAGTTTCTTGACAATTGGTAAGGACAAGGGAACAACATGACCAATGTTGTCATCAACACAGACCCCGGTTGAAGGTCGTCCAGGCCTTGCATCATCTGTGGCATCTAGTTGGCCATCTGTAAAACACTTAATCTACTTGAAAACGGATGTTTTCTTCAGAGCATTATCACCGTTAACAGCTGTCAATATTTTAGTAATTTCTTGATAAATTTTACCAGAATTTCACAAAAAACTTGATGCTGATTCATTGCTCCGTGATTTCATCAATTTTCATTTTCGACAAACAGTAAAAACAAGGACAACAGAAACTAACATAACTGGCACCATATGCAAAGCTCGACGATCTGCCAAGCATGAACAGCTCATTGGGTCTCAGGCAACTAGCGCCGCTAATGGGCGGGGCTATAGTCTGTGTCATGGCCACCAGATTGCACCAGTTTGTGCATTGTTTGCACAGACCACCTATTTAATGGCTACTTTTGCTAAAGGAATTCTGTCAAGGATAAAAGTAATATCGAGATGAGTTGCGGCGTTCATCATTGAACTATTTTGGTATTCCATAATTGAACTGTTTTGGTATTTTTCCAATGAAAAAACAAAAAAAGCTAATGAAGTGTGAAATAAATGGATAAATGGCAGTGACCTTTGGGAAAGATTACCTATTCAAGCATTAGAACCACATGACTTATGTCGTTCGTTTTTCCTAGCAAAATAAAAACAGTAAATAGATAAAGAACGTACTACGGCCGAGTGCATGGAAAGAATGTAAAACCCAAAGCCGTACACTTAAGGGCACTTATAGGGGGAATATAGAAGGGGGTGGGAAAGTTATTGTTTGGCGGGAAGCCGGATGCCAGTGACCCGTCACTCAAACAAATGAAAATTAAAATAAATAGTTCTACCAATTACTCCCTTGATCAGGTATTTGCACACCAAATTGACCTTCACAAGTCGCAACCACACACACACGCAGGGTTTACGGGGCGGGAAGCCCGACGCCAGTGACCCGTCACTCAAACAAATGGAAAATAAAATAAATAGTTCAAACAATTACTCCCTTGATCAGGTATTTGCACCACAAATTGACCTTCACAAGTCGCAACCACACACCCACACAGGGTTTACGGGGCGGGAAGCCCGACGCCAGTGACCCGTCACTCAAACAAATGAAAATTAAAATAAATAGTTCAAACAATTACTCCCTTGATCAGGTATTTGCACCACAAATTGACCTTCACAAGTCGCAACCACACACACACGCAGGGTTTACGGGGCGGGAAGCCCGACGCCAGTGACCCGTCACTCAAACAAATGAAAAAATAAAATAAAAATTATATAACACTTACTCCCTCGCTCAGGTATTTGCAAACAAATTGACCTTCGCAAGTCACAAACACACACACACACAGGGTTTACGGGGTTGGAAACCCGGCGCCAGTGACCCGTCACTCAAACTCGGACGACACAAAAGTACAGTGCTGGAGGGGAAAGTGCCGAAAAACCTGACACCAGGTGTTTCGCCTGCTAAGCAGGCCTCTTCAGAGAAGAATCCCCCCTTCGACCTTCAAATTTCCCAAGAATTGTACCTTCTCCTGTTGGCCCCTCGCCCACCCACCCGTGCTTCCCCCCCCCATAACCTTCCCCCGTCCGTTACCATCCCCCCCTCCCCTACTTAACTATTACTTACATATTTTGGCTCCGACTAATCATTCTTCTCTGAAGAGGCCTGCTTAGCAGGCGAAACACCTGGTGTCAGGTTTTTCGGCACTTTCCCCTCCAGCACTGTACTTTTGTGTCGTCCGAGTTTGAGTGACGGGTCACTGGCGCCGGGTTTCCAACCCCGTAAACCCTGTGTGGGTGTGTGGTTGCGACTTGTGAAGGTCAATTTGTGGTGCAAATACCTGATCAAGGGAGTAATTGTTTGAACTATTTATTTTATTTTCCATTTGTTTGAGTGACGGGTCACTGGCGTCGGGCTTCCCGCCCCGTAAACCCTGCGTGTGTGTGTGGTTGCGACTTGTGAAGGTCAATTTGGTGTGCAAATACCTGATCAAGGGAGTAATTGGTAGAACTATTTATTTTAATTTTCATTTGTTTGAGTGACGGGTCACTGGCATCCGGCTTCCCGCCAAACAATAACTTTCCCACCCCCTTCTATATTCCCCCTATAAGTGCCCTTAAGTGTACGGCTTTGGGTTTTACATTCTTTCCAAATAAAAACAGGTTTACACACTTGGAAATGGGGACAGTAGATTAAACTCCACAAAGAGCTATTGTTTTCATTATGACATTCAGTTTATCCAACCTCTGGATGAACAAATGAATCACACCAAAATGCTTTCATTTCCCCTTTACGTATAGACATTAAAACTCAAGTATGCAAATCACAGAAGTACATGGAGTGTCTACAAAGTTTTCGTAAGGTTGATTTTGCAAAACATATGTGATAAATGACATTAATTATTTCATTCATGGGGTGGAACGACAAGTGAAATGACTAAATACTGCAGACCGAAACTGCACACACTGAATCTTTCCACAAAATCCAGTATGATAAGAATAAATAATTAATTGTAATTTTTCCCTCTTTATTAAACATGAGTGCTAAAAGCCACATAATCTATACTTTGCAGTCCATGCCAAAGTGGTTTTTTCAACATGGCAACGTACAGGCTCAATTGTCTCTCAGAACTAGTGAGTTTTTAGCCAAAAAGAAGACCAATGTACTTCCGCAGCCACCCTACTCACCAGACTTGGCCCCATGTGACTTTTTCCTGTTCACCAAACTAAAAACCCTGCTCAAAAGAGAAATATTTGCCATAATTCCTGAGATAGAGAAAATTAGATAGAGGAGCTTATGTGCATTCCAGAAAAATCATTTCACGACTGTTTCAAAAAGTGGAAAAACTGTGGAGCTAAGTGTATATGTTGGGTAGGAGACTACTTTGAAGGGGACCTTGACTAATAATTTGTTACTGAAGTGAACTACTTTTTGAACAGACCTCGCATGTGGAGGAAATGATTGAAGAGGCTTGGGAAGAGCTGGAAATAGGAATGGAATTCGTTAGGATTGTTGATGATCAAGCTTTGGTTTGTCAGTTAGCCAATGGATGGCAAATATTGCTGAGTGAATTGGAAATTTAGTGTGATGGATATGGGATGAGAATAAATGTAAATAAAATAAAGGTAATACATTTTCGAGAAAGAGAAAAGCTAAGTTAACCTTAAAATAGAAGGGCAAAAACTAGAGTAGGTGGAACAGTTTACGTATCTTGAAAAAGTTTTAGACTGATATGGTCAAAATAGTATAATGACATAAGGAGAAGAATTGTGTTAAGCAAAGAAGCTTCCACAAGTAAGAGGAAATTGATTCAGAGCATAGCTACGTATATTGATGTGGAAACAGTTACTGAAGCAGGATGATACACGTAGACTTGAGAATTTCGAAATGTTGGTGTGGAGAAGGATGGAGAATGTTAAGGGGACAGAAAGGAAGCAAATGAGGTGTGGCAGGAGAGGGGATTTTTAGGAGAAATCATAAGGAGGCTGGAAAACTCTACGCAAAGCACATTGATTAGCAATGGGATGTTCAAGACTGTGATAGAAGGGAGAATATTTGGCAGTCGAGGAAGTGGAAGGAGTAGGATAGGGATGTTGGACAGAATGAAGGCAGGCATGGAAGAATATGGAGTTGAAGACAGGCTTATTGTAGAGTAGGATGTTGGCTTGTATTTAGTTGGGAGGGACAAGAAAATTGTTTGGTAGCTTGTGTCTATCCAAAACCTACCTTAACTGGTAGATTACCCATAATAACTATCTTAGGCCATTCTTTCCTCCTTTCCCATTTATCTGCCTGTAATTCTCCCTTTTATTAAAACTGCTTCTTTCAAATTACATAATATAATTAACACATATTTTAACTTAAGAGAAACTATTGCTAATGCTCATCAATCCAATGGTGCAGCCACTTAATGTTCTATAGTAGAATCTGTAATCACTAATATAAGTTTTCCTGAATGAAAAATCTACTCTGAAACCTATTAGATAGCACTTGATTTGAAACAGAACCATATAATAGATTCAAATTTGCAATCATTTTACAATAAATTAGAGAACTAACAAATTGCATCCCAAAATATCAGATGATATATTTATGTTACTCATGCCACATGACAAAATAATTCTTCAATGATCATTCCACAATTCTGATTACAAGAAATTTATTATGATGATAGGGCAGATTGTGCATAAGAACACACTTTGGGAAAATAGCAGGCCTGTTAACTACACTTGAATAATTACCTGCTTTTCTTTTAGTGCCAGTTTTTATGTTCAAACTTGAGCTGAGGGAGCTGTAGATTTCATTGTTACGGGTCCTCTTCACCATAGGCTTCGTAAGTTTTGGAGAACCCTCTTCTCTCGACCTCTTATTCCTGAAAATTGAACACAGCAATAAGAAACACCATTCAAAAGCAAAAACAATCAGAATTGGCACCAGTCCCAATTATGATGCTCCAAACAGAGTGCGCTTTCTTGCTAATGTGATGCCACAAGTTACCGTTACACATTTTGTGTTAAAACTGAGCCGTTTTTAAGTCTAAGAAACATTTTCTTTGAAAAATTACATCTCAATGGTGAGGCTCAAAAGCAAATTAGTTCTTTATGTTGAGACAAAACTTCAGAGAGTACATGGTTCTGACAATGGTTTTGAATATGCAGAAATTATTAACCTGCCATTGATTATTTATAGTCATAATTAATCATGATGAAATTTCAAAAAAATATCCATTAATTAGGGCAGTTACCCAGGAACTGCAGAGTTATTGTATCAAGAAACATTTTTTTTAATAATGCAGAAGATGGCTGGAGTTAATTAAAAATCAATAGGTAACCTGTTTCATTATTTACTCCCCGAGTAATAACAATATATTTAAAAATGGTAAGGTTTAGAGTATAAGGTGATATTGTTCTGCTGTTGAATCTCCTGTATCTATGTTTTACTGATTCATACCAGACAAATGTGTTATAACATAAGCTAATTACCAATCAGACTGAGCTTTGCCTTCTTAGCTTATATAATAAAGTAAATAAATTTATTGCCAAAAAAATAAAAATTATATTTTGATACGTTTTTCCCAAAGAGTACAATAATGCCAAAATTATCAAGATTATTAAAGCATTTTGAATTACAGACAAATGAAGAATTAGCATCAAAATAACTTTAAATAATGTTTAATACTGTTTGCATTAAAGTAAGAATTTTTAATACCAGCAACTCAACAATGGTATTCCACTATTTATAAATTTAACAAAACAAAATGATTATTTTACGCATAGCAACCAAGTCAGACATTGCAAACAAGAATGATAAAATATTCCTCTGTCAAATTAAATGTTTTTTCATGCAATAAGCAAAACGAGTTCTTTGATTACAATTAAAGTAAGATATCATGGAAAAATAAAAGACTTAAGTGCCAAATAATACTTCTGCTGTTTCAGTTAGTCCATAGAGACGACCCATCATTAAAGTTACTAATGCCTCTACTTCTAAGCTATGGCTGCTATGATCCTGCTTTAAATCATGGATACCTGGAGTTGAGTTTCATACTTTCTCAGTTACTATCCTTTCTTACACTTCTAAAAATATATTTTAGACATGTTCTGCTTCATTTTTTTTCTATGTTTAACACTTTTTTCAGGATTATTTTTTACTAACTTCAAAACTTTTTCAATGAAAACTTAAACAATTTTTACAACCAACTTTGTCTTTTACCATCGGCACTTCAAAATGATAAAGCATGCATTTTCTTGAATTTCTGCCTCCATACTGTGGCATAATAAGTTAGCAAGAAGTTTGTATGTCCTTCATGTTAACATTCAGTGTCTGCGGAACAAACAACTAGACATGGAAGTGCTTATCTCTCAACACCAGCCTGATGTAATTTGCATTAATGAGCATTGGTTCACGGCTAATGAACTTGCTTCTTTCCAGTTATCTGGCTATGTTGTGGCCGACGCTTTCTGCCGGTCCACACTCAAAAATGGTGGAGTCCTAATTCTTGTTTCTGTGAACTTAACCTTTAGCTCTGTAACCTTTCCATATAATTGTCTCAATGTTGAACAGGTTTTCGAATCCAGTGTGACTATTGTCCACTTCTGTGATATCAGTTTTTTTATCTTAACTATATATCGCTCTCCCTGTGGTAATTTCAATGTGTTTATTGATAAATTTTCCAGCATGCTGAACAATGTTTATAACTCAGTTGATAAACCCCTCCTGGTTGTCACTGGTGACTTTAATTGTGACCTCCTTCGTGGCACCAAAGAAAAATCTGAACTATTAGATGTTCTTTCCCTGTTTAACTTAAATGTAACTACTGACAAACCCACCAGGGTCAGCTCTACTTCTGCATCGGCCATTGATAATATTTTTACAAATATTGATTATCGACTCGTGAAAACCGAGGTTATAATATCCCATATCTCTGACCACTATCCATTACTCTCCACATTCTGCATTAATGCCTCTGACAAGGTTACAACAAGCTACAGGAGAAAGTTCTCTGATGAGAATGTAAATGCTTTCTGCAATTTGCTTATGTGTCATGATTGGACCAATGTTTACTCCATGAGCTCCTTTGAAGATGGTTTTAATTGTTTTTACTCAACATATTTATCCTATTTTGATTTTTGTTTTCCTGTATTACCCGTTAAAATTAAAAATTCGTCTTTGTCTAAGGGCAGAAAGTCATGGGTCACTGATGAAATCCAGTATGCATCCAGAGTCATGAAAAACATGGCTCTCCATTACAAAAACAGATCGATGCCTATAGAACCTCTCGAATATAAGGCAATGAGAAAGAATTACAAATGTCTTCTCCGTAATGCAAAAAGAACTTTTAATGATCGTAGAATATTTAATGCTGGAAATAGATCAAAAGAAATATGGAAAATTATCAAGGAGTCAAAATTTCGTGTATCATTAACCCCCAATCTCAGGTTACTGGACTCTCAAGGTAACGAACTTGAGGACAGTTCTGCTATTGCCATGGCTTTTAATGACTTTTTCACTTCTCACCAGTCACCCAACGTGACTAAACAAAGCTTTCATAGACAAACATCAAGCCAATGTAATTCCCTATTTCTCCGCCCATGCTCTGACATTGAATTAACTAATATCTTAAACAAAATGGGAAATAAGTACACCTCTGGTCCAGATGGCATTCCTTTTATCATCATTAAAAAATCCTTTGATGTCATTAAACCCCCTCTATTATTCTTAGTCAATGAATCTCTTAGGCTTGGTCAGTTTCCATCATCTCTTAAAAGCACCAAAGTCATCCCCCTTTATAAAGGTAAAGGAAATAAACAGCACATGAGTTCTTATCGTCCAATATCTATACTCAATCAATTCAGTAAAATTTTTGAATTAGTGTTTTATTCTCAATTAATATCGTACCTGGAATCGCACAAACTGCTATCAACCTACCAGCATGGATTTAGAAAATCCATGTCTACTACCACTGCTACCTACCATTGTATAAACAAAATATTGTCTGACCTAGACAATAAACTGGAATCTCTTGTTTTATTATTTGATTTCTCCAAGGCCTTTGATTGTGTCAATCACCATATGTTATTGCTGAAACTTCAAGAATCTGGCATAAGAGGTACTCCATATAATTGGATTAAATCTTATCTAAACAACAGACAACAGAGTGTAAGTGTTACGAAAGATGGAATATCCCATGTATCGCCTGCAAAAACAATATCCTGCGGGGTTCCCCAGGGATCTGTTCTTGGCCCAGTGTTTTTTCTCATATACATAAATGACCTCCCAAGGATGCTTAATTCTGTACCTAATACACTTCCCCTCCTGTATGCCGATGACACAAATGTCTTAGTGTCTGCCTCTTCAATCAACGGCCTCGTATCAAGTGCTAACAATATTATCCACCTTTTGCAAGAGTGGTGTGATCGTAATTTTCTTCATATTAATAAGGAAAAAACAAATTTAATATACTTTGTAAATAAAAATAAGCCTATGACAGATATTTCCGTCTCTTTTGACAATGTGATTATTCCAAGGAGTGATAATGCCTCCTTCCTTGGTGTTACCCTGGATAGTAGACTAAACTGGGAAAGCCATATTTCTAGATTACGCCGAAAACTCTGTTCCGCGTGCTATTCGGTACGTTCTATCAGGCAAACTGTAAATAATGAAGTGCTTATGTCTATCTATTATGGTGAGTTTTATGCCCACGTAATTTTTAGTATTCTTTTTTGGGGCCCATTACCCTGTGCTCATGTTGTATTTAAAATCCAAAAGAGGATACTAAGAATAATGTGCAATGAACCCCTTAGAGCTCCATGTCGCCCCCTATTCAAAAAACTTTGTATTCTCCCTCTTCCCTGTGTGTACATGCTAAGTGCTATTGTTTATGCTAAACGCCATATCTCATTATATACCACTAACAATAGTATTCACAATCATTATACCAGGACCTGCAGTCATCTACATGTGAACTTCATCAGAACTTGCAAGTCTACTTTTTCCCCCCATAACATGGGACTCTTATTATATAATAACCTTCCTCTGGTTATCAAGAGCATAGAAAAAATGTCAACCTTTAAATTCAAAGTGAGGGAATTTTTCATGCGACACTTATTCTACACTATTGATGAGTTTCTGAATATGTAACAATGTATTGTATTTTATGTTAAGATCTTTGACGTGCCGTATATCTTGGAACATGAATGTACCCAGATCCTCAGGCAAATAAATAAATAAATAAATAATCATATTGAGTGGTAAAGCTCATTCCATTTAACCAATCCTTCACTTCTGCACTATTTACATAATTACACAAGAAAACAATGTCATTTTTGCGCCTTTTTTGATAGTGGTACTTCTTGGGATACTTTTCTTTAGTCAGTCATACCATTAAAATTTTTACTTCAACATTTTATGTTACACAAAGCTGGGAGAGATCCGATACAGTACATCTCAAGCAAGTGGTTTACTAATGAACCAGCACTCAGCTTGTTCTCACTTCTTTTACAGCGATTGATTAATTTTTGGGTCTAACTCCTCAACTACTAAGCTTATCATTGCTTGGCAATTGACATACTGAGATTTAATGATTGAGAATAATGAATTTCATTACATTCAATGGACCATTAGATCAAATTGTAAATGTTTCTCCCATTGAAAATCTTCACTAAAATGCCATTACCAGATTTTTTTCTCTGCTTCAAAAGCAATTCCCATCTCTTCTATATCACAGTTTCAGTATATACATAAAAGCTATGTAAAGTGAGGGATTTCGAGACCATTAAAAAAAACAGAACACAACCTTAAAGGCTTCAATCCATCTTATCTTCTCTTCCTTTGCCCTGCTTTGGGCAGACTTTACCCCTTCCATCCCTCCCTCCCAATCAACCCACTTTCTACCCCTGCAACAAGACGTGTGGAGAGTTCAACTTTGGTTAATTAAGATAGGCACCATAAGTTTCATAATTGCAGGTGGGAGATGTAGATGCATGATTAGGAAAAGGGAAGACAATTGTACACATCTTCAATGAAATGCCCATTTTACACAGCAAATTGGTATACACTCACGCTTGTGTTTGTTCCAAGAGCACGCCATTGATTACAGCAGGAGATGAAGAAGATGAAGTGTCACTTTGGGGATGGTGCCTTTTGGCATCACTTTGCTCATCCTGAATTTGAAAGGAAATGATGATTTAAAATTGGATAAGAATGGTTTTAATAAAAGCTGATCCTATCTTAACAATTTCATTATTTCTTAATTATGAGTTTTTACATTGAATTCTATTATTTAAAAGTAAACATGAAGAAAACCGAAGAATGCTTATTGTAAAACCTTGATAATTAAAGAGAGGGAATTACAATAATTCAAAACACATGACCACAGAAATTTAAAAAGGAATTTTATGGTGCCCTATAAAATATGCATTCAAAAATTAAACACAGTTATTATATTCTATTTCATAAGAATCCTTACTTCAGAGCTCAGACGCTTCCTTTTGAATGCCTTCAGAGCTGCGATGAATGCTTTCGATTGTTCCTCCGTAGTTGGCCGCTCTTCTGACCTAGCACAGAGACTGCAAAATACCACGGATTCCTTTAATTATGTTTTAATTCAAATGACAAAATATAAAAGCAAGCACCAGATAATAAAAATGTAGCCAAAGACATTTTTATTAACTTTATAAACCCTGATAGGTTTAATTAAAAAATCACATTTGCACAATGGACAAAATGATTCATTATGAATTCATCTTCCACTTGAACATTTTTCATCACTAAAAATTTGTTAATTCCCTCCCTAAAGAGAAGACATCTTGGTGACGGTATTATTTTCCCTGTGACTAGAATAGGTAAGTTATTATTTTTAAGGAGAATACCCAATAGATATATCACTTAAAATAGAGCTAATTGCAAAATCAGTCATGATTTCCTCAACTAAGTTACCCCATTCCAATAATATATCTATACAAACGGACTTTTTCTCAGTTTGACAACTAATCATCTTTGCTAGATGCAAGTGCCATTTACTTACATATAAAATAATTCATTTATTTCAGGCATTTCAAAATGTTAGCTTCATTAGCATGAATATTATTCATGCATACATTCAAATTTACTACTCAATCACAATAATAACTGTCATAATAGAATACTTATATTTCAAATATATAGTTGGAATTAAATGTCAACACACATTTAGGACAAGGAAATTGTTATGTTACTATGCAATTGAATATACATATCCAAACACACACACCCCAAAAACTAATTTCATTCATCATATACAATTTCACATGGATAAATTAGACATTTGGGTGGGAGTGACCACAAGAAACTCAATTCTCTGAATGGATTAGCCCTTTAGATAAGCATATAAAAAGGCTTTGGGCGAATTTTACAGGTTGTAAAAGGCAAAATAAGAACCTAATTATTGTAACCAACTACTGACTCTCACTGGTCCTTCTTTATGGTGTTTTGCCCCCATCACATGCTGTTCTGCATCATTCTGACATAGTCACTACAATAATTAGGTAGTTTCATCATATTATCAGCACTTTTATGTCACATCACTTTTAGTGATGGTTTTACACGCACAGATATAAGTACACCAATTAATTTTTTAATGACTTAGAAAGAATAATTTATGGTATTTTGTTTTAGCATTGAGGTAAATTTCAGTTAATAATTGTTTGACTTAACTAAAGAGGAATAAGTGACACTACAAATCCCTTATTCAATAAGTAACTCAGGTTGTAGCCACCACTTAAATAAGTTTCACTACAACCTTCCAAATGAAAAATATCAAAATAACGTGGTAGAAACCTAAGTCTTCCACGTTAAGTTCTTACCTTGACTCGGAGTCATCATATTGTGCTGCAGGAGGGTCACGAAAAGGAGTTCTTACTTTCGGTCTTTGACGCAAATCCAGATGTGGTGAAGCATAGGCATCTGCATCTATAAGATGGGACTGTTTGGTTCGTTTATACAGCCGTTGACGATTTTCTGCTTCGGAATGGTACTTCAACAGACGAGAGCAAAATCCAGGGCTATTCACTTCTGCAAAGAGTCTGCAATATGAAAAATTCAAATTAGGGCACATGGGCTAATTTTGTTATTTAAAACACTTAACTTAACTTATGATAATTACTCTGCGTCTCTACTTGTGTTGTATATTGACGAAGCTGGCAAAGTGGATGGCGTAACTGTCACAGGGCTGAAACCTGCCGCACTATATGTTTGTTGGGGACTAAGACTGTACCCCCAAGGAGAACTTTTATGCGAAAAGCTGTCATTATCATATCGACTGGTGCTGGTTTGGGGCTTAGTAAAACCTTCACTATTTGATTTCGATGACTTTCCTCTTCCTTCAGATATGGATGTAGCCCCAGAATACGAAGGTGTAGGATTACCAAAGAAATCACCAACTGCATTTGGATCGAAACTCGTTCCTTGGTAAATAGATTCCATGTGACTAACACGATCAGCAGGAGGGCGAAACGATTGAGGAGTTGTGATGTTTCTTGTCCTGCCTGATGTTGGCATAGGCAACCTATTTCTGGGTTCGGTTCCCGAATCACTCAAATTTTTATACTTTTCAACAAGCGATGAAACTGTAGACTCAGCCCACGAATACAGAGAAGACACCAAACTCCGACCATGAGGACTGTTTTGAACATTTACTGTATGGTCACTCATCTTAAAGCCTTGATACAAAAACGCTGCAATAACTAAGGGCAACGCAAGAACAGTTGAAAATTGAGACACTACAAAAGCTAAGAATACTATAAGACATGACACAGCTCTGCGATGTATTTGCGACATTTTCTTTAAGTGTTAATAACCATGTTTAAACTTTTACACATTCAACTGATCATGGAGGCGCTTCCTGCTCGCTCATACCCGCTTCAATTTTTTTCTTGTAAGCAACATGAGCAGCGACAAGCGTCGTTTTGTGTGAGAGGATGATCTAATGTATTGTTATCATGACTAAATGGATAATATTTGACATACATGAAGAATTGTAGATAGCATATTAATTGTTGAGTGTAATTCAAAATTATGTTGTGTTGCGTGAATAGAATGCTTTTTCGTAAGCTATATCAATAATATTTCAAATGCTTGGTCAATTATGGTCAGGTTATCATTTTTGTACTTAGCAGCATGTAAATATTTTTATGTATTATAATTTTAATTCGCTTTGGCTTCTTAATTGTATATAAACTTGAAGCCTAGAGGGACGTGGTGCAAGATTTATAGCCTCTTTGAATGGAGTATTCTAGCTCTTACAATTATATCAATTACGAAATTATATTTTATCCCTGGTTATCGCAAGCCTTCGGCGTTATATTCATTGAATATACGATATCACAGAAGTGTAGTATTAAGTTGGATGCAAGATGATATGCAGACACATCCCATTGTTTACAATGAACAGAGTTCAACTATAATCAATTCTTGTGAAAGACAATTTAGAATTCACTCGGATCTATTTAATTTTTTATTACAAGTGGAATATTTTATTAAAAACTAAGATAAATTAAACAATACCAAAACAGGTTCGTTTCATGGTTTAAGTGATTCGTAGATCCAATTTAGAGAAATAATTTGACTTCATTCTGGTTCAGGGTATTCAGCCAATCACAGAGGATCACCGTTGTTCTTTTTTATCGGAGCGCACCGCGCCATGTTGAGAAGGATAGTAACAAAGCTAAAGGAAGGAAGGAGAACATCGGTACGGCGTGTTTAACACCTTTCCACCACCCGGAACGTCATGGCTGACCCGGAGAAACAGCCTGAACAACCAAAGGCTTCCCCACTTAAGCAAATCATCGGTGAGAGCATGCATTTTTCTTTACTACAACTTGAAATTTCCTAATTGCCGCCTTACACACACGCCTCCATGTTTAAACTCAGTGAGCGTCTAGGCATCACATGTCGACTTCCCGGTTTTTTCATTATTAATGTGCAAATAATGTATTATCCGCATTTAAACACGTATATGGGAATTAATAACAGCAGGCGAAGTGCGAAGGCAGTGAAACCTGTTTGGCATCCGTGAGTGGTAAATGCGTATAAATTAAATTTGTATCGGTTGCCTCCGTCCATCCGCGAGGATGTTCTATGACGTCATAAATGATGGAGCCCAGAAGTTGAACTACAAATAATTTTCAATAAGAGGGTTGTTATAAAGGGAAGTATAACCCTAAACAAAAATTTCCTTTTCATTAATTGAATATTTAATTAATGAAATTATTAATATGAAATTATTTATTTTTCATTGTATTTGTTGTAATATACCCCCTCCACGAATCTTTTTAAATATTCTATTATCCGTTGCTAATTGAGATGTTGTTTATTTTCGTTTTAATTTAAGCTAGGTTCAACATTAATTACCAACTTAAGGTATATCAAGAAAAAATTCTGGTTGAGACCGTGGGCGGAATTCCCCAGCCGCTTTGCGTTCTAAATGGCTTGTAATATAAGAATTAGAAAACGATAAATGCATTAGTCACTTCTGTTCTCAAGACACCATCGATATATTTATAGAATTTCCTTCTGCCATTCCCCGTCTCTCGTTTTCTTTCTCTGCTTCCCCAACAGTTTTGGGATGCTGCCAACTATTTAGGATGCAGCAACCCATCGTGTGTTATTCGTTGAAATTTCTACCGAAATAAATATTTAATATTTTTGTTAGAAAGTGACTTTTAAACATTGAGAATATTTATTTTCATGGGCGTTCTTTATTTATTTCAGCTACTCAAGTGACCGGGACTGTGAAATGGTTCAATGTTAAAAGTGGGTACGGGTTCATCAATAGGTAAGTTACAAATTTCAGATTAATATTTAAAAATTGTATTTATTGTTTTCAATGGTAACTTGCTGTCATTTCTTGACTGCAAGACGAAGGTTTTTTTGTCTGAGAATGGAATGGAGTGATAAAAATAGAAGGATTGATGGTTATTGGGTCGGGGTCTTCGGTGGTAAGGGTACGCGAGTGTATGAGCAACCCAGGAAATGCTTTGTTGAGTTGGTCTGTCGCTTGGCGTCTCTTCTCTCGCCCTACTCCCCAGAAGCCCCGATCGATAGTTCTGGTGGAGTGGAAGTACAGCCAAAAAGTTTCAAAAGAACGTTATGGACACTACATTATTCGTTGTTTCTGTACGCCTGTCCGCGATGAAGTTCGACCCAAGTTTATGAAATTGATGACCTTAGAGTTTATCGACGTTCGTATCTCTTTTCCATTCAAAGCACGTGCGGAGATATTGCCACGACTTCACTGCGATTCCTGTTTCATATTACGGAATTGCAAAATGCATTCGGGTGATTTTTTTTAACTAGTGCCGTAGATCAAAAATCCTGCGTTTACAATTTTGCGTTTGCGGTACGATGATCGTTTTTAATCTTTGGTTTCGATTAAAATTTTTGGCGTAAGCAGGCATAGGATTTGTCAGGATTGCAAGCAACGTCTAGATAAGCATTTAAAGGGAACGTTCAATGCATTCAATTAAAAAAATTGGAATTCAATAATTTATCGCCGCATTATTGCTGAAGATTAGTTTTCTACAAGAGGGTTGTGCATTGCCTTCAGCCAACAATTTGATGCATAGATATTTGATTTTTTTCGCATTAATCTTTTTAATTTTATGGGGAGGGTCGACCCCAGGCGTACTCGTATGTATATATAGTATAGACTATAAGACTCTAAGAGTACGGCTTGGGTTGACTCTTCCCATAATATTCATACGGCCGTGTTACCGTTCGCTTCATACATATTTTTAATTGCTGCTGCGCAACTTGAATTTTTACTTTTCTTTTGGAAATTTGTTCTCTCCTGTTGGAATTTTAGGCCATCATGAGATGATGCCTCGAAATCGATTTTTGCATTCTGGAGACTTGATATAATTTGTAGCTGTAGTAAATTCAGAAGGCGTTGAAGTAACAAAGTTCTTACGCAATATTGCAATCCATATGTTACCATTTTATCCAGTAAATTCCATCTAGTAAAATTCTCCTGAAATGTTGCCTCGCGTTTCAAGGAAAATCGATCCCGGCCGAAATATGTAGGACGTAGAATTTGTGTTCCTGCGCTTACGCACTAATGTAGCGTACACCCGTTTCCGCAATGGCGATATTTTCACCTTAAAATGCGGAAGAGAATGTAATGTGCTTGTTATGCGCGCATTTTTTACATTGCGTTTCCTTGCGATCTCATAAACTATCACCGTGGGTTCTCTGCAGCCATCCCCTCCCGTTTCCGCCTTCACGTACCCCTCCATCCGCCTTTCTTTGCCTCCCCTGACTCTGTGTAAGATTAGCTCGCGGGCCGCCATCGCGCGGGAGTCTGTTGGGTAGCTCGTAGCTCTTGTCTCGCGGGAGCGTTGACCTTGTTGGCTTTGTGTAGGTAGGGGGGCCCCGTGTATTTAGACGTGTCTAGGTGTGTGATGTGAAGAAGACCCACGCTGTTCCCCGGGGCGGTAAATGCTGCCGCTCCCCTCTTATGTTGTGTCATGATTGATCGTAATAGGCTTATTTATTTTCACGACACGAAATACCTGGTCTACCGTCAGTGGATGGAAATGTCGAAATTCACTCCTTCACCTTAGAAAATAAGTTGTGAAAATGAAAGTAAAATGCAAACAAATGAATAATCCATTCCAGAGTGAAGACTTTAAAATATTTTGGGGGAAAATGTGCCCTCAAGGTTATTTACCACTATTAATGCATGGGAAACTTTGGTGTACTACTCGTTCTGAGCCACTGCTGCACGCGATTAATTTTTCATCCAAATCATCTATTTAACTCGATTGATTTCTTTGTAATCATTTAATAATAGATTGACACTAATAAAACATGAACTGAGTTTGCTGGGTTTTTTCTTTTTCAGAAATGACACCAAAGATGATGTATTTGTCCATCAAGTAAGTTCATTTTGTCTGTTTAAGCAATTGTATTATTATGAAGGGTTAAAAAAATATTTCTAATTGTGTTAATATTTCGGTGTATTTTTAAAATAGTCAGCCATTACCAAGAACAACCCGAAAAAAGCCGTAAGAAGTGTAGGTGATGGAGAAATTGTAGTGTTTGATGTTGTTGTTGGAGAAAAAGGGAATGAGGCAGCAAATGTAACAGGCCCTGATGGAGAACCCGTTAAAGGCTCACCATATGCTGCTGACAAGAGACGCAACTTTCGCAATACCTACTACCCTCGGCGGCGTCTACGCCCAAGACCCAGGGAGGGTTAGTGATGTTCATTTACTATTAAGCATTTGACTTTATTCTAACATTTGTGGAAATTTATTTTTGTAGGCTTAACTTTCAGTGAGCTGGAACGGTTGTGGTTGTATCGTTGTTGCAAAAATTCACCCACATCATCTTGGTTGATGTGAAAACCTATGTAGGATTATCAAAACAATAGATAAACATTTAGTATTAATAAATTCTTTAAGTTCTCAAATCGAATAGTTCTTAAATTAGCATATCTCGGCTCAAATAATTAATTTTTAAAATTTGAAAAAAATAGCCTGTAAAGGCTAGAGACAAGGATGCTTAAAATTATCATGGTTCAATTGTTGTGCTGTGTTTACAAAGACAAAAAATTTCTTCCCTTTAAACCAGAGCTCACTTAATTGGAGTGTGTGGAGTTACTTCAGGCCTGCTGATATATGGTATGGTAGGTACGGCATAAGGCCCTGGGGCGTGGAATAATCTGATGCAATTTTTTTTACATGCTGTCTTTAGCATATGGGGATAATAAACCTTGGAAGAAACCATGGATCAACAAGCCTTTCATGTTTTGAAATCACCTTTGCATCATCGATTGAATAGAATATAAATGTCATAGCTTAATGAATGTTTTGTTCCATTAATCAAATACCTGCCTTCATGAATAAATTTTTCTACGATATAATAGCTGTACATTAGGATTCTAAAACTGCCTACATTTTGATTTATTAGCATTTTAGTGTGATGTGAATACCTTAAATTTGACTATGTATTCAAATTACAGTAAATTCAAATGATTTGTACTACAGGTGTTGACATTAGGTGGTAACTTCGTATTTATGTCGCTAATGGGAAAATCATGAGGCTGATGTTAGTTCAGCTTCTATTCATCAAGTTAAGATGGAAATGCTATGGGCAGCTAGCTGTGTACTATGTGGTGTGGACCATTTTAAAACATTTTGAGGTGTTTTTCAACGGAACTCCAAAACTACAGGCTAAAATTATAAAATATCCTAATTCGAGTATTTTGACGTATGTTTTTCCCTGATTAAATTTGATTTTTGTCCGCTTTAATGCAAACCCTCCTTAAATCATTAAACATTTCTTATTTCAACCTTCATCCACCACTTCCTGGAAATGTCAGCCCTCTCATGTTCATGCCTGGCCTATAAATGTAATTCAAGATACAAATAGCATCCTAGATTTTTATTAAAGGTGTGCTAGTTTTTCATTCAATTATTTGACATATCATAGATGCCCATTTGATCAACCAAAATAAGAAGCAAGTTCACTTTTATATCTTCTTCGGGATTTCACAACTAAAAATATTGTATTCAAGATGATTAAGGCCAATACTTTGAGGAATTCCATCATGATTAAACAAGAAATATTCAAATTTTGTATTTTCACTGAATAGGATTTTTATTGCAGACAAGGGTTGCCGAGTCCAAATGATGAAACAGTGCAGCGAAACTAGTCTGCAATAAAAATTCTATTGTGTTTTGTTACATTAATCAAATACCTGATAAATCCAGCACATGATTTATTAATTAGTTCCGAGTTTCATCATCCGAAGAGTTGTTTGATATTTCTTTTAAAGATTATATCTGACATGGGGAGCTGTAAATACATGTTTGATGGGCTAATGAATTACATGCCCGTATTGCATTAAAATAAAATGAAATGACTGCGAAACCTTGAAATAACAAACTGGAAATTGGCAGGCTAATTTCTTTTCATTTTTATGATTGAAAGGGAATTATGATAATAATAATTGGCTTGACAGAATCATGTTTCATTAGTTTTAGCATCATGTTCTGCATCAAACTGAAAATTATTTTTCTGTGTGGGATACTATGTTAAAGACTCCTTGAATTCCAATATTTTTTTAAACAAATTTGTCTGTGTTGCATTTTAACTTTTCAGAGGAATCTCAAATAAAGCAAAAATGTTTCCTGTGGTGTGTTGCAGTTTTCTAGAGTATTGAATCATTAATGCTTGTTCGGCCCCCTAATGTTTTTAAATTATTTTCAATTACATAATTTTGATTTTAGGCTATGATGGGTATGGAGGCAACCAAGGAGGATATGAGAGTGGTGAAGGCAAAGGTGAAGATGGTGCTGGAGAAGGGCGTGCTGGGGGCCCGGGGAGACCGAGACGCTACCGGCCACGCCCAGAAAATTATTACAATCCCAGAAGATCTATGCCCAACCGGGAGGGTCAACCACAGGAAGGGGTAGGATATTAATGGATCATTATAAATGATGGTTCTTTCTTGACCAAAGTTCCATTTCTAGATTAATTACAGGAAACAGCCTGCTTTTTTAATATTTCAGAGGCTTGAAAAGTGAAATTATGCTGGGGGTTGCGTTCTACTTCACTTTAATAAATAAATGGCCAATGAGCAGGAATTTTATAAGTTTTTAGATATAGGCACCTTAATTATGACTCAAAATTAGTACCCTCTACCCTTGATCGTTGTAGAAATAGCGTGGTGTTCAGCTTTTTTGTCATCAGCTGTATGACCAATGCTCTATTAAGTAGCCGTGAGAAAAGCTTTGAGGAAAATTCTCAAAATAAAGTGCAGCTTTCAACTGTGTATTTTATGGAACATTTTTGATAAGCCTAATGTCAACGAAATTTCAAAAATATGATAGTGCACAACAGGAGTATGAAGAGAGACATTCACAGCAGCATACCATGCGAAGGTACTATTTATTAATTGACTTAATTAAGGTGAGATTGAGATGTCGTAAAGGGGTATTCACTGTAGGGAAAGAGTAAAGTGAACCAATGCAAACCAAAGTTTGATAATGAGGAAGATATTTTCATAAAATATGGTGAAAAATGGCTACTGTCTTCATAAGGTGGCAAGATTTTATGAATTTAAAATGTAAAGAATACAAATTTGAGGTTATGATTCAATTGATTAAAAATTTGGAGAGCTGTTGGAACTAAAAAAATTATTTTAAAGGACATGGTGACCAGTGACATGGTAAACCTGTAATAATTGGGTAATTAAATGCTTTAGTTAGTTGAAACCTTGATGAAATATATCTGTTTGGCCTTGTACTGCTCATAATATGTTAACAGGGACTTGTGGGGTCAAGTAATTGATAAATAGTCACTTGGCTATGAAAAGGGGCAGCTGGGAAGTTCTAAAAAAGAAAATTAAAGAGAGGATGCTTTGAATGTATGAGAACTCCATGCCAAGAAGAGTGAACCTGTAAAAGACGGAGGAGTTGTTCCTATTGATGAAGAGTTAGTCATTTAGAAAAAGTCATGCTGGGTAGAAAATTTTGCTGGTGATACTCACGTGTTATGGTGTGTGTTGAGAGAATTAAATTTCTTCAGATTGTGTGTTGACATTGTGTCATTGAAGTAATGCATTCCCAACACTTTTGATTTCCCCTTTTACCAAGAAGGGTCACCTTTTTTGAAGGAAGTAACTCATTTCAATAAACAATGTCTCTTGCATTTGAGATTACATAGAATTCGTATTTGGATTTTTGACTTCCTCGCCCTCCTCTCCATTATGCATATTTGTGAATATATGTATTTTCCTTAGATATTTTACTCAAATCTCCAGAATTTGAGAGCATCCCTGAGGAAAAATGTGAAAGCTTAACTGGAAAATAAAGGAGCAACTAAGTTATTTTATTGCAAATTGAAATTAATTGAAGCAATCTTTAGGGAATATGAATGCGGGGAATATGGGTGTTTAAAATTACTTGTACAGTTAATATGTTTTAACTATGGAAGTCGGTATTGTAAAAGGTCTAATTGAATTGTATTTTTTGCTGCCCAAGCCCTGAGAACATTTGTATGTTATGAAGCATGCTTTAAAAACCCATTTTTAATTATGAAACAAGTTTTTAATTGATTTTTTGAGGATTTCATGGTGAACTTTACTCTGGTAAAGTTCTTTCTTCCAAGTTAATGATGTTACAAAGCACTTGTCAACTACATTTGTATAGATCCTTCTTGAGCCGCCCTATGGCATCTATCTGGGGGGAGCAAGAATCAATGAGACATGGGAAATGGACATACAGGCTAGGAATGAAGGAATTTAACTATTAACTGTTGTGTATTGATCCTGTGAATTCAAATATAAAGCTGTCACTTAATTATTTGGTTACATTTAAACTTCTGATTTTATATTCTTGATCTAATTGGAAAATATTCCTTGGAGTTATCCAGAAAATTTATTGCAATACATTTGTGTTTGATTTCATGTACTCTCTTACTGTCTTATGAATAATTTAAAAAATCTGATACTCTTTCTCTGTCTAAACTTGCGAGCACTAATACCCAAGTGTTGTAGGGATGTTTAAGTTTGTTTTTTTTACAGTATTTAAGTAACAAGTGTGTTGCTGTTTGTTAGGAATATTATTGAAGTGTTTGAGTATATGTATAAATATTTGATTTTCTGCATTTTCTTTGTGAAGGGTGAAGGGAAAGAAGGTGGTGAGTGGCAAGAGGCTGGAGAAGGTGGGAGGGGTGGAGGCACTGCAGGTAGAGGGCGTGGTGCTCCACGGAGATATATGCGCCGCAACTACCGTGGTGGCGGTGGTGGCCGTCGCCCGAGGAGCCAGGATGGCATGAATACCAGTGGAAATGAACTGTGGGAAGGAGCTGAAGGGGGCAGTGCAGGACCACAAGGGGGTGGTAGGGGTGGGGCTGGTGCAGATGGTGGCAATAGGCGGCCGCGCTATAACCGACGACGTGTGCCTCGATCTCGTGGTGGAGGTTCAGCACGTTCTGGTCAGAGTGACGGTGAAAAGTCAAAGGTACTTATAAGTGATTTCCATATTCTTTTTGTGTAGTAGCATGTTAAGAACTGTTATGAATTGCATGCAAAGGTGTCATCTCATGTAAACAGTTCTCACTGATACTCTATTCACATTTTTTCCCAAAACTGTGTAGCTGCATGGTTGCAAAGACTGGCATGCTTTGTTATTATGATGGCAATGCACACCTTGCTCTTAAAGACTGAGTAAAGGTTTTTGACAATGTGTCATTAAGGTTATTTAGTACAATAAAGTAACTAATCATTTTACTCATCTTATGGATGATTAATGCATTCCTTGAAAATTGCTACTTAGAAGTGGATGTCAATATGACCTACTGGAAAGAATGGGGCATATGTTTCTCTTCAGAAATGACTTTAAAATATGAACTCATATTTTCAAGCCTTAAAATAAATATCAATTGATATTGCATCATATGCAACATCAGTGTACTGTGGAGCAACTTACCGTGCATGATTGTTCATTTTAATCCCACCGTGCTACTTAGCAAAATAAATTAGGGTTTATGAAAGCTAGGTGTACCACAATATATGGGTATTTATTCTGTTTATCCTGTCACCTGTTATAAGATACTCTCGTTGGGATTGCTGCAACTTCATTGCGGCTGGGGAACATAAGTTATTTAGGTGTTTAAAATTTGGTTGCATGCTTCCCTTAATATTCCTCTGCATTGAAATAATTTATCAAGAAATTAATTTATTTAAATCAAGCCATCTTATACCCACTGTAGTGTAAATATGAGCCTATGCAGCACACATTTTTTACAATTCAGAATGTCAGTAATGCTCACATAACAAAAGAGTGAAAAATGTATTGTTTTGAATGCTTTTTTGTGTTTTTAACTGAAGGCATTTTTCTGTCATTCCCATGAAGAAAGTTGTGTGATGGTTCTAAAATGTTGTGCTCTTGAAACGTACCTGTCACTGCATAATCTGAGGTGAGAAGCTCACTAGACCAACAAAAATGTTATTGAGTCTTCATTGTTTGTGAGGACTTTGGACATTGTAGTAATGGGAACCAAAAGCTCCCTGCACCCCATAGACTGGATGTAGTTGCACTATCACACTGGTATGGCCATAAGGAATGATTCAGAAATGCAACCCAGCCAGTCAACATTTGTTAATGGATATCCATTAAACTAGCATAAATTGAAGTAAGAATTTCCATTATAGCTGATCTGGCATAGGATGATAATGCACTCAACACAGCTCTGTTGTAAGGATGTAATGTAATGTACGAATTGCACTGGTCTGTTCCAAACTTGAAACATTGTTAGATCTTACATTCATATGACTTTGTTGAACATTCCAATTTTTTTATTGCTGTAAGTTTTACCACATTAAAGCACTTCAATCTTTCTGAATATAATTACTGTCCAGCTAGAAGGGGTTCATGGTTGGTGGAAAGAAAAGTTTAGAAGAACTTAATGTAATTATATTAGACCGTCCAGTTTCAAAATAGAAATCAAGTGTGGTTTAGATAAGGATAGCCTGGGTCCAGGAATACCAGATTGAAAAAGTTCTTTTGGAAAAAATGTTGAACAAGGAAGTAGCAGGAATAATTAATATTCCCACAGATTCACTAATGAGTTAAAAAAAAAGTGAAGGAAAGGATTCTCTTTGAACTCAATTGCAGTATTTATAAGGAAGGAAAATGCTCAGAAGATTTCCCAGGTTAATTTTTATCCGAATCACAAAAATTAAAGGTAAAGTGCGGATGACCATAGGTTGATAAGTTTAATTTCACTTGTGGCCAAGTTAGAGTAATCATCAATAGAGGATTACAGAATAGTGTTAACCCTAACCTCGGCAAGGATCAGCTTGGATTAATAAAGTGGAAAAGGAAATGATGCCGTTGCAGTGCACTGTGATGATGCCATTGATAAGAGCACTGGTGAAAATCAACATGGTAAATATGAGGATAGTTGTGTGCCTTGTGGGTTTTGAGGAAGCATTCCACTGTCTTGAGTGGGCAAAGTTAATGGAGATATTACCAGGGAATAATAGTAGACTAGGATTGATTGTTATTTTCAGCAGCGTGTCTGCCATTGCTACTGCCACACTTCAACTACATGTATAGTATTTAATAAAGAAATTGTCAAAAAAAACCATGTTAAAATTTGTTTCATGGCTTAAATGGTGAAGAAAATAAAAACACATTGTAACTTTTTTTGGTTAAAGGGTAAATTCTCTTTATATCTTGCACTTCTGGAACTTATTCATTGCTGGGTTTAAGGGATCTTTCTTCACTGTTTGTCTTCCCAACCCCATTCCCTCAACGGTCAAAATTATTCCATTAAAGAATTGTGTTGACTTCAGCAATTGATATTGCTGATGGAAGTTCTTTCGTATAAAATGTTATTAATTTTTGTGGATTTCAGATAACCTTTTGCATAAAATTGTTTTTGAATTTTGCCTCCCTGGGTTGGGTTATTATTACACCCTGAAGTACAATATAGGCCGTCAAGCTATTTTCACATTTTTTTATCTGAAGTATTCTGTTTATAGTTGTAATTGGTAAATTATATTTATATTTGTGGGGAAAAATTGCTAGCATCATTAGAAATAACCAAATGATGTATATGGCTTGGGTCTGAAAATTTTAATTGTTGTTGAAAAGGAGAAAAGAAAATGTAGTTGATGAGAGACAATTTGTAACTACTCCTACCACGTTGCTGATCGGGGTAAAGTTAAAGATACACTGCAGTTAGGTTCTTAAAGAAAATTGCATGTGTACTATGTGCAGTATCAATGATGTTGATAAAATAAAGTTTATAGGTGAATGGTAGCTATAAGAGGGGCAGTTAATTAATGTGCCTTATAACAAAATAGAAAATTCTGCTTTTAATTCATTGTAATGTCAATGTCTTTGTTAACCAGTCATTTCATGAAAAAAAACCACACATTGTGGTGATATTGTACTTTTAAGGAAACAAATTCAGTTTGTCCTGATTATTTATTTCCTACATATGTTTTAACATTATAATTATTAGTTGCTTAGTTTTTGTACTTGCAGCAGTGCACGTAAACAAGGTAGGGTAACTTCCTTGGCCGTAAAAGGAGTAGGGACCAGGAAAATATCTGTCATCTTATTTATTACTCAGTTCGGATATTACATCTGCCACCCTGATGTTATCTGAAAGGAACTTGATCATGAAATTAAGCTATGTAGTATTGGAAGGAAATTGTAACTGTGTATAGTAGACTCAAATATCCATGCTAATGGATGCATGATGAAGCCTAAATAATCGGAAAACACAAAAAATGCAGTAAATGTGGTCATCAGATAAACTGATATGGTGTTAGTCTCTACTTTTTCAATCCTTATGATTAATTCAAGTTTTTTTAAGGACAAAAAGAACATTTTTTCAGCCATTTTATTAGGGTGGAAAAATAGTTCTTCAAGAAAACTGAACTATCATCAAGTGTATAGCTGAATGTTTGTTCTTCAGAAAGCTAAACCTATCATGTAGTCAGGACAAAATAAATGACTGGCAAAGTACTTTATAATGGATTCCTTATATGGATTCACATTAGTCATCTGGTACCAATTAAAATAATGGTTTAGGTAGCTCATGACATTTATTGTGTTGTAAATCATGTATTTTCTCGACTTAAAAAGAATATGGAATTCGCAGGGCTAATGAATGCTAGAGAAATGATAACGATGAAGTATTGATAATACAAAAATGATCAAATGTAAACATCAAATACTACTGACAAGTTTTGATTTTATGAAATAGAAAACTTTAAAGAAGTAACCCAGGTATTTTAAACTTTTATTTTTAAAGAGTTATACAATATTAATGAGTATTTAATTGTATTCAGGATTGCAAATTATTAAAATTTTGAGGTGAGAGGAAGAGGATAGCTTGCCTAATATGCACATGGAAAATCTAGAGTTAACTGCAGTTGACAAAAAAGAAAATTTTTCTATTTTTACCTCTTGCTAACCTGGCGAGGAAATCCCTGTAGTTTTCTTTCTTTAGACCTTTGTGGTAACAGGGAAAGTTTCTAATGCTTTTAAAACACCTTTATGATTAAATTTATTGTCACAGATCACGCTAGCCTGCAGTGTCACTCACAGTACAGAAGAAATGCCTGCTTCTCCATATTTATTTTTACTGAATTGTTTATTTCTCCTACAAGTATAAGGGTTGTTTTTGATAAGTTTTTATACCCCCTTATTATTTATTTGCAAGGTATTCTCTTCATTCACACTAATTCTATGCCAACATTCAGGCTTTTTTCTCTGCCAATAAAGGAAAGTGTTGAAAAATGAAGATTTACTGCACACTCGAGAATGCTTATATGTAATTATAAGAGAAATACTGATCCTTGTAAAATGTTTGTGTTGAATGATTTGATGGGATTTATAGTGATATGGTTTGTTTTTCTTTAAAATATTCAAACTATTAATCTCTAATTTGACTAAAAGTTTATCCAAAGTCATTAATTTATACCCAGCATGTTTGAAAATGTATGGTGCCTAATATTCATTCATATCAGCAGCAGAAAATTGATGATAAAACTTAAAAGTAAGATTGCCGATTTTGTTTTAAATTTTAAAACATTTTCATTGAGATAGTCCATTAAAACAAAACAATGGGGTGCCCTATTAGTGTCTTCTATTTAATTGGTTAATATTAACTGATTTTTTTTTGAGTTTACGGTGCGAAAGTTGAATGGAAAGTTAACTGCTTAGTAATTGTGATGAATCTTTACAAATTCGATGTAGTGACTAGTTTAAAAATTAGTCAATCTCATAACCATTTCATGTCATCAGAAGTAAAACATTAGTAGCTCTGGAAGTTTTTTCTCAATGTTGATATTAACACTGGGGGCATCAGTGTGAGGGCCCTTAAATGCTAACTTGCATCTGCCTTAGAAACCTTAATTCCTGATTTTTGGAATTGAAATATTTTGTGTGCCCATTTTCATACCCAAGTATAATCACTTTTTCATGATGATTTTATCATTATATGACACATTTGAACTGTGAACATGTTTGAACCATTGAAGGAACAAAACTAATTTTGGAAATTCCCCCTCATCAAATGGCAAGACCAGGGTCGCAGAAAGTTGCGTAAATACCTAAATTTAGGTCAAGGGAATGGTTTTTAGGTCATGCATAAAAGATAATACAGGGTGCGGCGCTTTTATCCGGTAAAACATGCTTTTCCTAGACTGAAATTTCTTCACTGGGTTAGCGAAACCTTCCCCAGACTTCTTGGAAGCATTATACTTAGCCGCAATATTGTAAGCAGTTGGTCTGGGGTCCTAGAAGAATCAAACTATTTCGAATTATAATGCCCAGGACAAGCACTTCTGATAATAGTGGCTCATCAATTGTGTTCCGCACTTGTACATGACATCTCCGCCATTCTGAGGTTATGACTGTTTACTAGATGCCTATAGCTTTCAAGAATGGCAATTGCGACAGGGGAACTACAGTATGGCAGGAAATGCAAATTGAAATTTTTCCTGAAATAAGCACCGCACCATGTATACTGTATGCAAAAATGCAGCTCGATCAAGGATGTATTTGTATTTAACCTAATGATTTAGAAATATATTTGCTACTAAAGTAGGTAAGAGTGATTTTCAAAAACTCTCTGAGAGAAAAGTCGTGTACAGGAGTTATTTCTTGTGCTCACGTTTATTACTGATAATAATATCTTTGGATATTTTGTTAGCTGCGGTGTGGTGTTTGGTTGGTAAGCCTATAATTCTTTAGTTTTTGTTGTTCATTGACTGGCATCCTAATGCTCATATAATGGCGGTTTCTGTGAAATAGTGATGTGATTGCAATCAATTTACTGTCAATTGTAGCAATTCTATAAAATTATGTGAGATGACTTAGTCTCATTTTAAAGGCCATCCTAGAGGTGAAAATTCTTGTTATTTATATTCTAGAATAGGATCTCATGCAAGGGATTGTTTGCCATTTCATAATATTGTTCTGTTAGTACTATTATGTACCATTTTTAATTTGAATTTCATCTTCAGTTCTTGTTGTTTGTTATAAAAATAATATTTTCAACCAAACATAAACGCTCTTGTAAGATTGAGAGGATACAGAGATACCAATTTTTCATAAAACATAATTATACCCAAAATTTAGCATATTTATGCTGCATGTGAATCCCTTGATCATCATAGCCATGAACTTGGAATAATTTTTGTAAGTTACCATTTTTTATAGTTTCCCTGTGGCCTTCTTTCCAGTTAGGGAGTGTTGAATGACATGCATGCCTATGTAGCCTGCATGATATATATTTTGCAGGATTTTTATTGTGACAGCATATGTAAATACTTAAAAAATCAGTACTATATGCATGTATTGAACCTAAATTTTCATTCACCATCAAACCAATTTTTAGCATTTTTGTTGGTTTTTTGCAGAATTATAATGTATACATAATTATTGTTTGTCTGCAATTGCTTTGGCTTTGTTTGGAGCCTGAAATATTTACTTTTCTGGCCTGAAGAGTTTGAATAGAATGAATTTCGTTGCTAAATTAGAATGCTTCCGTTGAGTTATTTCATTAAAATGAATGTGCTCTAGATTCAATTGGCTTCATTGATTATCATAAAAAAATATCATTAACATTTGCAAGTTGTACATTTTGGTTTTCTGTTTATTAGAGTAACTAACTAAAATTGAATAATAAAATCAAAGCTAATGCTTTATGTTGAGTTTGTTTAAATGACCCCATGAACTTGCTGGCATCATTGTGACTCTCTTTATCTGCCCATGGGGAAAAGTAACTCGTGTTTATTCTAGCTGTTAATTGTTTTTAATGTGAACGTGTTACTTTTTTCAAGGGCGATGGAGATGGATATGATTGGGAAAATAAGGCAAGTATTAAATATATATCAAATTACTTAGAGAAGTGTATCTATATGTAATATTTAGTTAATTGTTAGTTAAAATTTTCAAACTATAGCACTCATTGTATTAGGCAGTTTCTTCTGTCATGCTTTATATAGCCTAGTGAAAGTAGTTGGGTGTTCCTTTCATCATTTCCCAAATTGCATCCATTACTGTGTTGAATTTTATTGCCCCATTGTGGCATGGGAGCATTTTCTTTAGACCTTCCTGTCTCTTTCTCTTATCTGTGAATCCCTGCAACTCCCCCTAAATGGATGCATGTTGACAATGGTGCACGTTTTCTTTCTTTCAGCCTGCGCAGTCTGATCCAGTATCCACTCCAGATACTCCTCCTCCTCATCCTATTAGTGTTAAAGTGAGTATACTTGAATATTTTTACGCCCAAAAGTCGGTGACATAGCACTTAAAAAGCATAATTCTTAGTGAACAAATTTTGGCAAATGCATTTTTAAATCATTAAAGCATATTTATTCCAATGTTTCACCATGTATCATTTTAGTTGAATTATTTAAATGAATATGGCTTTAAAGCATCCAGTTTAAAAATTGTTAAGCTTTTACTAGGGAGTAAAATTATATTTTAAATGTCTTAAATATCCAATGGTTTACCCACCATTTTTAAATTAGTATTTCAACAAGTTTATTTTTATTGGTATTCAGAATGATTTCCGACCCAATTATGCAACTATTATGATTCCCACGTGGTCTCTTTTATCATTTTCACAATGGTTGGGAGTCTATAGTGTACCATTGGCTTACATAACCCAAACATAAGCGCAATTCCTTTTTAAGGTTCATATATTCAAATTGGAATCCTGATAAAACACATGCAAGAATCTTGATACAAATGAGGTACATTTATTTGCCCAAATAAGGTATAGTTAGTTATGGCTTACCTGTAAACTGGACATGTGGAGTCTACTTATTGCGCCAACAGTGGTTGCTCCATACTATGACTAATTATATGTTTATGTTGAAATGAAATAATAAAAAATTGAATCCATATTTCATTAACTCATCATAGAGGCTGGTAGCAAGCCAGCCTATTTTTTTATTACTCTTGATATTTGTCTATCTAATATATGGTCTTTGCTGGTTGGCAGATGGGTATTCTAGGAACTCCAATGAAGTTGGGTTATAGTGTAATATTTCATAATAATACCTAGCACTAAGCAGAGTATGTTAAGTTGAAATACTAGAGCATACGTTTCTAATCTGCTTTGGTGAGTTTGTTAGTTCTAAAGTTTTTTTTGCATCTTGGTAAATGTTTTCCACTTAAGTTTTTTAACTTTTGTGATAGCAATTTTAGATGATAGGTAATTCTGTGCTGATGATAATCACTGATAACTTCTCAATTTTGTGAAATGAATGCATACATTCTGAAACCTTTTCTTTCACTTCTGGAATTAACCTCATAATTGATTACTGTCACAGAAATGTGCTGGGCGGTTAAATATCCACCTTGATTAAATCATAATCCAAGTAAATATAGACATGTAGAAGTACTAATATGGCTCTACAGTATCTGCTGTGCCTTAACACAATTTTTGTGTTAATCAATGGGAAAAGTGTTTAAAATATTGTTTCCATTAATATATTACATTCTCAACCCATTCCAATATAATGTGATTAGCCTCTAGCCTTATAGATGATAGATAATAATAATACTTCATTCATTTTGAAAAATGGTAAAACATATAAAATGTCGTCAATATAAATCTTACTTCATATATAAACATAAATTCTTAAATGTGACGAAGATTGTCACAAAATAATTCATCAAATAAGTAAAGTGGGTAAGCAAGTAACCAGGTATATACCCTATTCTTAAAACTCTGGATACAGTCCAATTTCAACTGAGTAGGCAGATAGTTATACAGTTGAATGTTCTTATTATGAAATGTGTTGTAAGTTGATGACAACCTGCAATAAGTAGTTTTTAGATTCACTTTCCCTCTTGTGGCGTAGTTATGGATGTGAGATCTTAATTGCTAAGTTTCTTGATTACCTTTCACTTGAATCGGAGCCTATAAAATTTATTAAAAAACTAAGTACAGTCATGATTCCCATTCATGATTGCCTATTAAAAATATATGGAGGAATCATGTAGTGGTATATTAGCAAGATAACCCAGATCATGATATAAAGCTAGTTCAGGACTTATTATCAACCGTTGGAATTCATTATTTGTGCAGTATGACATTTCATGCAAAGTTATAAAAGTTTACCAGAAGTCATTTATAATTACTCAATTGTTATCCTTATATCAGTGGTAATTGCTATACTCTCCTGCAAGTCATATTATTTAGCTAATAAGTAATTATAAAATGACTACTGGCAATTAAGACCCAAGTATGGTAAACGCTCAAGTGCATTTAGATATTGCTGTATTCGATCTTTTTTCTTTTTCGTCTTATGTTCTTTCCCTGCTTCTTTAGGCATGGATTAGTTTTTCTCTTTGCTAGAATGAAATTTAAATTCTAAAGTATTGCCATTCTGCCTTTTCTGCAAAATGCTCTAGCAGTAGTAAAAGCGAGAACATCATATCTCGAGGTCTATCCTCATTGATGAAGTATCCCATGTTTGCTAACCAAACTATCCCTTTCTTGTTTTCGTAAATTTTAGGGCTTTTCCATGCCTGTGGCCATATTTTGTGAAATATGCTCTAAAAAGTAATATTGGTCTCCCCATGACATTTTAAGTGCTTCAGTTCAAGTCATTTGATAGGTGTGCTGCTCTAATATAGTTTAGTAATGACTGCACATGCAAATTAGAATTGAATTATCAATTTCTTCTGTAATGTAGCATTTGGTTACTTCGTTAACACTAACAGTTTGATTCATAAGGTGTATAATGTTAACTAGGAGGTATGATTGTTCAAAATTATTATTTTAAAAAATTTGCCATCGGCATTTATTTCTGGGAGTGCGGCTTTGTGGAGGTGATTATTCTAAAGCTTAGAAATATAACGATTATATCATGATGTCATGCTTATAAACTATTACAGTTAATGGCTTTGCAATTACTTTTTACATAATACTGAAAATTCTTTTGTACCTAAAATGCATAATATTGTTCTCCTTCTGAATCTCCCTGAAATGGATTTAAACTACTTTTGACTGAAGTAGTATTGATATATTCCTATCATAGTTACCATGAAAAAGTGGCCGTCAGATATTTTATGAATGAAGGGGTCAGGGAAAGAGGAGTCTATCAATTGGCAAATCTGATTTGAACGAGTTGACAATTGTGACATTGATTTGAATGTGGAAGACCGTTGATTTAGTTTAAGATGTTGTGCCAATATCCAAACATAGTTACAGGTTTCGCAAAGAAAGTATGGGGTTCTTCTGGTCTTGCCAGATGCAGTTTACCCTAATGCAGACAGTTTAATAGGAATTAAAATTATCTGTCCAGTGAGCAATGAGTGAATGGTAAAAAACCTGATACCCTCCTCCAATGCATTTTCACACTTCCTGGTGTACGTTAGCTTAATTTATGGATAATCTCAATTTTTTTCACAATACATGATATATTTGGTGCTGGCAGGGTAAGGTCATCATTATGGCTTTCTTTTTAACCAATAATCCATGTGTTAAAATGTATGCCAAATTATACTATTTAAAAGAAACTATGAAATTATTTAGTTTTTGCCAAAGCTTTTGTTTGGCTGTGAATTTTTGTGTGGAATGTACAACGCTTGCTTTGTGTGTTGGATAATGAATAGTAACTTTGGAATTTCTCTAGTTAAATATGCATTTTTATTATTTGTGATAAAAATGCTTGTTAAATATTTGAGTCAGACCTTTCCAACTTCAGGGTCTGGTTCTTCTGGGATTAGAGGCTACATTCTTTGTAGACAGTTAGTGTCAAAAGCATCAAAACTTGTAGGGATTGTAGGCACCACTGATTTGACCAGCCTGAACTAGGTAATGTTAAAAGTTAAGGATGGCAGATTCCACTGTTATCATGTTATAGGACTTTGATGGTACATTTTAATTGGTCTTCAGTTATTATGTTGATTTTTTTTATCTTTATGTGCAGGATTGCTTTTTATGAAAACAATGAGTTATGTATCTTGTATTCATTAACTAGAGTAGTAAAGTTGGAAAGCCATGAAATTTCAGTTGGCATTGAAGCTTTGAACCAATGTTTCAACTTCTCTTTCAATTAAAAAAATATATTTTACCTTTGGTCATAGTTGAAGGCCTTTCTCTATTAAGAGGTGCGTAATTGGAGTTGAACATGGATTATTCATTATATTATTGGTGGAAGAATGCCTGGGTATGGTTTTTAATGATAGGTGCATTTAAATTGTAATTTGAAAGTGCCTTAAAATGTGTAAATGGGATTATTTTCTATAGCTCTGAGATTCAGGTGACCCCACTATTTGGAAAGTAAACTTTTTTTCGATTTTGGTGGTGCATATTTTTCTGTATCCGTTGGAGTATTGCACGTTCTAGATCTTTTGATCTCTCTGTAAACTTGGTATAGGTAGTGTAAATTTATCAGTAGAATAGAGTACATCAATACCCCTCAGTGCATGTGTAAGGTTCTGTTTAGTTCAATTTTACATTCTTTAGTTTCATTTTTATTGTTGTATTTTCTTGACAAACATGAACTCACATCATGATAATTTGTAGTCTCCAGGAGGCTGATTAGTAACTACTAAGCTTTCTATCTTAGCCTTGATGTACCAAAAGCACTCACTTTTACCTATGATGCCAAACATTTGTGTACAATTCAGTGGTTTTCTTCCCCAACCCCAGCTAACTGGGGTCTATGTGCATAAGTTCACAAAAATGTTGCAGATATAATAATAGATGGCACTTATTGGATGGGTATGTTTTCATTCTTTGTCGTGTCAGGAGTGAAATTGGGAGACTGACTAATGCCATGGTTTTGGATTGCTTCTACATTATTTCACATTTCAGGATGAAAGTTCATTTGATATTGTAGGTGGCATTGCTGTTGTCTAACCTAACAAAAACAGACTGCAATGTCATTGGAACAGTGTCTATTAAGATAGACCGTTGTATTAGCCACTCAAAACCATAGAGTCTGCTGTTCATCACTGTTTAAATCTTTTATTCGAGAACTGAATGTACAATTATGTTGATTTGTTTCAATTTTTTTGTATGAAAAGGCTGCTTCTGTGCATGTCAATAGGATGAGAACAAACTTTTCAGTGTCTAGCCTTAAAGATATGTTTTTTGACCGTTAAAGGCTCTCATTAGGGGAGAAGCAAAGGTAGAGAGATATGTTATTGGACTACTATTGGAGGTGATGGAACAGAATAGCATTTTATTAATCAAGTATTTATATTCAACCTTTTATGTAATCATTTTCTAGATCTTTTATCTAAATTTCTCATACTGAACTTGTTTTTTTACCAAGTGGCTGTCATCACTTAAAATATTTTGAAAGCATAAATATGTTCTGGAACTCTGGAATAAATCTAGAAATAGTGGCAATGGTTTGTTTCTATAGAGTAAATGTCATTCTTAACTACCGTATTTTCCCATCGATAACGTGTGCGTTATCTATACAAACATGTTCAGATGATCGAAAAAATGACTATGCGTGTTATGTAATGAAAATTGAAATAATTCAAACTTAAATGTATTTTTACACACACACATCTGATATAGATGAATTTTTACACACACTATATATAATTTTTACATGCATATATATATGCATATACAGATGCGCGGCATCTGTACACGTTCCAGATAACTAAGAAGCCCTGGGTGCACGGTATCTATACAAATTCATGATAACTACAAAGTTCTGGGTGCCCGTTATCGATGGGAAAATTTGGTACTTTGTAGCATTGGCCCCCCACTTCCAATAAAATTTCTGCTTCACTGCCTTATCTCAGAAAATGGATGAATTGGGTAAAATAATGCATAATGCTGCTCACACTAAAGGAGTTTGGATGAAATATGGTGTGAGGAAACAAATGCTAAGAAAATGGAAATTTTATTTGTTTTCCGGCAAATGATCTATGTTAACTAAATGGACAAGGAAGTTTTGTGGATATCTCTACTAGTTGATTCTGACAGTATTGAAATGTTTTGCTCAACAGCATATTTGATGTTCAAGCCCCTTTATCCCATTGCTTGAAATGGGTTTTGATTTGTATACATATCTGGGAAAGGAAAATGTAATTAATTATTTTCAATTGTTACTTTCAATGAGGATGGAAACTTGTTCAGAGTACTTTCATTTAGTAGAGATTTTTGAGGTATAAAAATTTAAGACATGTCAAATACTTCTATAGTGTCCCTTGAGAAGAAAAATTTGAAAAAAATTGTAATTCATTTAGTTTACGGATAGAAAAGTAAATGTGGTGACAAGAAGCTGAAAAACAGGAAACCCAGTAATTAATTTAAGCGTAGAATGGAGATGTGCAGCACCCTTCATACTTGATCTCTATGCTTTTTCACATTAGCAGTAATTTTATGTTGTTTGAAAGGAAGAAGAAAGATGCATACTTCATCTACGTAAGAATTAAAACTCCTCCTTTTTATCTATTCACTGAAATAAGACTTGTATAATGAATGGATTCTGCTTTAGAGTTTGCGTCCCTTAACCTATGTAGTTTGTCCTTTGACCTTCTTATAAATTTATTGTGGATCTTCAATTTATCATTTTGATAGATCGATTTGTCTTCCTAACACTTGCAGATTCTAGCTTGCTGAAGTGGCAAAGATTATGATACTCTATATTCAGAATTAATGAATAAATAGTGAAAACAATTTTAAAAGACTCACTGATGCTGTTAAAGGATAGAGAGTCCTATGATTGTTATTACCAATTCTAGTTATGTTATATGTTTTCTTGCTTGTGACAGCAATCTGAAATTTAACTCTTTGGTTCATCGAAATTGTTTTTCCCCACAACTAGACAAATTTATGCATAAGACTTAATTCCATTGGTGGTCTTTTTCACCAATGGCTGTCCGCACTGGATTGGTTGTAAAGAAAGGTTACTTAGAATAAAGTGAAAGCATGTCTGGAATGTTCCTAAACCATAATAATCCATCACAAGTTCAACATCGCCCGAAGCAATTTAGTACCAAAAATTTTGTGCATGGTCATGAGGGATACATGTTTTTGTTTGTTAAGTACAAAAATACAACCGCTGGGCTCTTGGGTTTTCACCCCTCCACTTTCTATGCGCAAAAGAAAACTTCTCTCACCACACAGTCATGTGGGAATTGAAACGGCATGTGCCAACTTACATCCACATTGTGATCACTTGAGACTTAAGGAAAGCATATGCAAAACGTAGCATGATCTATATTAATAGCCAAGTTTGAAGTGCCTTTTTTGTCCTTCTACAAACCCTTAAAACTGGCATGCGGAGATGCAAATCGCATGCGAGAGTGGTTAAGTGCTATACCAAGTGCCTGTCATCGTGGCAATTACATTGGCTAGTTGACTCGAAATGCCTTATTAGTGTTTCATTCAATGTGTTAATTACTCTGATGCCTTGTTTTGTAGGAGGAAGCGGCTCCCGTGCAAGAGGTGCAGAATACCACGACAGCAGAGAGCAGTGCCTGAGGGGAGCTCAAGGGTGGTCCCCCTTCCCCTTGACCCAGTCCCCTTGTGGAAGGAGGTGGTTCTGGTGCAGTGGGCAGGGGAGCCATGGAGAGTTGAAGTGGGGGATGAGGGAAGAGAGGGGGGCTGAGGGGTTGAGGTGGAAGGGGAAGCATCAAGGGGCGCAGGGGGAAGGGAGCGAGTGGGCATTCTGTGGAAGGTGGAGAAGCACCGTCTTGTTTAACACAACCTTTTTAGTAGATCCAGCTGTTGTCCAAGTCCATCTTTATTCGAAACATCATTTTGTTTTAGTGCATGAAAGACCTGATTTATAGAGTGGTAACAAAAACCGAGAAAGACACCGCCTTCTCTACGTATTGCTTTGCTTAGGCTGCCGTGAAGGGACGGGAAAAAAAACCACAAAAAATACCAAAAAACGTCAAGGCTCGATATGAAACATCAGATGGGACTTGTTACGGTGACAAAAAAATGACAATACTTTGAAATTTTGGGGAAACAATTTGATTTAACTGTTTTTTGTTGCACTAAGTCTTCTTGAAAGCTATTATTTTCCAGTGAGCATGTGGTGCATTTGATTGATTGATGTTAATTGCTTCGTTTGGTAATTTGTTTGGTGATCTGGGAAGTGAACCTGACGATTGTTTATTTTTTGTTAAGTGTTGAACTTTGTGTTTGGCTTGAAAAATTTTCCCAGGTTTATTCGTAATGGAGCTCCTCTGTGCTGTTTTGTTGTTTTTATCGGAGTAGGGGAGGTAATAAGTGGGCCCAGGATAGCTAGCGCATGCACTTTGTTGTGCCTGGGGTTTGAGAGCAGGTAATACTAATTTTCTTTTCCAATTTGTTGTGTACCGAAAGCCAACTGGCAGGAAAACCTGCTCAGCATGTAGCCATTTAAAGAGAGCCCTTTGGCGGTTTTTTTAGTTGTTAGTTTATGGGCTCGAGATGTCACTGCATGAGGCCACCCACTGCCATGAAGGGCAATGTGCGCGCGATCATTTCCCTGATTAAGTGGTGGAATCGGATGTGAATTTTTCGTGCACCTCATACCAATTTAAAAGCGAAAAATATTTGGCTTGGGTGGGATGGCGGTGGTGACAATGCCTGCTGGCAAGGTCTTGTTTGGCTCTTCTGGCAACAGTGTTCCCCATGCTTGTCCAACGATGCATGTGTTTTTGAGAAAAACGTACCAACACGTGGGAGGGGGTCACAGGCGGTATTCAGTGGGTGGGAATTAGGGGGGTTGGGCAGGGGAGGGAGGAAGAAGCAGGTGTGTGGTTGGTAGTGCCCGTTGATTGGGGTTGGGTTTAAAAAAAACTTAAAAGAAACTCATTTTACATCAAAACAACTAGCATGTCTGGTCAGCAAACTTTTTTTTCGCATTGATAAAGACCCGACATTTTGGCTTTAAAAGCACTTGAGGAAATAAAAAAAAGGTAAAGAAACATCTTTTTTGGTTCACTTGGGTCAGTGATGTATTTATTGGTTGCCGTTACATTTGTTCAGGTATGAGTGAACGGATGGGAATGGCAAGTCTGCCACGTTTGTACAAAAAAATAATTTTTCACAAAACATGTGCATTTTGAATAAACAAGCCAAAAAAATGGAAAGAGTTATTTTTATTTGATATCAAGATGTTTAGTACTTCAACCCATGGATTCATGCCACACATAAAAACAAGTAAAATGATTTTTTTAAAGAGAGTCCAACCACAGTGGTCACATAATTTGGTCAAATCACAATTTTTTTATACATATTTGGCAGTTGATGCACCCATTTATCAGCTTTTGCACTGATAAAAGCCAAATGAAACTTGTAAAAAACACTTCACCTGATAATTATACCATTATTGTTGCTCCTTGTAGCAAGTTCAGAAGCATTTAATAGGTTGATCTTACGACAAGGTGGATTTTCATCACATTTCTTGACATTGTCTTGGCAAGAATAGTCACTCATTGTTCACCATCAATAAATAGAAAACCTTTAATTTCACACACACCATCAGTCAACACACTACAGTGAACACTCCTACACAGTAGGATAAACACAAGCTGTGATGAAGAAATCACCATTTCAACCAATTCTTCTGTGGGGGCCGGTGGGAAGGAAAGATTTGACCCGTCACTTTGGATTCACCATTACACTCTCATGCTTCTTGTCCTGCAAAGGTATGTGTGTTAATAAAATATTCAACAAAAAAGGTAAATGAGGAAAATGGTATTAGTTAGTAATAGTATCAAACATTGTGCTGATTAGTATCAGAAAGTAATATTAAACTATTTTTTTGATAGAAAAAGCTGTCCTCTCTTGAAATATTTGGAGAAATTACGGTTATACTGGAGGGAGTTGCTGGCATCATGAATTATATTCCCTGTGGTGTATGAGGAAGAAGCAATTGGGTCAATAAAAAATCTTTGAAGGAATGGTGAGGAGAAATGACTACTGTTAAAAACTAACATTGTTCTCTGTTTAGACAACATTTCATAGAATTTTAATATTGAGAGTTATTTCGAGACATATGTTAGTTCCTTGTAATCAGGAATCTTATTTCTTGCTGCACATTCCTTAATGATTCCACAATTATCAATGTGCTTGCATGAAGGATTATAAACTTCATAATTTCAGCTAATTCCATTATCATATTGTTTCATTTAAGTAAGTAGTGTGCCAGATCCTACTGGTACCAAAGTTAATAGTTAAATAATATTCCCATTACAATATCATTAGACATGGTTCCTTGAATTTCCCTTATCAGTGCTGGCATTCTAGTATAGATGCAATTTACTGAAACCGGCAAAATGTCTTGGGGAATTTGTTGAAAATAAGTACTTCTTGATTATAAAGTGTTGATAAAACTGATTCTCAGAAGATGCAATTGACAGGAAATACAGTTTATCACGGAGTAGGATTTCTTGTCATAACCTTTATCTTCAAGAGTTTTATAGGGCAGAAGATATTGAAACCATTGAAATAACTATGGTTAATGTATAGGAGCCAGGCACTAGGTGATGATAGAAGAGGATGGTAAGAAATAGACCATTAGAATGTCACAAAATGCTTTTTCACACATGGAAGTTTAATGGCACGACTGAATGCTTATAAGCTGGACTTGGCAATAGAAATTAAAAACCAATCTTGGAAATATTTGAAAGTACTTCTTAAAAATGATCCCAGCTGCTAAGCTTAATTAACATAACAATTACATGGAGACATTTTGCTTTTTGTCAACTAATGACATTTAAGAAACAAAATTTATTTAATCTAATGGTAAAATGCAGCAAATTCCTCAACATGTGATGTATCTCAAGTGACATTTATATAGCTAATATAATAGATTTCACTCTAAATGAAGTGATACCAGTGCAAAGTAAATAGCTCTTGGTATTATGTATTTTTGTGCTCGAGCATGTATGTGGGAAATAGGATTTTATAATCAAAATATTAACATCAGTGTTCAGAAGTTTTTGAGGAATGCATCCGTCACTTTAATTTCCAAATAAATGTAAAATTCCTCATTTCATGGGAGTTCACTAATTGACATGCTATTGAGGAAACAAGCCTATTGTATTGGAGAGGAATACATGTATGTCCATGGTTCATGATGCTGGTTTAAATGAAAATCATCCTTTTGCTTAAAATTGCTCACTGAGATACTAAGGTTATTTGGTTTTCAAAATGCAAAATTGGATTTGTAATGACACAAATGCACATGTAACATTAGATTTGAAATAATGTTTGTTCAATGATGGCACCATATAAATTTTTGAGGTAATTATTCCATCAAGACACCACAGCTTAATAGAATTAAATACCCAAGGTCAACTAGAAGATTAATTTTAACAAATTTTAATAATGATAATTATTTTTCTACACAAGAAAGACTGGCGAACCCACGATTTTTCATTAAATATGCAAAGTAATAACTAGGAATGAAAAGAAGATAGTTGCCATTAATTATGACGTCAAATCAATATTTGAGAAATATTCACGAATTGGTGATGTAGAGACCTTCGAAAGAAATTCACCTACCATTTTATCCAAAGACTGGTGTTTAGGCTCTTTCTCCCCAGGATTTGCACCTGCTGCCTCATTGGCCCCATAGTCAATTTGGTCTACATCCTCATCTGTCATAGCGAAGGAGTGAGAAGAAACCTCATTAAATTGAAAAAAATAAATCAATTTAAAATATGTTTTGAATATTATGTAAATACTTCCAACTGAGGCTGATTTAAAACTTGAAGAGAGACTACATGACTACACATCATTATGAGCCACAAGAGACTATTTTTGCAAATAATCTCTTGCTTCATGCCTGATAACCAACATCTTAATTATTGTCAAGCAACATCGAAGCAAATTTCTTCATATGTTATGACAGCAGCTGAAATTTCCCAAATGTTTGTCTAAGTCAGCATCAAGTGTACTCCTACCCACAGAAGTTCAAAGGAATGAAACTTGGTTATTCCAGGATAATGATAAATTTTGAATAAATGTGTGTATGGTTTACTTGTGGTGGCAATGGAAGATAAAGCATGAGTAGGTCATGACAGAATGTGATTTGAATACACTGGTGAAAGACAAGTAATATGGATGCAAACACTTCATCGGTTCATATTGAGAGAGTGGATTAGAGCTGAATTACCAAATGATCCGTTGAGAAGAGGCAACAGGTTTTGGAGGAAGAGGAATGCCCAAGACAGTCATTTACGGTGAAATGCGGTTTAAGAGGATGATTAGAGCGTATATTAGAATTCTCTCACAAAAGAGCATGTACGACTGGAAAAGAAGACAAAGACAGCCTACCCCAGAAGGAGAAACCGTGAAAGAATTGTGTGATTTACTGCAATTATTGTAACTACAGTTGATGTACATTTCCCAGCAAAAATGCATTTTGGGTGCGCACCACATTTTTCAACCGGACCTACTGTTATTTTTAATTGACTTTCAATTTATGGCAAATTTTCAAATACAAGGGGGGGGGAGGGCAGTAAAACCGGATTTTTATTTTTCATGATTTTTTAGATTTAACTGAAATATATCGACTTGAAAAAGCTTGTAGCTTTGATGTGAATAGAAAACCATCGTCATAAGCAGGAAAGAATTATGCCTAAACATTGTGAATGTATCATCTGAGATCAGACTAAAAAAAGTAATGACCTACCACAAAATACTTCAAAAGTAAACAATACTGTTAGCTTGGTTACTTAAATCCATTTGCTGCCTACACACTGCAGACTAATTAATTCAGAGTTTTCAGTAATGTTTCACAGTCGCAGTAATGCTATCGTGAAGGTTTGACCAAAAATTTCTTTTGTTTAAACAATTCAGAAATGAGGAATGCTTCATGCTCATACAGTCTGTATATAGGAATAGGAAGAAGTTCATGTGGCTTCTTAGGGCTCCAGAACTTGGTCAAAACATTTTGTTGCAAAAATTAGCATAAAGCCATTCTATTAATAGGAAATTGCTTTTTCATTGCTTACAGCATTCCATTCAAGATATTCCACCTGTTTCAGGTAGGTTTTGGATGGTCCCTAACAACTATCATCAATGTAGCATGGGAATTTCCTTCTGTTTGCCCTACATCATTTCACTGTAACTTCTTCCTGCTGTATAAAAAGCCTATTCTGTTCCTTCCTCCCACACTACCCCAACAGTAATCTATCTCCATTTTATCATAGCCTTCAACATTTCTGCTACCTTCCAATATTTCCTCCACCTACTTTTTCCACCTTATTCAGATTTACCACAGCAATTTCCTCTCTGCTCACCCTATTTAAAACTTCAGCATTTATTTTCCTTCCTGTCCAAATAATTTTTTCCAGTCTCCACCATACCCACATCTTTTATGTTTAATCCTCATCTTAGACTGTTCCCGTAACCAAAGTTCAAGGAAGCCATGGGACCATGGTGCACTCATACTTAGAGGCCACACGATTAATTTCCTTTTAAAAGTTGTAGTTTTTTCGATTTGGGAGAATGTTTTATAAGCAGGGTAGAGGAAGGAAGAGAATAGGCTCTTCAGACAACATGGAGGCAGGAAGTAGTTATAGTGAAATGAAAGAAATTATGTTGGACAAACAGAAAGTTCCCATGATACATAGAAGATGATAGTTGTCATGGACCATCGAAAACCTTTCTTTAATAGGCAGTATACTACTTTTAAGGAATGAATGAAACCTAGCACTACGATGTTCTCATAGCCTGTTTTCAAATGTACATTACTTGATCTTTCAGTCCATGCATGATTGTGAGAGAGGATGGTAATGAAGTGGGAGATTAATGGAGAAAAGTCAACACCAAAGACTGTGAAGTGATTCACAGAATCACATCGTTTCAATCAGATTTCTCAGAGTTTGTGTGAATGGTAACAAATGTATCTTACCAGCATCCCCTCTTTCCCCAAATGTACTTGAGGCCCCCCCCCCAACCATCCCTTCCACCACACTCATGCAATTTGGAGGTCCATTATCAAAAGTCTTGATAAGTAACCGGCTATGATGAAGCCATGGTCATCATAACCATGGCTTAAAAATTAAAATTGACCAGTTTTATCCTTTTAATATAATGGTAGTCAAATATTTTGCACATCCGAGATGCTATCCTTTTACCTCTAACAATTTAATCATTAGGGATTCATTGCAAGTGCTCTGATTCAGAATTCATGTTACTTTTGTTTATGCGATAATCAGTATGCTCAATTTTTGTTTTATGCAAATCATTCACGTATATGTCTTACCATCTTCATCGCCTTCTTCCAGCTGTAAGTCCTCCTGTGCATTGGCCGGGGCTTCCTTGTGTTCCCCACCTCCCCACTGACCCCTCGCCCCTCTCCCAACTGCTTTCCCTCCCTCACCCACCTCGCCCTCCTCTCCTTCATCCTCCCTCCCATAGTCTCCCCCTCCCATGCCACCATGGTATGGAAACAATCCACCCACTGGTCTCTGCGGATCTCGTATGTGCCACCTGCGTGCCAAGTTCGCCTCCTCCTCTGCCCTTTCTCCCTCCTCTCCCAAGGGCTGGTGGTCAACTTCCTTCATTCCATAGCCACCAACAGGCTTCCGGTTGGGAATTGGCAGAGGGTGCTGGAGGACAGCATTAGTGTCATGTTGGCTGCGAGGTAGTGCCAGAGGAGGCTGAAGCTTGGGTAGTTCCTGGTGATATATCCTTTGATGACCAGCATCGCGGTGTAATAAACTGTTTTGCAGAATGTCTCCATTGTAAGGTTTATGTTGTGCCTTAAGGTAAAAGGAGAAAAACATTGATTTTAAAATAATGATAGAAGAGTACTAACCATAAAATTACATGATTCGTAACATCTGAGATGTGGTAGCTCTATATTGGTGTATTTCAAATACAAAGGTACATACAGTAGTGTTATGTCTAATAGGTATACTACCTGTCAACTAACTCAAAAGTTCACATATAAGAATGCACTGAGCACCAGCATGTGAGATTTTTTAGTGATTTGGATAAAATAATAATAGCACTGTTTGCTTAAAAAGTCTCATCATTTTTAACAGCTCCTCTAATGAACATTGAAATTGGCCTGAAGTATTATTTACGGTAAGTTATATCCAAATGCTCATTTCAGGAGTCTGAAATTGATGAAAGGCCCTAACCCTTGCAGTCTCCTTCAAATTAAGTGTTACAATATCATGGAAATCAATTAACATTGCTAACTTTATTCGAGAATAAAAGCATTGCACTATTCTGGTAAATTGTATTATGGTGAGCATTTTGGCTCACTAATCCATCGTTAGGTATTGGACAGCAAAACCAAGTGGTATAGAGTACTTATTTATAACTAAGAATAAGTACTGCCAGTGAATTGTGTCACCGTGGAGGTAGTGTTGTGTAGTCCAGCTGAGGGCATTGGGCAGAGGCAAGAAAGAGGAAGTGTGTCATTTCAAAGGGAAAGGATATGGATAACATAGACATGGTCATTTTGTAAAGAGCCTCTTTCACATGCAACTTCCAAATTGCCCTTATATCTCTTTCCCAAGGCCTTCCTTCTTAATTTGAAGATCTCAGCATCTACGTTACATTGATGTTAACCATGGAGATGTTTAGCCAATAGAAAAAGGTGTTGCTGGTTTCTCTACACCCCTTGTGCTCTTTTATTGCAGTCATAAAGTTTCTTCCAGTCTCGGTCATCACAGGAATTACAATTCACTTTGCACATGTCTGTGCAAAGAAGGGGATCAATATTATCTTCGTTTTCACACATGTGCTGGCTCAAGTTCTGGGATTATGCATTTAAAAGGATATCATATTCATGTGATAAGGAAACTACCAGCTAATTTGAATGATGAACAAGGGACATGAAAGCATCACATCACACGAAGTGGCTGAGTTTGTTTTGGATGTGAGTCCACAGGTTGGGTCAGCCATCCTTCAAAATTGGGAATCTGAAAAATCTAGGAAAAAACCTGAAATGGAGCAGTAGAACTTGGAATTTTGTAGAAGTAACCAGGAAATAGATAGTACACGGTAGAAGAAGAAATTATCTAAATATTTTCATTTGAATTATTTCTACTTAGAGATTTTTCAAACTAGATTCTTTCAAAGTTATCCGCTTTACAAGAAGATCAAGTATTTTGCATCACATTTGTTTAATTGAAGGATCAATCAAGCCAGTAATCAGGCTGACCAAGGGTTGCACTGAGAAACCTTCTTAACGACCATTGCACTACATCTGAGTGGTATTTGTAAGGTACTTACTTCTTTGAGTGACAATGCCATGGTGGATAAATACTCTTCAATAGGAATGATTTTTTTTCCATAATACTTTGTGCCTATTCATTTCTTCAGCATTTTGCAATTTTGAAAAACAAAGAATCGGAAACCATCTAAATACTGGCTACCCTAGCTATAGCATAGAATGCTGCCCATTGAGGGGAAGAGACATTTATCTAATAGCACAGGGTTTTCTATAGCAAACACTACACCCCATCTCATGTTCTGATTGTGTCCTTGCCTTGACTTTATCTTCCTCCTCTATGTATACAACTTCTTTATTTGTTTTCCTTTCTATTTGTTCTGATTATCAGCTGGTAAACAACATTTCTATTTATCAAACTTCAGTTGAAGCAATGACTTTCAACATACGTATTTTTGCTACCACAAATACTGAGGCCCCTATATCTAGAAAAACATATCCCACTGATGGGTCCTAAGTTCACATCTGTTCGTGGGTGATTAACTATAATCCTTCAGATTTATGTGAAGGGGTAAAGTGAGGTAGGGTTAAGATAGGGGTAGATAAACTATTCCCTTTTTTATGTGGGTGTCTACCTTATGATATGTCCTTTCGTCTAGCACATAAGGCTAAAATCCTCATACATATTTTCAATACACATTATTTTTTCGAGTTGTATCTAACCTGTTTACATTATTATTTTTATATTTTTGCTTTATTTTTTATGATAATTTCCATTAATATGGTTTAAAAAATGATATATTCCATGTTCTTGTACCCAAATTTGACAAATAGCTGTTAGGTGGGAGAAGGGACTTTTCAGTTTCAATCCCACCCTAAAAATACAGATGAATTATCGTTATCCAACTATGTTTTGGAACCAATGCAGGAACATTCATCAAATACACTAGGACTCTTTCTTACCTGTCGTAGATGGTTCTCAAATGCATACGGCAGAGGGACAACTGCCTGCTGATGAGGTTCATATACAGCAGGCGGTGCCAGACCCCACTGCATGCCTGCTCCGTGCGATCGGTATGCATGCTCTTTGTTGTCATTATTATGGTCATCGTTGCGCTTCATCAAATCAGGAGCAACACCAACACCATCACCTACTTCCATATGGTGCTCAACCTCTTTCAATTTCTGCACAAAAATATTAGATTGAATAGTTATCGGAACCAGATGTAAACTATAATTTATGGATGTTACCATTTATGGATGACATTTTCAAAATGGAGCTTTCAGTATTAATGAACTGCTACCAAGAATTTTGGCAACCAAGTTGTTATGTCTTTAAAGAAATAATCTATTTGATATTAGGATTGTCTTCTGATGCAAAAATTAATTCAGCATTTTCAACAAATTAAATTTTTGGAAAATTTCACGAATTTATGAAACATTAGCAATTCAATGTACATGAAAATAATGTGGAAAGGTAGGACTTCATTGAATATGTGGTATAAGCATTATGAAATGCAGGTGTGTAGAAGGATATTTACATGGAATGTCACTGTTGCTGTAAATGATTAATCGTTACATTTATGCGTTACTACAGATGTGTAAAAAAATTGATCACATTTAACTCTGGTGTGAAAAATTACCATGCATCAATACAAACTTGAGCAGTACTTTTAAAGTCCACTCCTAATTAAAACTCAATCAATCACAATAGTACAAATGTAATGCCTCTCACATGCAGGCATTATCATTTAGCAATCAGATTTAGCAGCACAACTTTTACACTCACTGTGGACATCACAATGTAAATTTAGGATGCATCAAATATGCACACTCACTTCAACCAAACAAATACGAGTACATAAGAAGAAAGTTCAAAATATGTGAAATCTAGTGACTGATGATATGGAATCACTGTAAAATAATGTATACCTTACCATCAAATTTAGATGACATTGATCTAATGATATTGAATGCTTCCCCTTTTTGGGATTCTTGCAATTTTCTTCATCACCTTTATCAATACCCATTGCAGCTAAGCCTTTGCAATTTTTGCTCAAAATTGTGGGAATGAGATTAATACTTACTTGATGTTTTGATAGGGATATAATCACATATAATTCTATGGTATATATTTTGGTCTTAACCTGTGTAACGCTAGATAAAGGGCACTAGATTCAAGAGGGCAGGAGTTTCTCAAATATAAATTTATATATTTATGAATTCAGAGAAAAATACAGATAAAGACCTTTTCATTAGGTTAACCCAGGTTGCCATTGTATTCCTATCATCAATTGCGCACATTACTTCTCAATAATTCATAATTTTATCCCTAAGATTTTGTGACCGCAGCAAAAATTGCTCAATGCTGAAGAATCAAGGTTTGGATATGTTTCAAATGTTTCAGCAATATCACTCGCTTATTTGGCTTCATGGATGCATATAAATCAGGTTCATAGTGACAGTCACCAATTAGTAATGTTTCCATTATGATTGATTATTTTAGTGCATCAACAGTACATATTTTAAATTGCAATCATGAATTCTATTTTTCAGTACAAGGAGTAATTCAATGGCATTGTGTGTGATGCTGGATTTATTGATATGAAAATGACTGAGGCATTGATATGAATAAGCTTAATGTTTCTTTTTGTCAACTCACAAAAGAGGACTAATTTCCAAGTAGCCCTAACTCTTAATATTTGTTTTAAAGACACTAGCTGACTTTATACTGGATGCTATAAAGACCCATCCCTAATTACCAAAAAAAACCCTTCCCTATATCAGTATCTAGGAAAAATTACTGTTAAAGGGAATAGTTACCTTAATTTTTATAAGAAATTGATTGCATCACTACATACTAGAGACTTAATGGGTAAGAATCTTAGATATGGATCTTTAACTCTTGATCCTTCTATTCTTTATTAGATACCCATTCCCAAGCTACTCATTAAACTCCTTGCTTAACGAGAATGTCAAATTTCTGCCATAATTTTAGACTGATTTAATGTGTACAAGTTTTAAAGGGATTTAGGCTTAAAAAGAGGGAGCACTTTTTAGAATAAAAAGCTAGACACCAAATATAGAGAAAAGCAGAAAGAATCCCTAATGCCCCAATATCCTGAATATATTTCAAATGCAATGAACTATGAACATAAGTTTTCTCATTCATTTTTGCCAATCAAGTGTTTTAAGAGAGAGGGTCTATCAGGGACATTGTGAACTGAAATCCTATTACATCGTCACGGTTGATGGACTTTGCACAATTGTATGCAAGAAGTTTGGATGTTCATTCTATTTCCTTTACTTCCTGACAGACTGTTTAGAATTGATTAAGTTGGGCTGAAACAAATTAATATTTTCTGGACCAGATTCACCTCTTTAGCTCACAAAAAGTATTAGCCCCTTCTCAGCTGAAGAGACTCTTCCTCATGTGATAAATCCAACCCAAGTTTTAAACATGAATGTTTGATAGGTGAAGGAAGAGTTAACCAAATACTAAACCCAATGCCATAGGAAATTCATGCATCAGGATAGACAAAGGGAACGATTCCTTTCCCTGTGCAAACTATGGTTTCTCAGGTAGTTCTGGTACCCCAAAAATCACACAGCTTTGGTGAAACTAAGGGTGCCCTGGAGTCGAACTCTGACCCACTGGTCAGGAGTCCAATGCTTTGCCACCAGGACTGCCACGTTCACCCCAGGTAATGAATATTCTTGAAATTTTCTAGCTTGAAATATCCCGTCTCCAATAGTCAAGTTTACAGTGAATTTTGGAATTAAATTTCCCAACACTTTCAAATTTCACAGTCAAGGCAGCAGGGTTTGAGTGTTGGCATGGTTGGTATTTCAAAATATTTTGTGTGGATAACATTGATATCAATTCACAACCTTTGTGCACTAGGAAAATATGGTCCAGAAAAAAAATTCAAGAGGCCCACTCTACACTGCATCTTTGGATTTTGTAATCAAGTGAAACGATCGAATTGGTTTGCACACTCTTAAACAACTCCCGTAAACTTTTGAGGCATTAGGTGCCCCCAGAGAGGTGGCAGCACATACCGACTCATCCTCATGCTGCAGTTCCTTATCGTTTGGCTGTCTATGTGGAGAGTCCGGGGGACGGGCTCCCACCCCATCGATGGGTGGTTGCACCGCACCCTGCTGTGCCTCATCCCTTTCCACTCCTTCACTGTGCACTTCAGCTGCGCCCCCCAGCTGGGCACCCTGTGGTGGTGGAACTGGGATTACGTTGTTTGATTGCCCTCGATCAGCCGCAAGCTTTCCTTTAGGCGTAGCTGAGTGCATTACAAGACTACCATGCGTTGTGGAGCTTGATACCTTTACAAAAGTAAAAGTCCATCATGTTGCAAGTTTGAATCAAATTGCAGCTGCAACACTACTGCTAATATTGTTAGTGTACAACATTACATATCAGCACATAATGCCTTTCTTTATGTCTGAGCCACTCTCTTTGGTTAATGATGCACAAAATGATTACCATATGACTGAACCAGACCAGCAAATTCACAATTGCCAGACTCTTAGAGATGGGCTCACACACAAAATGTGGTAGTCATACACATGCAGAATAGCAAATACACCAAAAGGCAGCATTTATTAACGAGTGCTTGCATAAATCATACTTTCTCCAAGAAAAACAGCATAGTAAAATAGTATATCGGAGTTAAATCTGCTGCCTGTCCAAAAAAACATGAATTAACAATTAAATACATGCATCAAAATATAATATTTTCACTGCATGCCCTCAAAACGAACCTTATTAAGAGCATCATATTTTTTGCGAAAACGTTGAGTAAACTTTAGTTTGAGTTCTGTAAAGTAAATGAGGAATCAATTACTGCCAATAGTAGTAGAGGAAATACCCATTTTATACCCTCTGCAAAGGAATGCTGTACCCTCTAGTTGTTGATTTTGTCCAATAAATATAGTACGTTCAACAAAAGGGAGAATGAAAGAGCTCTTGATCCCATACTTTCCTTATTCATCAATGTTACTAAAAATCGAATCAATATTTCTTCAGCTTGTAATAAGATTTAGTCTGCCAGCAGTGTGCTATGTACCTGATTACTTCACAGGGACTACCTAGTTTATTTATTTCTGAAATGTAAGAAGCTCAGATCAGCCTCAACTTACCTAGAAAATTGCTATGAAGCCTTAGAAAAACTGGTTGTTACAAGCTTCACCCTTTTAGTTCTATGCCTGTCGTAACCACAGAAATCTACAGTAGCAATATCCAAAACATTGGCAGATACCTGACCTGGGCGCGGAGCTTCTCTTTTTGCCGTACAATAATTTAATCAGCAGATTCAGATGTTTTAGACTGAACATTCAACATAAAGATAACTAGGAAGGGTATATCCATTTGTTTCAACATTGCCATGAGTGTCTATTCACAGATTAGGAATAGCAGTCAATCGACAGTGCTTTTTCTGAAAACTGAATATTTGACATCATCATAGAACTTTACGATGGCTATTCAACTGAAGAATCAGATTAAATGCAAGAGGAAAGCAATGGTAGACAATGAACACTTGCACCCAAATTGTGTTGTTTTCCTTGCAGAGCGGATGATTAAACTGTGCTAATAAGTTGAGAGGATGAGTAGTATTAGCCGTGAAATCTCTTTTTAAAAGAATTGCTCTTGTTCCAGTCCTCCTTCTTTCCAGTAGTTATTAAGTTAGTTTGTGTGAGGGTGTGTATGTATGTATGTTGTATGTGTATATATATATAAATATATATATATATATATATATATATATATATATATATATATATATATATATATATATATATATATATATATATATATATATATATATATGGGTTGACATGTGTATATGGGCTGACACAATATAACACAAATAGAAAAGAATAGCAACATTTAAAAGAACACTCACACGATAAATTGTTCGAGCTTTCGGCCTTCTCAGAGGCCTTCACAAGTGAGTCAGCCCATTATTGTGCCGCTCGTGTGAGTTTTTCCTTACAATCGTTATATATATATATATATATATATAATATATTCACACACACATCATTAACATACTTTTCATAAGTGTGACTTTCACCTCACATCAGCATATTTGTCACTCAATAAGCTAATAATTTAAGCCAAAAATTATTTATTTAAACTTGCATCCTGAAATTATGCATTTACTTGGTCATGCATCAAAGATGTTTAGATTTCTCACTCCTTCCTCCTGACCCTGTAAGATTCAAGTTTTATTATTTGCACGCTGGAAACGTATGCAGCCATGGCAAACAAGTTTGCATGTCCGGTTGCATTATCTTCGACAGTAAGGGACTTTTTTTATGAATAACAACAATGAGATGCATTCTTTCCATTTAATTTAAATCACATTCCACAAAAAGTTCCTTTTTGAGGGGACATATACTTTTAAAAAAAATTGACTTGCTTAGATATTGATGAAGATTTGGATTTGACAAAGAATTGATATTTAATGCTTCCCTATTATTTCGCGGAGAGGCTCTTTTCACACGTAAAATAATCTCTCTTTGACTATCTACCGACTAATGGAGAAAAGCGGGAATTGGGATACATAGATTTTAAAAAGAAAATGGGAGGCTGAGAAGAAATTTTGCATTGTATAACTACAAAAGACAATAACCAAGTCCTTAGTTTGAATTGTTTTATTATGAATGTGATACTAGTTTATTTAAGAAAAGAGTTGAAGGGAAAGGGGAGTATGGTGATATTGATGTGGGGAAGAATGTCTAACTTTAAGAAAAATGCTAATATGTAGATACTACACACAACTAGGATGACTTAAGGACAATGAATTGAGAGGGAATCCTCATGGAGAGACATATTTGAAGCTTTGGCAAATGGATAGACAAGGACTGGAGGAAGAAGCATGAAACTAATGGAAGGATGCATGCAAGGAAAATATGCCACCATCATTGGTTGTCTCCTACTTCTACAGGGGCATGGGATGTATGAAGGAATGCCAATATATTAAGGTAAATTTTATGACCTGAGCATGTAACTAGTTATAGTTTAGTATTTGATTAACATAAATAGTTGTATCCAATGCCTCCAACTTCTGTGATCATCATCTGAGCATAGGGAAAAAATTCCGTCTTCATTATTTCCCTCACTTATTACTGCAGTCTTACCTTTCCATGGAATGCAGGTTTGAAACCCTCAGTGTTGGGTTTAAATTGTAATTTGTTTTTTCCATTAAGCTAAATCTTAGAGCAGTGAGTGGGCATTCTATGATTCCTAGTAAAGAATTCTTTTCATTCATTTTCTATAGTTTATGATAAATTGGGGATCTTTTCTTTGCATATTAATTGAAAATAAACCTTAATGTAATGAGTCGAAAAACTCGTATTTCTTTTCTGTTTGATGAAATGGCGGTTTGCTTATACCTACTTATATTATGTTTACCTATATTAGAGTGATACTACCGCATAATCAACATACGTGTGCCTAATTAATTTCCTTAATTAATTTTCATTATAACTAGTGCAGGTAGTAACTGTACGATTCTCTAGAGCTATGAGGAACATTTTTTTTACCAGTTGTGATTTATTGTGCATTTTTAAAAGCTTTATGGCCTGCCTGTGAATTATATTTTGGTAATGATCCTATAGTTAGCAAAAAACATAATGGTGTGTTAATTAATAGTGTCTTAATATCCATGGTTTGTATAAGGAATAAAGAGGGCCCAATCAAATTCCTTAGAAAGGTGACACTTTTTTAATCATAATAATTTGTCTTTCATTTATTTTTAGTAGCTTATTGTTTTATAATTTCACTGTATTCAAGAGCACTTTTAGAATTAATCAACGTCACAGTCACTTTCTTGTTTTCCTCAATGTAAATGACAAAAATCTACCAAAGTTTCACAGTCTACACATTTCAAAATGGCGCTGATTGTAAAAGTAATTTCAACTATCAAGGAGGGATGTTACTCGGAATTGAATACTGATAAAGACTGTGGTGGATTCTTTGCCTGTATTTACAGGACTGTATTTACTCACAGTTTGGTGCATGGGAGTGGTGCATGATATTTCCAAGCCAAGTGACAATTTCCCTTGTTGACTGGCAGAATAATTTTCTAAAAAAGGCACAATGTCTGGGGTAAACTCATACAGTACTCGTTCAGGTAACTCTTTTGCACCAGAGGATTTGTTAGGTTTGGACTACAGTTATTAGAACAACCCCATATAGGTTATGATTTCACAACTGTTTGATTCATAGTTACTCTAGACACCTTCGAATGGATACTTTAAATGATAGCTTTTTCGGAGCAGTTTCCAACTATTCATAGATGTCACCAGGCCAAAATGTCTGACAATATTCATCTTGATTTTGAATTTAAGTTAAGCCGTGTTTTTAAATGCAGAAATAGTTTTCTTCTTTAGCTCCTATCTTACTTTTCTGTCATGCTATTTTGGATCATTCATCTACCATTAAGTTTCTTAGGCATGAATTCATTGATTCCAGAGCATAGTGTGGCCAATAACTGCAAATTTTCAGGGTGTATAGTTTCTGTAGAATAATATATTGCCATTGAATATAGGTAGATATAGCATAAAATTCAATATTGGCATTGCAAATATTATTTGACTTTACAAAGAGGTGTTACAAAATGTGATGTTTAGCAAAAGAATAAAATACTTTGGCTGACATTATAATCATTGCTGGGTAATGAAAAATTTTTAGATAAACAGAGATTAAAAACAAAAACAAGAGCTATAGACATTTCAAAGTTCCCCCTTTTTTAGAATTGGAGATGATTAGATTTTGATTATACTAAGAAATCTCAACACCTTTAGATTCATCGCATAATTTAAACACCATGTAGGAAACAAGACTAGGCTTATGAGTTTCACTCAAAATACTTCAATTATTTTGCTTTTCACTTGAAATACTTGAGGGAAATATTAATAGCCACCAATTCAAATTTTCAATTAAGAACCACTTGGTGTAATCTTTCTAAATAAAAAATCCTGTAAAATTTCTAAATAAATTTAGGCTTGGAGCATGGCATAATAGGTGATATTATGCACCCAGAAAATTTCAACAAAATTTATTTTGGCATTTATGTTTGGAACCACAAAAAAATATAGATCATGAATACAACAACAAAAAATGAATTTTGAGGAATATTGTCAAACCTTTAAATTCATGTTTTTCTTGAATATACATAAGTGACTATCTTTTTGAATCAGGGATTAATAAATTAGCAAATGCTTCTCGTCAAAGATATTACAATATTCAGTTTAAATTAATTTTCATACTACATGTAAATGTTCTCAATACTAAGGTAATGACAAAATGAGTGTTTAGATCAAAAAGAGGTCTAAGTTCCAGTTCATGCATAGTTAGATGCAATGCAGAGACCAAAATGAATGATTTAATTAAGTGTATCACATTTGCAACTTTCAAATTAACTGTAACTTATTTAGATAATATCTTTTTCACAAATATTTAGACTGAATGGTGCCTGCACAGGGTATTATGTAAAAGAAAACATTTGAGGCAGTTATGCTATGCACAGAGATGGATGAAACAATACATATACGAATGCATTGAAGAGATATGAGAGGGTATGACTACCAAGAGCGGCTGTAGCAACTCCACTTAGTCAATGGATGGACTTCATTGACAAGAATAGCTAGCCTCACAGTCTTTACTGTTTGGTACAGACATCTAACCTCAACCTACTTAACTTCCATAATATACCCACGTCTTGATCTTCCAACATCAAATAATACTTCTTTTCATGACAAAAACAGTTTGCTTTGTGAAATACAAATACAATTGTGCATTTGATTTGCAACTATTTTGCCTGAATTGAAATGGTACAGGGGGAGAAAAATTAAAGCAAAAATCACTGGTGTCTGAAAGTGATATCCTATCCATGAACTAACACCTATGGATTGCTCTCTGACAGCATGATAACACTGACTTAAACCAGGGATAACATAAAATATTCATATCCTGCATGTTTGAAGCTATGTTAGAACATTTTCTAAGTCTAATGCTAAAATAAATTTCTAATTACAGACGGTAAATCATTGCACATATTTTTGCAATACCAGTTTTCCATTATTCTTATCACCAAAATGGTCACTACCCATAGTTAAAGACATACATTTAATATAAACAGCCTTCTGCATGATGCTGGCATATTTCTTCAAAGCAAAATTAGGAATCTTTAGTCCCATGGATGTATGAAAAAACATCATTCAATTGGTTAATGTACCTCCAAATTCTTTCCTGCTATATCGTAGTTCCACTGGATGTTGTGATTGGTGTTCTTAAAAGCTATGGGCATCTAGTAAACAGTCATAACCTCAAAATGGCCAAGATGTTATGTACAAGTGCGGAGTACAATCAAAGAGCCGCTATTATTGAAAGTGTTTGTGCTAGGCATTATATTTCAAAATAGTTCGATTCTTCTGGTACCCCAGATCAACTGTTTACGATACTGTGGCTAAGTATAATGCTTCGGAGAAGTCTGGGGAAGGTTTCGCTAACCCGGCGAGCAAATCTTATTCAAAGAAACTTGTCCGGATTTAAGCACCGCACCCTGTGTACTTGTAGATTTCTCTTGACCAATTTAATCAATTAGTCATATTCCTTGCCCAGAAGTATACGAAGTATTTTGCCCATAATCATGAAGTTTCACAAAATAAAGGCTAAAATTCATTAATTGCCACAAGGGAATGTGAGGGCACCGTCCATTAAGATATTTCAGTATTAGTAAGAAAAGGTTACTGATGTAATTAATTATAAAATAGAGTATTGTAACTTAAGCAAATGATTTTTCGTAGTTACTGTTCACTGGAAAAGGTGAAAAATATCTTGTGTGAGAACCCTAATTATATCATTACTCGGATTTTCACCAATGCCGTCAGGAATTCTCTTGGATTGGAAGAGGTTTTGTCAGGTTGAATGCACATAAAACACTGCAAAAATAACTTATGGAGATGTGTGGGAAATATACTCGCATCAAGATAGAAAATCAAACCTCAGAATCAACATTTCTTTGTTATATTGTTTGATCTTAAAGTCTCAATGACAGAATCTTAGTTGAATAATGGGAGGGTTTACTTACAAAAAGTAAAGCATTTAATAATGTTCTTATGAAATATTGACAAGTTTTAATTATTTTGAGGATAAAAAGAAACTTAACATTTCCACCAAAAAGATTTAATATTTCATGACCATGGCTTTGATGCTGCGCATCATCATCAGGTATTTTTCAACATCAACATTTTTCAACTTATATATTCTCGCTTCATGTGGGGAGTAAGGGAGAGGAGAGGGGGTAAGTTGAGTTTAGGTGCAGCAGCCTATTAGTTGTCTAGGGGAGGGGGAGGCTATGTATTAGAAGGTAACTGGCTTAAATTTGTGAAAGTTTAATTTAATTAAGTGATCATTAAATGAAAAACACAATGTAACACTCCACCGTTCTTAGAAATAGAGGTGGAAAAAAACAAACACATTGTGTTCTACATTTAATTAGGGGGGGTGTTCGTCTACAATGGTTTGACCTTGATTAAGGGAACGTTGATGATCATCACTGCCTTGGTACTAAGACACTCCACCGACCACCTAAACTCAACTTACCCCCTCTTCCTTACTCCCCCTAACTTACCCCCTCTCCTCTCCCTTACTCCCCACTTGGAGCCAGACTATATAAGTTGAAAAATGTTGATGTACTTTACCTGATGATGATGTGCAGCATTGAAACAATGGTTGTGAAATATTAAATCTTTTTGGTGGAAATGTTAAGTTCCATTAATAATAATAACACATTTATTTGTCCGGAGATTTGTTGCATATTCATACATACACAAATATAGGACACGTCAAATATAATTTTCACAATTTCACAATGGAAGAGATACAATATATATATATATATATATATATATATATATATATATATATATATATATATATATATATATATATATATATATATATATATATATATATATATATATACATACCAATACACTAGTATAATTACATATCAATTGTTTAAGCCCGAATTGACGCATTGCGACAATTCAAGGTATTCATTTACAGAATAGAACATATTATTTTTTAAAAGGTTAAACAGCTTTTTCTTGAAAACAGGTACTGTTGTTTCATATTTAATTTCATGGGGAAGTTTATTGAATAACCTTAAGCCCATTGCTTTGGGCCCATGGGCAGTATTGTGTGTCCTGACAAATGGTTGGTGCAGGTCATTGCAGGTCCTTGTGTAGTGACTATGGTAATTGTGGTTGGACTTGTAATGGGAAATATTACCCTTTGCATGTAAGATGACATTAAATATATATATGCAAGGTACTGATTTTACCCTCATAATGAAGGAATTCCACAAAGTTAAACCTGAAACTGTTATGTTTGTAATTATTTGTTTAAAAATTAACAATGAAAACATAACCCTCCAATTACTTCTGTTGCTATTTTCTGAAGGCTTTGCCTACGCAACAATATTCATTGTACAATCATAAATCTTCCCTTGACTTTGACTGACAATTTGAAAATACTAAGTACTTTTGCAATGATATTCAAGCGTTAATGTGCATGATTTTGCACAAAAATAAAAAAAAACATATCACCACCACTGTTAAGAGAAAAATCTTTTTTCACTAGCTTAATCGTGTTGGCAGTATATTGGTCTATCAATAAAAGATAGCAGGACCAAATATCTCATCAGGCATGGGTGATAAATCAGTCCAGGCTTTTTTTTCAACAACTCATCCTGAAACAAGTCGATGGTCTATTGAGAATCCGAAAAGGTGTATCCACCATAAAACTATGAGCCTACCAATTAATCCCACAAAATGAAAATGTTATAAAAAGAGAATGGCCAACATCTAAAATCACCCTTACTTGTTGATAGAGAAGCTGAAGCCAGTTTATTCTCTCATAGAATTCTAAATTCTCCAACCGACCTCTGCAAAATAGATGCTAGCACTTGTGACATCAAAATCCAGATAAATATTAACGATAGTCATGGTTGGGTTAATTAGGCAGGTTTGATGTTTTTGTAAATGGAAGCATTTGATGGAACCCTAAATAGCTTCCCAATGGCAAGGAGTCCCTCTTTTATACTGGCAAAGGGGTCATGGCTAACTTATTAGTGATTATTCACCTGTATTTACCTACTCCCGCATCCTTTTAGTCCATTTTACTGGTGAATATCTAATTACTGAGTAGTACAATGATAGGCCAGAACAGAATTTTCTTAGATTCTTGATGCATACTGTTGTCATGTGTTAGATTTACATACATTACAACTCTAATTCTGGCTCATTATTGCTCATCCTTTCCTCAGGAAAATATATCAGATTGTAGGTTTGCTGGAGGAGACTCTTTCCTACTGTGAGATTCACAGCATGATGGTGTTGTGCTTTCACCAGTCTATCGTACAAATGATATGCGGGATATGGATCATTCTGAGAAGAGAAGAGACAGCCAAGGGAGGCTGCACTCAACCATAGCTGAAGAAGACAAGTGGCTAAGTTGACATTTTGAGCAAACACCTTACTCCCAGCAATGGTGGCGCCTGGATATGGAACAATTTCCTGACCTCCTATAGAACAGCTTATAATCATCTTTTGGAAGCTAACTTTGAATTCAAGGCATGGATTTACCAAGCAGGTGTTTGCCCTACCCATTGTCACCATACTGCCTAGGCCAAAATACATGCAGAGATGGGAATGGAAATTTGGAGGTGAGTAATTTTCATTGGATGAAAAGACATCCTTCATTCTCCTCTTCCCCTTCAGGCCCATTTTTTTATTGGTTTAATAACTCCCGTTTTAATCCCAGATCCATTGGGAATGGGCCAGGAGTGGCTGAAATTTGGTTCACACCTGGGCATGGATTTTTGCCATAGGGCCACGGTTATACTGTAAGGCAGAAGGGGACTCCAAGTAGTGATAAATATGTCCAAATGTTGGGGAAAATCTTACTTCTGTCCATTAATTTTGATTATTTAACAATAATTCAATTTGTGGGCTTGTGTTAATAACTGCTTCTACACATTTTCTTGAACTTCAAAAACTGTGATTGGAATTCTTCCCATGAGAGCTATTTTCCATTCTATAACTCTAAAAATAGAATTTGAATTGAAAACTTCCTCTTTAACTTAGCACATACAGAACAACTCTCATTTGGACACAAGTGGAAATTTGAGGTTACAGTTATATTACATAGCTAGATATAACTGCTTGAAGCCCTGATTTGAATTCAACAGGTAACAAACAGGTGTGTTAAACAAATACGTTGAAGCAGATGAGAACCACTAACATGAGACCTCACAATGCAAAAAATCACAGGCAATTGCTAAAGAGAAATGGGGAGAGACAGGGTCATGACCGAACAGGGTGCAGTCATATGCATAAAATATTACAGTTCGTTATATGCATTGGTAATTGACAAATCGTATTGCTTCCTTTCAAATGTACTATTTCATTATTCTCAATTACAGACATGGAGCAAATGTTCAAAACTTACTTCATCCGAAAGACTTAATACATTGCACAAGGAGAAAATATTTTCCTTTTATTCTAATTCAAAGTCAGATTTTGTAACCTTCCACTTCCCTACTCGCATGCTAAATATAAATTTACCAAGGCTATTATTAAAACTCCATTGATAGAGTTGTTGGAGTACATCAGTAAGTAGAAAGGCGTCCCTTAGTGAAATATCTCAAATTTTACCTCACATGAAGTAGATGCGAGTGCTATGATATGGTTAGACAGGTTTTAATGAATGAGATAATCTTTAATCATGGTTAGCAACCATGGTGGTGATAGTAATTAAAGAAAACTACCATCACATAAGGATATGGAAACCATTTATAGTCTGAAATATAGGTCTTTTGGAATTAGATGTAGGCAATGTAGTAAAATAGCTCTAAGCATATAGGATTTGCATGTTCTGAATTTCTACCAGTTCAAGTCAGTGTTGTTGTGCCATCAGAGAATGATCTCTTCCCGTTGGTTCACAAGGATGCCAATAATTTTTGCATTACATTTTTTCAACACTATACAGTGACAGGAGTCATGCACCAACATTGATTCACGCTTAATTATGTCTAAAGTAATATATATTCAAAGTTCAAGGAAAAGCTCAAGGTTTATTACTTACCCATTAGAATATTCAAAGCAAAAGAATAATCAGAGAATTATTTAATTAAGTCTCCAAATCTTTCGTAACTATCAACTTTGTGATGACAGTTAGTTGAAACAATAATTCCACAATCGAATAAACAATGTAAATTATTTCTAAGGCACTTTTCAAATAATGTGATATTGATTAAAATGTTTCATATATATGCCTCTAGGAAAATCAGTCAATATTCCCTTGCATGACGTATGTTCATAATTAATATTAGAATCAAGGGGGTAAAAGATATTCAGTGACATCTATAAGCTTGAAGGAATGAATAAGCTTTGTTCCTCCTTTCAGTTAAGCCACGCATACATTTGGAAGTTTGCTTAATCATATCAAATGCACATAAAAATAGGCCAAGAGAGGAGCTGATTCACACTCAGATATTCTAGTGAATGGCAGGGATATCTGAATGAAAACTTTTAAACTTGATGGCTATAATTTAACAGTTAGAATCTCAACCTTAAAGCATTAATTACATCGAACAATTCCTCATTAAATGCACACTCAATGCAGATCATTCTAAATTCCTTCAAGTTATTCTAACTATTTAAAGGTAGGCTTTGGATGGTCCCTAACAAATATTTACTCCTAACCATGGTGACAACATCCTTTTTCTTTGGCTTGAAATATTTCTTCCTTAATTTCTTTAGAACTTCTGCCTGCCTTCATGCTGTCTAGAAAGTCCACTCTCTTCCTTCCTCAACCCTGTTTCCCTAACCTTCTCCCTTCTATCATAGCCTTCAACTTCTGACTAAATTTCAATAAATCCTCCGCTCACTTTCTCTGCCTTCTTCAGATTTCCTCCAGCAACTTCTTCTCTTTGCCCACCCTGGTCAAGATTCCAGCACTTGTCTTCCTCTTTGTCCAACTTATTTTCTCCATTCTTCGCCACACCCACATTTCAAAAACTTTCAATCTATGCTTATCCTCTAGCCTAAAGACCAGGTGTCACTGAAATTAAGAATACAAAGTAACTTTCCACTGTTCTTTATTAGCGTACGACCGGTTTCAACGCTCAAGCGTCATCATCAGGTACAAAATAAATCAGTCGCAGTTCCACTTATTATAAGTGGAACTGCGACTGATTTATTTTGTACCTGATGATGACGCTTGAGCGTTGAAACCGGTCGTACGCTAATAAAGAACAGTGGAAAGTTACTTTGTATTCTTAATTTCATTAACATGAATTTCCACAAGGTTGAGCCAGAAACAATTGAATACCAGGTGTCACATTCGCAAAGCATTATTCTCTAAATTTAAAGTTTCTAGTAATTTTTTCTTCACATCTTTACCCAGTGTACCTGTCATCATTTCTCTTCTTCTTAAAAAGGCCTCCCTTACCAATGCAATTCTTTTCTTAATGTCACCATTGCAATGCTCCCTTTTCCCTAAAAATACTGCCTAAATATATGAACTGCTCTGAAAGCTCTCATCTCCTAATTTGATATTTAACTTAACCTCCTTACTTCTCAAGAATCCATTTAGTTTCATTCCCGTGCCACCCTCAACATTTCCTCAGCATGTTAGTTGAGAAGTACCACCAATAAGAGGCAACCCTGTTCACCACCTTGCCAATCACTGCCCATCCCATTTCTCTCTCTGCTACCATTACCAAGTTTCATGCACAAGTTTAGAAAAAGTTGCCTATTCTTCCGTCTACTCCCATATTCCATTGTGTCCATTCCAATGTCTCCAATTAACTTTGCTCACTCGACATGGTTGAATGCTTTCTCCAAATCCATAACGCCTATGACACATGCTGACTAAATCACTGCACTGGCATCATGCATTCTTCTCCCATTTCTAAACCCTAACTGATATTTGTCAAAGCTGCTCTTTCCTATCCTATTCTGAGCTCCACCTACCTTTGCCCAACTATTTTCATTCCCTGATCCTCACTTAGATATTTATTAAGTATTTCTTGTTACTCCTTCCTTATTTGTCCAATTAAACCTTCACCATTCCATTTTGGCACTCTCCTACTCCTCTTAATTCTTTAGAATTTTAAAGTAAATTTCATGACAACTTAACTATCATTTAAATCTGTACCCACAAGTGGAATGATGAGTGAGTGGATAATGCTGTTTCTAAATCTATGTTCAAGCATGACATAGTGTACTGGTACCTACCTGTTTCTCACAACATTTTTCCATGTGTACATATGCCTGTGGTGATGTTTGAAATGGGTGTTAGTTTTTATCAAATCCCATCTTATGCAGCACTTGACTGCTTTCTTCTCGTGATAATTTCTAATTTCTAAACAGTACTCTCCTATTTCTCTCCCATTCCTTCCTTTGCCTAACACTACGATCCAATCCATCATTCTAAATGCCTCCACAAATGTCCACTATACTTAGTCCATCAAAAGGGGCCTTCTCATGAAGTGAAGCCTCTGGCTAATAATCTGCAACCAGAGCCCAGGAGAATAGGGTTGTCTAAAAGTGTATCTTCTTTCAAATCTGAACAGCAGGGGATCAGAGAAATTAAAAATTAAAAAACTTGGCTTTTCCACGTAGAATTTTTTTCATTTACGACCTAGGTTTCGTTATGGTATAATATCTTTAGGTTATACCATAATGTAACCTTGGATGCAAATAAAAAATTTTCTATGTCGAAAAGCCAAGTTGTTTAGTTTTCAATTTCAATATGAAGATTTTACACTAAGTCATGCCAGAAACTGTTTTATTTAGTTGATCAGAGATTATTACTCTCAAGAGGAATTGCTGATTACGTCCAAAGAATATGTTTTCATATTTTATGATGGGGCTAGGATTTTCAGGGCTGATTAGAAAGCTTCCTTAATTGTTTTAAAAGATCAGATACCAGAAACATTGATTGATTCATTTGTTTTGAAAATGAATGGCAGCAGTACATACTGATAAAATGGGAAAATCTAATATTTATATTTGAAAAAATGTCCAGGGTTTATTCAACCTAGCTAAGCTCTCAGTAAGAGCCACCATCTACCCATCTTGTGGCAAAATGTGCAATTTGGTGAGTCTAGGTGCAGTAATGGGCAATTTCTTTCAAACAAAAGTATATTGCAAATTAAACAGTGAGCACATGATACATTATTTAGCTAAGAGGATGAAAAAAAATCATAAATAATGATAAAAGTCATTCAAATATTGATATTTAAGGTCATATTTTGCATTAAGCATGTCTGATGAACACCACCTCAAAGCTTTTCATGAAAAAGTTTCCATCTGGTAGAGTATTAGAGAATTCATATCTAATCTGTTAGTTACATGAATTTCCCAAAACAAAATTATTAAGGATCTTCCTACAGTGTTCATGGGGCAATTTTGTTTTTTTTGCATGGAAAGTTGTAAGATTATGATCACAAGAATGATAAAGATAATGCTGCTCTGTGGTTACAATAAGTAGGTAACAACTATAATTTAGATTTACATGAAAAACCAATGCCAACCCGGTGGCAGTGAGGTACAACCTCTACCTGCCAAGCCAGAGGTCAAAGGTTCGATTCTTGCCAGTCTGGGTTTTCCTTTACCTAGGGCTTGGGTGTTAGTAATCGCCTTTGTTGTTATTTTCGAGTTTGAAAATCCAACGTAAAGGCCAAAAAATGGGTGTTTTTAGATTAATGATGAATAAATCATTAAGTCTTGTAACTTCTGTGCAAACTGTAGTTCAGTGAGAATACATTATATTAAAGAAAGAACAATTCAGGAAGAATGCAAATTCTATCATTTTCAGAGGAGAAGAGATTTTTACTTTTATTCTTCAGGTTAGGTTTCATGTAGTGTTGACATGCACCATACAAATGGGTTATCCTTCTTGCTAAAAATTTATAAATGAAAAGAATAGACAGGAGGGAAAATTCAGGGAGAGCAGAGTTCGATATAATATAACAGTTAAGAGATGAACACCAGTTTTTTCTTAAAAAAATTGGTATTTTAAAGAGTCAAATTAAAACCATTAAGTGACCTGTCACTTTCTTTATATCCTCAGTCGCCCAAGGAACATAAATAATGAACATAAATAATTTCATTACTCCCTTTCCTTGGCATATGAACAAAAATCTTTTATTCCAATTCTTGAACTAATTATTCTGGGATATTTAGATGTGAGGCAAAGACACTTTGAGTAAAAGTTAAACCAATTCCAATCCCAAGTAGTTCTCAGGCATTTTGTATGACTTCTTCCAATACAACATTTACTATGCATGTAAGGATTAAGTTCCAAAAATAACAACGCAAAAAACTTATCAATGCTATTGCTAAAAAGGAACAAATAACACTTTTGAAATGAGTTCAATTAGGGAATCCTGGTGTTCTATTAGGGAATGAGTTAAAGTTTTTATGATAGCTTTTTCATGATTTCTGCAATACATGACACAATTATTGAATAATGGTACATCATTAAAAAATACAATCAATAGATTATGAATAAAGACTAGCATTAAGATCTATATTCTCATTGATGACTACGGTGAGCATTCTGTAACACTTCCAATTTAGGGAAGCAATGGCAGTTAAAGTAAAATTCATATCATATTCTGATGTTACGTATAGCCTGTCCCATGCCACTCTCAACATCACAATAAATTACCTTTTCTTTTTTTTTCTTCACCCACCTTTCAAAGCAGTGTTCTTGAAATAATTTCTCTCACGGAATTTTCTTTTACTCTGGTTCTATGCTTGGTTTCATGCATGTGACATTCACTTAAATTTGTTTATAGAGGTTGGTGGCATTTTAGTCAGGCAGTGGTTAGCTGGAAATAATATCTACCTTACTACAGAAAAAAGCAAAAGCATAGACTTAGAGCAGCTTATACCAACCTTCATCTATCTTTCCATATACATCCACAAGGTTCATTTCATACAACATTACAATGAGGATTAAATAACATATATACATGCCTGCACCTGATTATTGCTGCATTTACATTCAATTCAGCAAGAACCACATTATAATCATCATGCCAAATGCAAACAGAATTCGTCCAAAGAGATATTAATTTTTAAATCGTTAGTTGAGGAATTGTATCATATATCTAATGTCAATAATTACTTGGTGTTGATTGCTGTATTTTGTAAAAAATTTCTCATTCTCTTTAAGTACAGTAAATATTATGCACCACATTATTCATTCAAAGTATGTTTTTTACCATATCTCACTAAGAACAAACCCCTTTTCATCAATGGATATTTAGTTTTATCTCATGCAAACAGGTATCCCATTTTGTATAACCAAGGAATTGAAGATAATGAAGCAAAAAAGCCATAAAAATTAGAGCACTTTGGTTTATACTCACTAAACATGGATTTTTTTTGCATCATATTAAATTATTTACACGTATCCAGAATTTAATATTTACATAGTGACTGTGAATAATAATTTTTAATACAATTTAACCTAATCTAAAAATTAAATTTCTTTCAACTTCAATGATGAAGTTTATTTTATTGTAAAACTAGTGTAAAACTGGTTGCTCTAAAAATCAATTTTCTTGATTTATGAAAAGGCTACAGTAAAACTTTGATTTTTTACACTTTTGGAGGAATCATATTTAAAATTTTCTTAATTCATGGCAGTTTATCTTAAACAGGAATGACAAAATGAAAACTCAAAAGTACACCATTTTTATTAGTCTTAGTGCAATACATGCTGTACAGCAAAATAAAACTTAAGAGTCTTAAATCTTAAAAGAGTCCTTAAATATTGCCACTTATCCTTCTTCTAGGATAGAGATTAAAATTGAGCTGATTTCACTTGACCACCTTCAGATCAACACTTCTCACAAAATAAGCCTATGAAAACACATCCGACCATTTTCACCAAAACCATGAGTAATTCAGTTCAGATATTACCTCTTGCAGCTACCTAGTTATTTCTCCAAGTGTCTGAACAAATGCCACCATCTGATATTTATGGGTTAAAGCTATGATTGCCTGTTATTTACATTATTCCTATCTATAAATCAAGATTTCCAAAAGAAATCAGGATTACAATAGAACCTGTGATCCTGTGGTCTACACACTAAAGGTTATGCAGCAACATGGCCAAAACTTACACAGATTTATACATGTATGTATGTCCATTCCCATCATTCAATTCTCTTCCAGAATAGCTACAATTAAAAGTCTGATTGATGGATATGTATATTCTGAAAACATAATCTTTTACTAATTTATTTTTCAATACTCTAATCCTGCATATTTCTTCTGGTGCTAGCAGTTTAGTGTCATATTGAGTGCTGTATTGTGCTGAGTGTAGTATTGCCCAATTGAAAAGGCAGGGTATAGTATACATTTAAAAAAATATGTCTAAAACATTGCTGGAGGTGTAGGATGATGATTCAGAAGGTTATTTTAAGGTAGAGTGTGATTGATCAGAATAGAACAGGTATTATATCTTGGGCAATTGCATGGCATCAGTAGGATCTTGGATCTCTACCTCACCTTCCCCCAGTGTCCGATACCAAAAACCTTTCTGCTGTCATCCGCACAATTTTTCTCTCTCTATCTATGCCATCAACTTTTGCAAGCATTCAGCCAAGATGAACAAAATCATCCAAAGGTTCAATTATGTCACTGTCTAGCTCATCATGAAATCTTTATTCTGATTCTCCTCCTCAAACATGTCTTCTTATTTCATTCAATCTGTAGCCTCATCAAAGCTACCCTGGTCTCCCATTAGATTTTGTGAGCTCTCTGCTGTCAATACTGCATCATTAGTGTAACAAAAACCTCATGAACACTAAAACCAAATCAAATGAATAATAAACATAACAGTTTCAGGTTTATCTTTGAGGAATTCCTTCATGATGAGGGTAAAGAAAGAAACTTTGCACTTCCACATAAAGATTTAATATTTCACGACCATGGTTTAGATGCTGCGCTGATGATGGATGCCTGATGATGATGCAAAGCATCAAAACCGTGGTCGTGAAATATTAAATCTTTATGTGGAAGTGCAAAGTTTCTTTCTTTACCCACAAATGAACAACGATTTTCACCATCAACTGAGATGCAAAGCATTTCCAGCATAGCTTGATGAACACAATACAGGACCCAGGGATTGTAGCTACTGGCTGCGTATCTGTCTCTATTACCAAATTACCTCCTTACACTATCAATGCATTCTCTGTTACTTCTGATGGCAGTTTGCTCTTAAGATTGCTGAGAAGGAACCTAACCTACTGCACTTATAATGGTGTAAAAGCATCTGCAATGTGATAGGGTCAAGCAAAAGTTTGTATCAGAATACCAACAGAAGGAGACTGACTTTGATTCCTTTGTGGTTTATAACAATTGTTGGCAGATTAATTTTAAAGAAGGAACTCGATAACACAAAAGTGAGATGCTGTGAGAAAAGCAAGTCAAAGGCAAGCCTTTCTATATTTCCTATTTGATAGAGCGTGAACATAAGAAAGTCATGATTCTATTTCCCTTCATTTCAGTTGGCTGGCTTCCAAAACCATAGTCATACTTAAGATTTCATACTCTCTGAATTTTTAATTTTTATTTAAAGTTACATTTTTAGGTCCATACTCAGAGGACAACACAACATTTGTTTCACCTATTCATTGTGGTCAGAATTTGGGCCAGAAGAGGAGACAGCGACCAACAAATCAAAACATAAACAAAGCATGCATGCAAGGTCCACCTCTTCCTTCAAAGCTTCCTCACTTTTCAGTAACTACTTTTTAAAGACATCACTCACAACCCTGACTGATTTTAACGATAGAAATAAGCATTTTATACCTCCACCAATACTGTGTCCTCATCCTTAGCTTTTCCAAAAAAAACTTAAGCCATTTATGCATTTTTTCAAATACCTATGAGGAAACCTGTTTCATAACTGAGACTTTCACATGACATTTTGTGGTATAGAGCTCTTTGGTGATTGAATTTTTAAATTAACAAACTCCAGTAATAATTATATACTATATTTCACAGTTACATCATACTTTGTTCTTAAAGCCTAAAAATCACACCACTAAAGCCGAGTCAAGTCAGACATAAAGAATAGGAAGAATAGCACAATATGTATCACTCTAACCACCACCATTAGAAGATTTGACTCCATGCAAGTTGGCACTTAAAACAATACCTCACTTTCAACAATTTCAATTAGATAAAAAAAAGTTATCTTTGATTTTTTGGCATGAAATGGAAAACCAACAAATGTAGGCCGTACTTCTTAACTTCAATTTTTATGATCTCAATCAATAGAGATTGAACTTATCACTAAATTACAATTATGGCCTGATAATAATGCAATGATCAATAACTAAAATGATATTATTGTGAATCCAGCGATGGCTAATGTAAATCAAGCTTATGTAGATGCAAGACGTAAGGGAGAAATTAAATTTAAAATTTGGCAAGGGCCCCATTAACAGTCTCAGATATAACAATAATTATTTGCTTTGAATGTTTGTTCTTAAATGATCTTTTATTCATCCATAGATCCATCAAAAAATGATACAAAAATATTATGTGCAAAGCAGTTAAGTACATCATGTTTTATGCCACACGCATACTTAAACATCAAGAAGCAATGACATCACATTAAAATACACATGCAGAAAAAATTAAATCATTTACTTTCTTTAAATGCATGTGAAAGTGTAAGTGTTCTGAAAGTTTGGCACATTACATGCATGCATAAATTACATAAATTAACAATTTACTATGAACAGTAATAGAAAAAAGATTGCAGGAAAGAAAAGACTTTGACAAGTTTACAAAATCTTAATACAGATAAGCTTTACCAGAGTTTAAAACCAATAGTAAGTTTGATGGAAGTTTTCCTTAAAAAAATTACCCATTTAGAAGTCCCAAAATTAGAAGAGTCCATCTCTCCTCTTATGCAAATCTAAATTAGTTTTCTTATATTTGAAGCATACTTAATCCCTAAAGACAATTAATAGGAAATAGGTACACCATAAAGTCTTATTTCATGCCAAGATAGTAGTCATAAGATGAAGATGCTGATAATCTAAAATAATGGTGTGTCATGCAAGCACACAGCTAAGTTGAATTCTGCACCATTTAACTTTTTAAGTTTCCATACTTTCATAATGATAAATAAAACTTCCTCCAATAAGTTAATGATATTAGTTGAAGAATAACACTAAAAATGACCGAAAGTTGAAATCTAAAAGAATGTCAACAATGACAGAAAGAAATATGACCTTTCACAAAAAAATAGGAAAACATTCGCTTAGAAAAAGTGAACTATGTAAACAGTAAAATCTCCAATAAACTTAAAGAAAACACAGACATATATACAAGCAAAATATGACATTTATACTTAAAATTAGGAAATCATAAACTCATTTCACTAATGAAACCAGACACATTTGGATAAAGAATTTTACACATGCTCCTTGTCTTCATCAGTGAAGACAATTACTTTGATTGCATTCATGTCAAACCATTATAAGAGGGAAAAAAGATATTTCTCAAAAACACATAGCGTAACTTCCTTAAAAATAAGATATGTACACATTGTTCTACATTTGTGCTGCGTATCACTATGGCCCAACAGTTGGAGAAGTTTATAAATGCTTTATCATTTTAAAATAAATCTCCAATTATTTTAATGTAAACAAACTGAGCCGAGACCTATGCATTTGTTTTGTAATACTTGATGCACTGACCGAACTTCACATGAAAAATGCACACCTGAGTTTCAGCATGCTTTGAGCTTTATAGCTGCTAAACAACTTTGTTCTTATTGTCTCAGCAGTAAAAACAAGACTGTTTCAAATTGTTATGACTGAGTTAGGCAGGGCTCATTCTAGACAAGGGTATCCATATATTGTATCAGACCCTAAGAGAAAGGGTCGGGCAAAAGGAAAGGGAGGTGTGATATTTTATTGACAGGTAGTTTGGTCAGAAGAAGGAAGTTTACAGAAGTTTTATGCCACTGAGAAAAACCATATATTCACCAATTAAGTAAATTACGCACTCCACCAAATGATCAAACATTAACCAAGCTGTTGATATAATTGACTTTTCAAGGTTAGAACTTAAGGAGGATTCTATGCCAGCCACATTTTTTCCAGTGATATAGTATTAAGTGATTGTGACCATATTAACTGCGGTGTTGTACACAAAAAACATCACTCGGCAGCTCCACACACAACAGAATAGAAGAGTTGTTACACCCGCTCCAACGTGGAGTTCATTCACAGTATCTTATTGGTATTTATGAGAAGTGATTAAGGGTTTAGGATAGAGTGAGTGTGTTATTGGGGGGGATGGAAGAAGTGCAATGTCAATCAGAAACCACCCACAAAGCTTGCATGATAAACATGACCAATGCCACTAAAATAAGCTATACCCGCTTTTAAACCAAAATATATTTATTTGTCGGTATTGACTTATTTGGGTGTGATTGAACAAAACAAATGTTATGAAGTTTTTGAGCTTAGGGAAGGCTAAGACAAACGATAAAAGAGAAGGGAAAAAAGAGAAAGTGAAAGTATACCTATCTCGGGAGTGTTTTGGACCAAGCTGGTTTAAGTAGACGGGACACAAGAAGCTAAAAGCATTAGGCAAAGAATCTTTCACAAGAAGGAGGCAGTTGATGACAGGGACAATGAGTATGGATGATAAGAAAAAGCTCGTTAAAACTTGGACATAGAATGTTTCTTGTATTTAGTAGAAAGTTAAAGCGAGATAATAGGCATACATTGGCGACTTTTGAGATGTGGCCATTTACGAGAAAGGAAAAGATAAAATTAATTGAAAGGAAAACAAATGAAGAGGTTATAGGTATGGTGGCAGAGGAGAGTGGAGTGTTGAGGAAGGTCCAAAGGAGGCAGAAAAGGTGGATGCAGGACATATTGATTGGTGATGAAATGTTGAAGAATTGCATATAGAGGAGAGAACATTGGGGGAGAGTATTAGGGGGAAGAAAAGAATATGCATGTTGGACAGAATGAAGGAAAGTAGAATGTAAGCGGAATTTAAGTTTTTATTGTACTGTGTAGAGAGCCAAATGGCGCCTTGTTAGGCAAGACTAAGAAATATAGGAAGGTCAAACTTGATTCCATTCAATCTAACTTATATGGTAGACCACCAACAATATACTATTTCTCATTTATAAAAGCTAATTCAGGATCAAAATGTAGAATGTCAAAAAATTTCCAGTAATAAAAAACGACTAATGTCCTACTCTTCAAATTGTTAGGACTGTCCATGGGTATCCATAATTTAACCTAAAAAAATATACTCATGCACGAACCCTTTGTCAATATTTCAATCAGTATTGTGACCATCACTGGGAATAGAAAATTGTCCAGCGGGCTTGGCATGGGAAGAGGTCAGTTCAGCACTAATTTCTTTGTCAAGCAAGAGTTCAAATGACCTTATGATGGTATCATTGTTGATCAAAATGCTCACATAAGAATTTTTCTTTAATTATAACTGGAGTGGTTAAAGGGATTTGTGCCCTTGGGTAATTGACAGCTTACATCATCACTTTCAATTTCATGTATATAAATAAAGGTGCCATGTAAAATACAGTAGTCCTTTAATTCGGCAACACTAGAAGTTCCCAAGGAGCATTTTTTGTAAAAAATAATGGATGGAGTGTAACATGGTCACAATAGTCAACCATCACTGAATATAGTGGTCAATTGGGGTTATTCTGTAGCTGGGGTGATGGGTATCACTCAAGACGAACAACACTGAAAACCCACTATCGATAATAGTGATTCTGCAATGGGAAGGTGGAGTAGATATACCTAGTGACTGTGATAAGCATGGAAATCTGTACAGCATGAATAATTCAATTTCTGGCTCAAGGGAAGTGAAATTGAAGACGATTGATGAAAAACTTACAATCGGGCTGTCAAGATTTCAAATCATAATGGCACCAAAGGATATATATTCTACAAGTTTTACGTGATGTTGCTTGCAAAAGCTATGCTTTTGCTAAACTAAGCTCAAGTTTATGAAAATGAGAGAATTTTCAGTTTTCTTCTTAAAAAAGGAAATCTACCATTAGTGAACAGGATTTATAGCTAATTATTAACAAAGCAATGATTATGTCAGCGACACCAATAAAAGAAGTGAAGCCAGAATAAACCTGGTGTAAATAATCTCTTGCCAATTTCCTAGGTGATCAAAGGATGATGAATGCTGTTCGCTACAGTTTTTAGAGCAAGACTCGCTTATTGTTGTATAATTGATAAATAACTTGTCCAACCCCTTGATATCCACCCTTAGCAATAAAGCATAGGACTACCAACACCTGCCAGTAAACAAATGTCTAATTTGACCTACTGCATTAAGCTGAGGAGGATGACTTAAGGAACAGCATATAATTTGAAAATTTCATTTCTTTTGAACCCATTTAATCATTGCGTAACAAAACATGTAATATCAACATTTCCTTGATATGTTAAAGGTGTGTATAAGGCTGGAACTAATCTGCCCCCTTATGTATTAAATATTACCTATAAAATGATGTTTATCCAAAATGCGTAAATTGTAGTAGACAATTGGCACCATTTTGTTGCCTTTTTTCATGAAAACATAAAAAACACAAAAATGAAAACAATGGAACTAGGTAAATAACTATTTTAAAATTTGTAAATGAATATCTATCAGGCTGAATATATTTTTTTATACCCCTCAAATGTGTGACATACAAACAATGGTGTAATAAAACAAATTGTTTCGTGCCAATTTTTGAAGAAAGGAGAAATGAAACAATCCTTGATTAAAAAAAGGTTAGGCCTGCATCATCATCATTTTCGTAGGTGCTTTCCTTCGGCTGATGGTGAAGACATATTGATATATCTTAATTTACTCAGGAGAACTTAACAGTGTTATGCAATGTAACAGAGTTTCATAATTCATCACAGCTGTACCAGAAATTTAGTGAACCAATGCTCTATGAAGATTTGGTGAGATGAGAACACCCACCCCAGGCGATGATGCATTATAACCTCATTTAGGATGTAAGGCATCAAACTTTTGGGATTGTGAAATTGATAAGAGGTGTAGATGGGCAAAATTATTCCACCAGTAGCTGTTCATCACTGTTGATACAGGCCACAGAAACAACCCAGGAGATTAAATTCCCAATAAAACCTTAAGAGAAATACCATTTGGGGATAGCATGGCATAATACTAGGGTAAAATAGAAATTTGCATTCAAATATAATGTGGTGTGAGATAAATACACACGAGAAAAGGAAAAAAAAATGTGCAATGAGTTAAATGGACAGCTTTCTGGTTCATCCACAAATAAACTCACAAAATATTTTTATAATACAGAATTGGCGTTAAAAAAAAAGTAACACCTTAATAAAACTCCAACCATGCAGAAAAAATACAAAGTCCATCACCATTAGTGTGACGGGTGTGCATTAACCAACCTGATGTGCTAATACCCCTGGCTGAGGGAGGACATTCTTTCCCAAGTCCTCTTCAGCCTTTGGAACTGCTACTGAAACTGATGGACTCGAGCTGGCCAACTTTTTAGGAGCAGGGGCATCCACAATTGCAACAATGTCCACATTCTTTTTGTTCACAACGCCTGTGGCGATGTCTCCAAACTTTCTCTTGCAAGAAGCCAGCTCTTTCTACATTGGAAGGGAGTGAAATTCCATTTAACTCAGAAGATATTTATTTACCGATGTGAAAATTTTAATTACCAGTGAAGTAAATCAGTGATTCTCTGCATAGGATAAGACATACAGTAAACATAGGCAATTATAATTTCAATACATTTCCCACTGGTAGGGTTTTTTGAAACGGCTGTCTTCACATGAATTCACTAGCCTTAAGGCTAAACCAATGGAAATGAAAAAAAACTCAAAAGTAACACTATGTACCACATGTGTACTGTATTTTCACTTGCTCCATGAGGAACACAAGAGAAAATTTTACATGCAGAATATCTTAATTACTTTGGTTTGCCAATTTGAGTTCCTGTTTTTCAATTTTGTACCAGCTTATTTTTCTGTCAATAATTACTCTTTGTCTCATGCAACAACCAATCATCACCATCAAATATGATATTTGGTATCAAATCTATGAAGTCTTATTGGTTAGTATTTAACCATAAACAGACCAAGAGATATAGACTTCCTTTTACTTACTAGAAATATCACATAATGAATACTAAAACGTATTTTCCTCAGAAACTTGAACTGATCATATAATCAGGAAAAACAAATGACTAGGGAAGGATGAATAAAAAAAAAAGAATTGCTCCACTGAATTCATATTCATCATGTGACACCGATTAAACAATGTATTGTAGATAGTTATTGACTCATTTGTTGCCAGGGGCATATTTACCAGTACGCCAACTACACCATGGCGTAGGGTGGCAGCTCCCAGGGGGCGGCACAAGTCCCGGAATTTTTATTTCATCAGCTTTTTCAATTTTTTTTAATGCGAACATATTGATTTAAAATCCCGAGCGTTTTCTTTTTTAGAAAAAAGGTTCCACCATAGGCCGCAAGGAGCGCGAATCCTGTGTTTACATTAGTCATTGTCTTGCGAATGATCACGCTATTCCTTTTTTCGCTAGTTCCTGTTGTTAGGCGCGAGGACCTTGTGGACACATTGAATTTGGTTCGCATTATATTGGATACATTCTTTTTATTAACATGAAAATGTAGAAAATTAATTCCTTTAGGGGGCGGCAGACATTGACTATAGCGTAAGGCGGCAAATAGGGTTAATACGCCCCTGTTTGTTGCACAATAAAGCTATGCATTTGCTTGCCCTAACAGAGAATATGATACATTCAGGACTGATAAATCTATAGGGAAACGATAATGGGAAAGTATGGTTGGTAAAATAATGTTTAAATTAACACATCAAATAATATTGACAACATTTGTTGAATTAAAATATTTTAAGAAAACAGCAGTATTTCAAGCTTGCATTTTTTAAAAAAGTTTATTGAAGTTTCAAACCATGCAACTATCGTCACAATTGTAATTTTATCGAAATTTCCAAGGTGATTAAGAAGAGCTAGGATGCACGATTAATCCACAAAATGTAAAATCTGCACATGGGAAGTCAAGAGTTTACCGTAATTTGAATACCAATCATTAAATTTATTCATACCTACAGATTATCATTACATTATCTATGTAAAAATGAGATGCATCAATTAACTAATTAGAGCCTTAAAAAAAACAACCCTTGAGCTTGAGAAAACAGCAACAGGAACCAATGCTTCATTGCTGAAAAGTAATATTCATTGCCAACCAATCCAAAAGTATGCTGCAATATGTTTAAAAAGAGAAAATAATATTAAACTCCTAATATTGAGCATTAGAATTGAAGCATCAAAGTCAAAGTCCGTCCTGTGGAATCATTATATTTGCATCCTATTACAATTAATTGCCGACAACTTTTGTAATCGCTTGGTAAATGGTTCGGTTAAAACTTCACTTTTCCACAACAAAATTTTATCATTTATCAGTTTAAACTTTACAGTAAAATGCATTTCTACGGCAGATCTAAGTTGTGCCATGATATCAGAGTGCACACACACAAATTCTTAGAATTGCGAGAAGCATATTTGGTGAATTTGGTGAACACACCTGCCCACATTCCAATACTGTGCAGAAATTTGTATAAAAACACCAAGGTTATTTTTGAAACAAATTAAAAAAAATATATATATTGAAATAGATTAGCAAACAAGAAACCATCTAAATTTAATGTGCCGAAGAACATTATTAAGCCAAGCAGGGAGAAAAAATGATTCAGTGAATATTCATAAGTCACAAATTAATAGTGAAATGGCAAAAACAACAGTCAAAAGACATGACATTAAAAAAACAGCAATGTGCATAATGGTTACCATGTTAGACATCATCACTGCATATTTATTCGCAATACACTTGTAAAATTTAGGAAAAAGTTGGAAGATGGACAGAAAAGAACCCAAAAGACCCAAAGCATTAATAATTTAAAAATTAAAATACTCAGGAGCACACTGAATAGGAACTTAATCATTTATATGACTGATAAAGTGAAAATAAATTAATAGGAGATTGCGGAAAAAATCACCAAATTGGCCTTGACTTAACCCAGATATTTAAGCATGACATGTCCAATAGTAAGATAAAAACAATGTGACCACTCAAATTGTTTTATTTCAAGCCCGGGCCAATTTGGTAATTTTTGTCATCTCTTGGTCAAACAAGACGTCACATTCTTTTGAACCTAATCTCAATCACTACATACTTGTGTGTTTCCCAACTCTCTTTGCAACTGAATATTCTGCTTGCTTAAGTAGTTCAATTCAGCAGCAGAATGTTGTGCTCGAGATTCTACGTCACTGTATTGATTTCTCAACCTTTCATTCTCTGTTACAACTTCAAGGTACTGTGTCTGTTGAGAGAGAAAGAAAGAGAAATAGTAGAGCTTCATTAAAGCAGGGCAAGGACTAGCAAAAAAGTATCCAGGGGAACTGATTGGTAATGATAGATAGGTAACCTATCAATTACATACGTAGAAAAATGTCATAAGGTTTTAATGGGATATTAAAACAAGTATACCTACAAAAAGAGGTAATTATTAGCATGTACCTTTAAACATAAATCTACGCATACCAAAACTAGCTATAGAACACTACTTACTTGCATGTGCATTATCGAAAGAGACAGAGAGTTTAAAACTTGTAATATACAACTCTACTTTTTCTTAGCTCTTAAAATTTAAACATGGATTCATGTCCTACCAAGGACTTGATTATTTATCTGACATATAGTTTTTCATTTATATTTATTTGCCCAGTGAATTTACATCAGCATTACATGCAACCCACGTTAAAAATAACATTAGGATGATATTCCAAGTTATTTCTTGCGGTTTCTCTCTTAATTGCTGAGGATTCCGGAAAATGGAAAAGGAATTACACTTTCCATTACTCAAAAACTCGAATTAATCACAAGGAATAAAAAATATTTATTTGCTTCCTAATTGCAATCACTTATTTTTTTAACTATTTTAATTCACATGAATTTGTTTATGCCACAGCCATATTTTCCATGTGTTTTGGTTATCTTTCCTTCATCATACATCCATTATCATGGATAGCCAAGAATTTATTAATAGGAGATTGCGGAAAATAAATTATCCTAAACCAATAGCCTTCTTTGCCTAACACAATTCTTCATATCTTATGCATCTACTACTATGACCATTTTGGTCCAGAACATTGCTAGAAAGATAAACTGTTCCACCTGCTCTAGTTGTGAACTTATAGTTTGATATTTAGGTTAGCCTTCCTCTTTATCGAAAGCATCATAACCTTTGTTCTCTTTGTTTTAATCTTCATCCCAAACCTATCACACTGATTTTCTATTCAGCTCAGCAATGACTGTAATCCCTTGGCTAACTAAAAGCCTTACAATGCCTCCCTCACCACCTCCACATACATATATACTGAAAAGACCCTTCAGTGGGTGGTGATGATTTGGCTTGAGGGTGAACTGGTTCCTCACTACTTTAAGTGGGTTTTCTTATGGATGGAACAAATTTGGAGGACATACTACCTTGATCAAAAAGTTCCCGGAATAACCCCGTGTGGCGCTCCCATCGTTCCGATTTGAGTTCTGTTTTTTTTGTTAAATTGGTACATCTGTTGTTGATATTCCCTTTAAATCTTAGTGTCATAACTTGACATTTGCAAAAGTTACGTAGCCAAGAGTAAATCTATCTCTGTGTGTGTTGGCGATTTTTTACAATTTCAGAAATGGATTTAAATTTGCAACAACGAACTTGTATTAAATTTTGCGTAAAAAACGGATTTAGTGGCGCACGGACGTGGGAAATGTTGGAAAAGTGTTTCGGCAACGATTCTCTAAAAAAAACGGTCGTTTACCAGTGGCACGAGCGGTTCAGAAGTGGTCGTGAGTCAATCGAAGATGATGAACGCAGTGGCAGACCATCGACATCGAAAGTCGGTGAAAAAATTGATAAAGTAAAAGAAATGTTGGTCAATAACCGCAAATTAACCATCAGAGAAATAGCGGAGGACTTGAACATTGCCTATGGATCCGCCCAAGACATTGTGGTTAATGATTTGGGTTTCCGTCGTGTAGCAGCAAAGTTGGTGCCAAAAGACCTCAATTTCATGCAAAAAAGAGACCGTGTTGACGTCGCAAAAGACATGATTTGCGAGGCTGAATCCGATCCCACATTCATCAAAAGGATCATTACTGGAGACGAGACGTGGGTTTATGAGTACGACACGCAATCCAGACATCAGGCAAGTGAATGGCGTTCACCAAATGAGCCGAGACCAAAAAAACCACGTCGTTTTCAGTCAAAAAAGAAGGCAATGCTGACGGTTTTCATGGATTACAACGGTGTAGTGCATCATGAATTTTTGCCAGAAGGCCAGACAGTAAACAAAGAGTATTATTTGGGCGTTATGAGACGTTTGCGTGAAGCAATTCGCCGAAAGAGACCAGAAATGTGGGCAGAAAACTCGTGGATTTTGCACCATGATAACGCACCGTCGCACAGTGCTATCATTATTCGTAATTTTTTGACGAAAAATGCAACAAATACCATCCAACAGCCACCGAATTCACCTGATTTGGCTCCCTGTGACTTCTTTCTGTTCAATCGAGTTAAAAAACCATTACGGGGAACGCGTTTTAGCAGCCGAGAGGAAGTAATGGAAAAATCGCAGGAAGCACTGATGGACATACCGAAAACCGAATATAAAAAATGTTTCGAGGATTGGATCAAGCGCTGGCATAAGTGTGTTGCAGTCGATGGGGATTACTTTGAAGGGGACAATATAGATTTAGATGAATAAACTTGTATTTTTAATTTTCTGAATAAATTCCGGGAAATTTTTGATCAAGGTAGTATTTATGACAAAGTTGCTTTGAAAGAGACGGAAATGGGGAGTAAGAAGGTGGTATTTTGAAACAAATTGTGTAATTGGTGGAAGAGCTTACACTGGCCTAAAAGTGATTGAATTTACTACTGCATACTAATCACTTGTTAATGCAAAGGATAATGCTTCTAAACTGTTTTCCAGGATATAATTTAATTTATTGGAATAATGATCAAGGAATTAATTACAAAGTTAATACATCATGCAAGTACCAGTAAGTAATTACGTACCAAGTTCTGCAAGTACCAGTGAGTGCATTCATGCATTTGCTTGCACTTTCATTCAAAATATATTTGACACTGGGGTTATTTAGGTGAAATATGTTTTTGAAACTTAGGAAGGACAGTGAATGGTGCTTCTGTGGAATAATTAATGTGCAGAAAATTAAACTGAACACACTGGGGTATAAATTGAGACTAGGCAGAAACATGCAAAAAAATGACAATAGAAGACATTGGTAGGTTTAGAACAAACACTTTGTTCTGTGATTGCCTAATTTTCCATTAAATTAAGATTTTGCAGGAGAAGTTTCAATAATTGAGAGATATATGTGCCATATTTTTCAAGATAAATCAGGACCAGCCTCAGCCTAATGGACTTCTCAAATAGAATCAACAACAGAGCCATATTTACTTGAAAGGCAACACATTTAAATGGTATTAATGAAACTTAATCTCTCCAATAAGATCACCACAATATAGTAAAGAATAAAATAAGCTAGGTAATGGAACAGCACTATGCCCAACAACATTCAATCTGATACATGCATCTGAATAACTTTAAAGAAAATTATTCATCACTAAATTCAACCACACAGATTAAAATTTTTAAAAAAGATATATATCAATTAATCTCAACAATATTATAGAATAAACATCTAATTTCTAACATTCAATTTCAAAACCTCACAACCTTACTAGATTACCCATAAATTTCATCCAATTATCAGTGTTAGTAGAAAGGAAATGATGTCTAATAAATTCTTCAAAGTCAAAGTTCAACCTAAACTGCACTTTTTTAGGGATAAAATATACCTTCAAACTATGCTCAACTTGCTGCCAACATGAGCAAGGGTCTCAAGAGGGTTCAATATAGAATATGTTTTGAATGGTAGATTTTGTTATCACCTTTAAGGGAAAGTTGAGGGGACCAAGGAAAAAAGTGTTAGGCAGGCTAATGTTTTAGCAGTGTGTTACATGGGTTTACTATGGTAATAGTAAAAAAAACTGGGCCATCACTTAATTATATTAACATGGATTTTTATAAAATATTTAAGTATATTATATAAGAACCAATATTAAAAGTAATTTCTCTAGGGAAGATCAACAGAAAACTAGTATAGAAAGCAGAGTTAAAACTTTTAATGGATCTCCTTAACAATTTTTTTATTAACAACAATCTCTTTTTAAAAAATTTTTGTGGACAATTTCAAAAAACTGGGATTATCTGACTTGAAGGCAGAAGCACCTTAGGATGATGATGAAAAAATCTTTTTGAGGCCACAACAGTGGACTCCTTACTTTACTTGCGAGTTGATTCACCTATTGCGAATCACCACGTCACAACTAACTTTGAAGTAACATATTTCTCATGAAAAAATGAAACTACTAATTCGTAACCGTAATTGAAGAATTGCAGTCCTGAAATTCACACATTAGCATGAATACATTAAATAAAAGTTCAGCACAACTCAAATACTTTGAATTTATCATTCTTATCAAATTACAAAATATATTAAATAGAAGTCATGGTTAATTTCAGAATGAGAATGCCTAAAATAAGTAAACCACAGTAATCAACATGAACGTCAATGAATGGAATCTTGAAAGACAAAATTTATGTTTCTGCAAAGCTAAATTAAATGATTGCCTAAAACAATTACTTGATATTGGAGAACAACTATATTATATCTGTTGCTTCCAAATTTTATTTCCAAACTATCATTAAGTCCACTGTTTCTTGGTATTTTGTGGGTTCTTTAATTTAAAGAAACTTTAAGCAAACTTTCAACTTCTACAATTAAAATATAAGAAGAAAGTCATGAATTTTGTTCCTGAGAACACATTAGAAACTGTAGACTCACAGAAAAAAAATGAATTTTAGTTTACTCTATCCATAGGAATGCCTTCAAAATAGTATGTTGCTACCATTCTAGGAATAAAACAAACATTAGATTAAATGCATTAAAATGGTAAGGTTAGAATGTTTAACGACATAAAATGGGTTCGCCAAGTTTCTCTGTTTGATGAATTTGTTTGCATAAGTTTTAACACTCGGCATCAGCCACATGCGGAACTACACACTATCTTTTATTAACATTACCCTAATCTGTGAATTTCACATACTCCTGGGCCAAGTATTGGATAAGCTCTACCCTCACCTATCAAACCAACTTTTGGGTTGATTACTGTAAAATTCTTTCTTGTAAAGCCTATGGAAAAATCCATGAAATGCTCCAATTCATAGAAACCTTAATATAAAAATATCATGAACAATGTTTCAGTACTCAAAAGCCAGGACTACTTTGAATATTCTAAATAATGAACACTTCGAAATTTTTCTTTATCTAATTTCCTGTGATATGATTTTCTGTGTATATAATAGTAACAACACTGATGTTCTTTCAATTAAAAAGAGTGTTACACACATTATGTTATCATACAAGGAATCTTGCTGAACCCATTTTGAGTCACTAACCTTAACATTTTAATATATTTGATCGCATGTTATTACTTCAAAAAGGAAAAAAAACGAGGAAGTGCTAGGCATGGTAAGGGAGGATTGTTTAGAGAAATCCAACAGAGGCAGGAAAAATGGATGAAGAGCATTTCCATTGGAAGTGGGATGCTGGCCATTGTGATTGAGGGGAGAAAATTAAGCAAATAAGGAAGGGAAATAGATAGCAATAGATTCGGTGCTATTGAATATAATAATAATAATATCCTCTTTTGACCGCTAACTGGTTTTTAATGAAGTCATGAAAAATACAAACAAAACAAAGACAGCAATTACTGTAAAACATATTATTGTCATACCTTATGGCATCCCAGAACTCAACACAGTATGAGAGCATTGTGTCAATTAAAAATAATTAAATGTATATTTTAATCTTAAATACTCATTCTGCACTCCAATAGCTTGTTTTAATCACCATTTATTAACCCAAGCAAAGCACCAAAGATACACAAAGTTCTAGTTCATTAGATTAATCAAGACGTGGTTAAACATCTATCCTCTGGAGTAAATTAAAGAGGAATACCTATTAATGGAGAAAATTGACATTCCAAAGAGGTGAGATTCATTCCTAATCAAATGTGATTTGATACATTATGCATGCTAACAATTAACTGGCATGCATCAAAGTGCAAGCCAATCAACGCCATAGGATCAATTCTGGCATTATGAGCAAGTGTCTTGAGGTTAAGATTTACCTTCAATGACTCCACTTCTTTGTCACGCAGAGACTGTACATGCTCCAATTCTTGCCTAGCAGCAGTCAACTCTGATTCAAGACGTGAGCGTTCTCCTGCTGAAACCACTTGGGCCTGCCTGAGTTTCTTGCAGTCTTCTGTCAAATCTTCATGCTGACCCTTATTAAATTTAAACGAAAATGAAACATCATAGCGTTGGTGAAATTACAGTAGCTATATAACAACACATTATTAGGCGTAAGAAAATCGCAACTCTATACACTTGTTTGTTTCTAACTAATCTAAATAACATTACTCAGGTTAGAGTAAACAAACTAGGAATGCATTCGATAAATGAAGTGCTCTTGAGGGTTAATTTTTACCTGTAGAATTTTATATTGCTGTTGAAGAGATGTAAATTTGTTCATCGATTCGATGCCATCTTTTTCTCTTACTTGCTTTTCATTGTCTACAAGCGATTCTAACTCTTGCCTCTTCTTCCGGTGAAGAGCCTTTTCTTCCTGAAGCGATTTCTCCAAACGAGTCTTGTACTCGAATATAACTGTAACATAAAAAGAAATAAGTTATCAAATATTGAAATATATGTTAACATTTTATAGCCCACATAACTACGGCCGGCTTCATTCGTTGAAAAAATAGGGAAATGCATTGTGTGCGCACTAGAAAGGCCGATATGGTATTGGCCATGGCATTGAGGAAGCTTTTAAGCATCATAAAAACTGCATTTAATAAAGTTTTGGGTCAAAATATACCTTGAAGCTGCGCTGATAATGACTCTTGTTGATGCTGGCATTTCTCAGCGGTCTTTCGACTTTCGTTAAGTTGAACTTGGGTTTCATGTATTATACAAACAGCAACTACGAACGCAAATACTGTACCCACGTAAAGAAACATTCGGCTCTTGCTGCCCCTAGCAAATCGTGGGGCGCTCATCTTGCCCTGCAAAACATCAAATTTGACACTTCATTATCCAGCCATTAACTGATGCTCAATAATGTTACACAATGGAGGGGAAACGTTGCTTCAGGAAAATTTAGGACAGTGAAATAATTATGAATTGGAAAGACGAAATAATCGATGGAAAAATTTTGTTTATACTGCACATCGCAGTATGGCAGTTAGTATAATGTATATTCCTACTATTCATTCGGAGTTATAAAAGTAAAATACACTTGCGTGGTCAAGACGAAGGTTCCATTAATGTAAATCAGCATTGATGGTCACAATTTATACACTTTTTCCACTCGAATAAAAAATATTACAATTATATCATTTTCACATATTGATGTGTTGTCATACGGGAATGGTGGGTAAACAAATGACTGTCGCAGCGCGAAATTTATTGCTCCGTTTTTTAATGTGTGACGTTCGCCAGCTGCCTTATGGTGATTAAAGGTAATACCTAAGGAATTGAAGTATTATGCTGAATTATTTTGCCTACTCAAATCTCAGACAAGGCCAGTGTGACGGTAATTTGTTATTCTGTTTATGCACACGGTAACACAGCCTTACTTTTTGGGAATATCAATTCATTATAGAAGTATAGACTCGCGTAATGTGAATATTTTGACAATTTACGGTTGTTTTTATTTTGCCTGATCTTGTTGAATTTGCCTGCCACATTGATATCAACAAATTAACGCCTTGTCAGAGAATGGATTCCTTTGACTTAGGCTATGTTCCTTGTTACGGTGACATTTTCAGTACATTCAAAAGCTTATAATTTACACCTAATATTCTTGTAATGTGTGCCCTCATTTTTATTAAATGGATGTATTTTAATATCTATCAGCAGTTATATATGATAAGTAACAATTATCTGGCATTATCTTAGTCGTCTTGATAAAAGCGTCGCGATGAATACAACGGGTGACCTCCATAAGTACTGGAAAAAACTGCCCCACTTATTGTGTGACTTCTTGAATTCGTTTTGGAGTAAAATGACGGAACTTATTATTCCATTCTCGATTCACGGATTTCTAATGATTATGCGGCGAAACATTACCTCGTTTTCATCAAATTTCAACTCTGTGAGTTTAGTGTTAGCACCTTAAAGCAAATTTATAGTGGAAACAAATCTCTTGCCTTCGAAATTTAGCAAATTCATCATACACTATTACTGAAATAAATTATTGCCAGCAAATAAAATTTCATTAAATTTCATTTACTCTTGGAGAAGGTCATTCTTAATTTCAGAGGTAAGCGAGGAAGGTTTGCCAATATTCGACAAATAGATAAGCTCCTGGAAATATTTGTAACGGTATCTATTAATGTTTCGCATATCTCTCTGTACAAAGTATTATGATCTTAATTGCAAATCCTGTAAGGATTTAGGTAGACTTAGGAAACGGTTTCATCCTTCGGAAACTTAGTTGGGCAACTCCGCTGTTCACCAGAGCTCTGCGGGTACGTATACATACGTAGGCGCGCAATCAAATCCTGGTCGGACGCAGGCTCTTCATAACATTTTGATTACAACATGATCTTTTTTCAGGAACAAAAATATGAGTGTGAATTTCTGTTGTGTATCTTTTCTTCGAAAAAGTCTTAAAATATTCGGAGTAATATGTTCCCGTGTTTGGATAAAAAACATAAAATATAATCGGAATCATAAATTGATGGTACTGCGCAATGGGGAAATTACTTGTTTTCCCCCGAACTCCGAGATGACGCTATTGGACCCTCGTTCCCGCCCTACCCATGAGCAAAAGCGGCAATTGCGAATGTGATTGTAGTGTCTATTTGTAGATTGTCCCAAAAACCAGTGTAAATAGGATATTTTCTCAATTAAGGCGGCATTATTTTTGTTTCTTGGAAAAATTTTGTTATGATTGATTTACCTTTGTAAAACACGACCTCAGAAATTATTTTCTGTTGGCTAGGGTTTTTCATAAATTTAAACTTTTTTATTTTGCACCTCAATTATCAATTATAATGCATATGGATCATAGTCGCGGCCTAACTAGAAAATACGGAGTACTCTCGGAATTTATTGAGCCTGGTAAAATCATGGAATTAAGATATTTTTGTTACTATCAGCATTATTATGAAGTTTGTTCTTGGTGATATTATTGTATAACTTGTAAAAGAAACTCAAAAGTATGCTGCGATATGTTTAAAAAGAGAAAATAATATTAAACTCCTAGTATTAAGCATTAGTATTGAAGCATCAAAGTCAAGGTCCGTACTATGGAATCATTATATTTGCATGCTATTAAAATCTATTGCCAATAACTTTTGTAATATACTTGGCAAATGGTTCGGTTAAAACTTCACTTTTCCACAGCAAAATTTTTATTTATCAGCTTTAACTTCTCAGTAAAATGCATTTCTACGGCAGATCTAAATTGTGCCATGATATCAGAGTGCACACACACTAATTGTTAGAATTGCGAGAAGCATATTTGGTTAATTATGTGCAGTGACACACCTGCCCACATTCCAATACTGTGCAGAAATTTGTATAAAAACGCCGAGGTTATTTTTGAAACAAATTTAAAAAAAATATATTAAAATAGATTAGCAAACAAGAAACCATCTAAATTTAATGTGCTGAAGAACATTATTAAGCCAAGCAGGGAGAAAAAATGATTCAGTGAATATTCATAAGTCTCTCAGTTATGAAACTCAGTTATTGTATTTTTATTGCATTTTGGAGGTACTTAGCTCGTCATTGAGCTTTGTTGTTATTTGTGTCTTTATCGCTATATGAACGCGACCGGCGAGGTATGCAACATGCCTGACATGCTTAGTTTGGATTTAAATGGTGTTAAGTGCCCTTACCCTATTCAATATCATTATATGGGGAAAATAGAAATGGGCTCTTGAAATCATTGAGTAAAGAAATTTATATTAACTAATTTTGTGGAGTCCTTCCTAGCCATTTATTACAAAATCCGGTTATTATGGCAAGTTCAAATGATTTTATAAAAGCTGTTTCTTAAGGTAATGACATTCATATTTTATTTTTTCTTGAATATGAATTTCTGTTTGATGTTTAGTAATTTTAATTCATTGAAAGCTCTCATTGTTGAAAAAGTAATGTGGCCCATATTAAGTTATTAGTTAAAAACATTAAAACTACATTACTTCAAAACATTTTTGTCGCTGAATATAATGAAAATTTAAATATGTTTATTTCTAATTAATCATAATGTTAGCATATATTTTATTTTCAGAAAGGAGAATATTCAAAAAGTCATCCTAGTGAAATTTTTCCAGCAACATTGGGGTGTCCCATCTGCAGAGATTATTCATCATCACAATCATTTTGTCTAATTCGAGGTGAGTGAAATTTATCGAAGTATGTGATAATATTAATACAGCTTAATGAACTCATGTGGATTTCCATGGAGAGGTTGTGTTCCTATTTTATAAGTGAATGTAAAAGATAACTTCCAATAACTTAATTTCATTAAAGTGTTATTGTGTATACATATCACCTTACGTTAATGTGATGACCTTCTGTTTCATGATATCATTATTATTTCAATTTCGCAATTTCCATGTGAATTTTAATTCTCTGATGAGATGCTCAGATGTTCAGATGCAGGTGAATTTTGGAGAAATAAGGCTATAATGTTTGAAATTTAAGATACACTCCAAGAAACTGCGGGAGATGCCGCAACGGTAGCTCTTTGATGGTTGTATCCACTAATATCCATTTCAATGCAACAATTTCAGAGTGTAAAAATCATTTGCGAATGATTTTTACACTCTGAAATTTTTTGCATTTAAAATACACTTTTGCTCTAGCTGGAGGATAGAATCCAGTCATTAATAAAGGTTATCATGTGGGAATCATCTTTACATATGTGCGTTTTGTAAATTTTGAAGAATTTATTTTTGAATTTTCATCTCCTAAATCGCATTTTCTATTAATTGAAAGCGATGAATCTAGATTTGATAGGAGAGTTGCACTTGCCTAAGGTAATCTTTTTGTGATATATGGACTAGTACTCACACTCTGTTGTCAATGGTGCTGGAGATTTTAGGTCATCTTAGATAATATGGTAGATCATATTTACTGTTAGGGGAGTCATCATGTATGAGCATTAATCTGGAGGGGAATGAGAAAATGGCTGGGGAGGAGGGTGTCCTATCCACCATGCTGTGAGCTAATTTAGCTTCTTAGCCAAGTAAGCCTATTTATGTCTCCTTGAGTGCTTATGAAATGCACTTCCCTTAATGGGTAGCATTCCAAATGTGGAAACTGCTGCACCAGAACCAATCAATCTGTTACTCTTTAATTTGCAGGTATCCTTTAAGCTTCCTCCCTCTCTTATTCAGTTTACCATCATTTTGTGTTGTCATTTCCCAGGTTATTAGGAGCATATAGTATGAATATATATCCGAGGACAAAAGCATTCAGAATCACATTATCAGTATATTAGTTGTTCTGATAGTTCCTTGCCTCTTTGTGCCCTGAAAAAACTGATAACCAATCAAACAAGGTTGCAAAACAAGAATTAAGTGAATTGTTTCACCAGGCAAAACACAAATAGGTTAACAATACCCTTTTGGTCAGCATGCAAAATTTGCTATCTACCAGTTAGACTGTCATATTCTGATAAAACTCCACTTTGTTGTTGTGATAGGGGGACAAGGTGAATAGTTTGAATTTGACAGCATTTCTATGTTGGTATTTGCAGACTCCATGTATTTTCTTGTGATTTTAGCAGACTTATTATCCCTTTCTGCAATAGTTGTTGTCATAGTGCCATTTCAACATCAGTGTTAAAACAGCATAGCGTAACTGAGTGACAGTGGCAATGGAGGGATTAAAAATGATTGTATATGTGTATGTAGGGATGTGGTAGTCCAGGGATAGAGCATTGGGCCACTGACCAAAGGGCCTAGGTTTAATTTTTGGGTATGCCTGTCTAGGTACCCTCAGCTGCACCCTAGCTACGTGATTTTTTGGGTGCCATAGCTTCCTGGGAAACCATAGCAGCACAGGGAAAGAAACTGGCCCCCCTATCCTGATGTGTGAATTACACACTCTGTCAGATTTAGTACTGAGTGAACTCAACGATCGCCTACCAAACTGACCTCCTGGTTGATTACAGCATTTATGGTTTTTTTTTATGGGCATATAGTGTAATTTGTTTTTGATAGTGGGTGTGGTTGGTTTGAGTATACATGCTGGTGCATCATACATCTCCAGTTAGTCATTAGATATTAATTTTATGCTTTATCAATTTACTAAGTGACTGAGTCTACATGTGACGTGGTCTATGCCAATCAGATTGATTTTTTTGTATGAAAATTTAATGCATGTATGCTAAATCAGTGATATCAAGTAAGGTCGGGGTGTTAAAATGTTTTCTTTGAATTTATACATTTATGAAAGTGTACTGAGCTCATGATTTGCCTTTATTTTTGTAAACAAAAATATTTTTGTCTCAACAAGATGTAGAGGAAATAACTGATTGGGAACAGAAGTGGGATAAATAAAATGTTTGATTAACCTTGATTCCATGGCTTACCTACAATATCGAATTTCCCTTTAATTGTTCCAGCTTACTATGATCCATTTTTATATGGTTAACTCCATTCATTGATTGACTAAATTTTCCCTGATGTATATTGAAATGGGTTCTGCAAGATGGTCTTTCAAAGTGTACACCCTAAAATGTTGGTAAGTAAGGGTAAATCATTAGGAATTTGTTAAAATATCTTACAACTGGAACCATATTTTGCCATGAGCAGTATTGAACTTTGTGTTTTTTAATCTTTTTTATATGATTTCATCTCTACTTTTATCGCGGCTTTATAAGTTCATCAGGTTTGTGCTTAACAAGGCCAGTGTCCACTGGACAAAGAGATCTCAATCAAATGATTGGGTATGCATACATTATATCACAAATTAGTGTGCCCTATTACTGTAAATTAGGTGTACAGACAAGTATATACATATTGGCTATGTTATGCATCTTCGTCTGACTCAGAGCCATTATTTTTCTTAGGTTGTTATACTTTATGTATCTCATAAAATGCAGGTACTGTAATTCAAGGCAGGGGCTCTCGCCTTGAATAGATGTTGACTGTTGCTCACTCTTAAGGCATGTAAGATACACATAATGCTATGGCTCCCTAGTTTGTGGGGCCATTAGTATCCATATGCTGTGAAGTTTCTTTATTTAGAATTATGACAGAGATTTTTTTTAGACTATGGTACAACATCAAAGCCTAATTGTGATGGCATTTTAGGGTTAACAGTGATCAGTATTACGGGGAATTAGATTTTTTTAAAACTGGCATCCATAGAGTTTTGGGGTTATGGCAGCTGACATTTTTTTATGTTTGTTTTGCTGTTAAGATCACCCAGCTGTTAAGTTCACCCTAGTACAAACGGAGAAAGAAGGATTTTAGACTTACATTGATGCACTAACAAGCATTTACCGTGACTGCAGTTTAAAGGATTCTTATTAATAGTGCTGCAACTACCATGGGACGGTGTGAGGTGTTCCCAAGCCTATACTATCCAACTAGGTATCAGGAAAAGGTATTGGAAGTTGTTTATTTGATTTGGTCAATGAAAATAAAGTAATTCCACTTTTTTTGAATATTTATTGCAATTTTGAGCCAGTTCCTGTGTTTATTCCATTCCATTATATTCATTTTATTCTCTGCTTTTGCTTTATACCCCAAGTATATATTCTACTGAAGATTGAGCCTGTGGTCACAATATTTCATGTGGTGGTCATGAAATGTTGATCTCAGTACTCCTTTGAAATGGAATGTACTATTTTAAGTTTACAATGGAAACCTATTGTCCATTTTTTACTGTACAACACATTACTAAGCAAATGTATGTCATTGATTGAAAATATGAACAGCAATTAATCATGTTCAGCATTTTTAAACGCAAAACTTTTAGTTGCCTTTTTATTCTTCTCCCCAACTCTGTATTAACGTCCTTCCAATCCTTTCTCTTATCAATCCTCCTTGTCATCTCTCCTTGCCTCATTGGCTTTTTGATTTTCTTAGTTTTTACCATTCCTATTGTTTTCTTTGCTGCTTTTTCTAACCTCTTTTTATGGCCTAACCACTCAATAGTTCCCATCCCCTTATTCTCTGTGAGATTTTTGTATATCTTGGCATTCTTTCCTGTTTTTCTCCAATTAAAGCCTCAGTGTACCATTTTTTCACTCTTCTGTTCTCCTGTTTCTCATTATTATTATTTATTTGCATTCCATAGGGTCATATAACCATAAATATTATCATACACACATACATGCATAGATATTACAAAATATAAATTAATGATATCTATATAAACTAATTTTTTCCAATTTATCCTCCAAAAGTATACTTGCACTATATTATGCTTAATTCTTCAGGATAGCTTAAGCTTTATTTGAAAAAGTGATTATGATGAAATGGACCAGTATGTATGTAGAGAAATCTTATTAAATAGAGCAGATACTGATTGACCTGGTTCTTTGAGGTAACAAGCATAAAAATGCTGATTGCTGTGAGTGTAATTTTTCCCATGAATGTGATGATTATGAATACCAGTTTTTACAGGAAATAGGTGAGGATGACTTTGTACAAACAGGGGTCATAGAAAAATGTGTGGTGAAGGAGATTAAAAGCGTGGTTAACTGAAAGTACACATTAGATGCTCCACTCAAAGCTTTTATTGCTTGGTTTTGTAATGAAAAGGGCTTAGAAGAAATAAATGAATTCTCTTAAATCATAAATGCAGATTTTTAGAGAGGTTAAATAAAGTAATTTATTCCATTTTATTTTTGAATATTTAATTTTTATAGTCAACTAGTCATTAATTTACTAGTGTTAATACAGTCATGGAAATATGCAGCCTTATCTCTCCGGATAAATCCAAATAAACCAAGGGATAATGTACTTGAACTCCTCATAATAAAACTCTGTTTTGGAAAATTTCCTACTTGTTTCATTTGCAGGAGGCAGTATGAATTATGAAAATAGAAATGTCATTGAAAATGAGGTTATTGAAAGAATAGAATTGAGAAGAATAGCATTTTAAAAATATAATTCTTTTGCAATGCAATGCACAACTATGGTTTGCTGCTCTGATAGACTAAATGTAATAGTTATTCCTTTGTTTATGTCAATAGTTAGGTGTTATTCAATTTTTTTAAACATGAGTTTTTTCAGGATATTGGGATGGTTGCAAACATTGTTGTCAAGAAGTCATAATTGTTTTTTTTTATGGCTACATCAACCTGGAATGTACTTCCATGAACAGAGCTCTTTAAAATAATTATGAAACATGAAGGATTATTTACAGCTTAGGTATTTTCTTTTTTTTTCTTAAAGCTGAATCATGAAGGTTTAAATTAAATGGAATTGAAGAGGGGGTTAATTGGTTTGCTAGATGCCTGTTGTGTTTCATTAGGACAGGCACAAAATACACCAATAATTAATATAATAAAGGTGCAAAGGTATGCCAAACAAAATAAAGATTGTGTTTTTAAGGCTTTAATATAAATATTATGGTGCCATCAACAATTTACCATAAATTTTATGGAGCAATTTACTTTTTTGTAGCTTTTAGAATTATCATGACATTTAGATGCTATAACTGTTTTTGTAACCAGATTTCAAAGGACAATATTTAAGTTTAGAAATATCTCATAATTTCAATTGCCAATATATAAAATAAATATTCTTAATGATTGCTCAATAAATACTTATTATTTATCTGAAGTCATACAACTTGAATGAACATTTATGACTTAAGAGAGTTAGGCACTGGTAGTATTTTTAGTAGATTTTGGCAATAGTGGAAAAATATCTGGCAGGAAAGGCTCTCTGGCAGAATGATCTCAAACAATAATGACTGTGGTATCAGTTAACCCATGCTCTTGGGATTTTAATTCAGGCATCATTTGAACCACGAATAATAATATTGTCATCTCACCATTAGTTTAATCTAGAATAAGTTGATGGTTTATTTAGAAATACTGGACATCTGTGAAAAACTTGTTGAGATTTTTAAAAATAGTTTGTTATCCTTTGCTTATTCAGAACCATTGATGGAAACTTTACTATGCATGCCAGGCTTTCTTGCCAATAATTCTGTATCCTGTTTTGTTAAGGTGGTAAAGGTCTCTTGCATTTAAAATGCACTAAAACCTAGAGGTGTGAACTTCTTTAATTGTGTGCCTAATCCTTTTGCAAGAATTTTTAGGAAAAAATTGTTGAGAAAGAACCCAGTGAAGCAAGGGAGATATCAATATCTGTCCTGATCATGCATTGAATGTAAAAAATCCATCTCTGTTGGTAATATTGTCTTTATCTGAGGAGGTATTTTGATCTGAGTGAATTGGTAGATTTCCTCCATGATTAGCCAATTCCGAATGGTCTTCTACAAACTCAATCTGATTTTTTTTACTTGATTTATGGGGAATATTTAAGTGAATGGAATTTCAAAAGAGCTGCAGTTTTGCCATAAGTTGATTGTTTTCTTTAAAAGATTGAATGAAGTCTGATGATTGATATTGTCTACCTTTGCATTATGGTGAATTTCCATGCCTTATCCTGTTTGTTGAATAGCCTTCCACGTGGGTTCAATGTATTTACCTTTGGCTGTTTTCCAGATTGAGCATCTGATCAATATAACCTAGGAGTAAAAAAAAACTCAGCACCTTACTTTGATAGACTTGTTCAGTGTTGTTATTCATTCATCAGGTGTTTTTTACTTGCCCACATGAATTAACATACAAAATATTTTTATCAGGGAGCACCATTATGTAAATTTGGTATTGCCACCATGAATCCTCTGTTTGAACCACTTGAATTTAAGGAGAAAGTGAGTTGCAATCAGGCTATTTATCTTTTCAAACTATGTATATATGAAAGATACTTCCTAGCAATAAAAGTACAAATCATGAAATGTAATGTAATCTTTAAAGAAAAATATTTTACTTTCAAAGGAAAGTTGTTAGTTGGTACAACAATAACTATGTGAAAAAATAACAAATTGATTGAATTTCTGTTTTAATTAAATTTAAATTATGCATTGGAATATTTTTAATGCAAATTACTCATTTCAATGATTATTTTTGCTTCCAAAATAATATTTTTTTCTAATGATAATAATAATCTAAATGAATATTACTTGCTTAATTTATAATAAAAATGTATATTGTGGATCTACAACTGTATTGAAAGTGAGTTGAATTCAGTTTTCAACCTAAAATCAACTTTCCTATGCATGTCTATTTTGATGCTATGTAATTGAATCTGATTCTTACAGGAAATTTTTGCTGTGTACTGGAAGTTCATATGTGCTACAGTGAAATCTGGCCCCTATGTTATTTGGTTATGCTGATCTTCCTACCTACCCCTGTAGATACTCTTATCCTATTAGAAGATTAATATGCATTGACCTAGTTTCAGATCAGGCTCCAAACTCCTTATTTCTCGCTTTATCTTAATTATCTTCATCATTTTAATACAATTGTTCTCTAATGCAGTGTTCCTTCAGCTATGAATATCTGATCCTCCTATATTCTGAGGTATCACTATCTTTTAAATATTAAATACATGAAAAAAATTAAATTTGCTGACTGATGCTGTAATATGTCTGAATCAATCTCATTGTACATATACCTACTAGAATAATTTGTGGGTGCTTGTGAAAGACTATATTTTTTCTGGCATAAGTAATGCACTATTAAAAGTTTTCGCTTATCGCACTGGCAGCTCTATAGGCTTCATTTTTTACTACATGTGGTAGAATCCTATTCTTAATGATCCACAAGTGCAATTTACTTGGTCCTAATTTTATCAATGTTCATAATTTTTGTGTCAGTCTAATGCTTTCAAAAACTATGTTACCATATTCACATTCTTTTACAACATGCAGTTGCATGTACTATTTATACAACTCACAGTTCATCTAATAAGTTCAGTGTGTGCTAATTGATGAAAGTCAAAATGCACTAGATGTAGAATTTATAGATTTGCCAATTTCTCAGTAATCTGGCATCCAGAGCTCCCTCAGTAACCAGATAATTTGGTTTCTGCAGTTTGCCATCCATATGTCTAACTTGAGTAAACTGGATAATTGCAAAATGTAGGAATAGAGGAGGGTGTACTGTTAAAGAATCCGTAGTTTTGTAGTAATGAGGTAACATTTTTGGACTTTATGCCAGGCAGTATAAGAAATGTTGTAGATGTGTACGTGGAATCAATTCTTGTCACCATTGGACAATGAAAATAATGATGAAATAAGCTATAACTATAATTTAATCCATTCAGTGCAGTGAAAAAATTGTATGATATAATCTGTTCCTGTACAGTAATGGCATGCCTTCAATAGTGAAATAGATGGAAAAAATTAAGATAATGATTTTGGTGTTTTTGTGTCTTTATTTTAATGGCTTTTCCACACAAAATAGTTTAAATACAACTTATGTTTCATTATAGTGTAACATTTTGAGTTCGAGATGTTATACCATAATTAAACCTAGGTTATATTACACTATTTTTTGTGGAAAAGCCAAGTGTCTTCTCTTATCATGTAGGATTTCCACAATGTTACACCTGGAAATGTGTTATTTATTTTGATTTTGATATTATGTATTCAGTAAAAATAAATATTTAAATCATTGGTATTAAGCTATGAGACCTGAATTAATTTTAATCTGTGGGAATTTAATTCTTCTTTACACTCTTTTGTATTTTGCCTTTTTGAAAAGAGTTAGTGTGCTTTTTAAGTTATAAATGCCAATAAAATTTCCATGCAGAGAAAGCTGATAGGGTTATTGTTTTCCAAATTTATGAATCTACTTAGCTACCTCTGAGGCAATTTTTTTATGCATATAATACCAATGGCTTTCTCAATTATTTTGAAGTGTGCCAGAATTATGGTAGCTGCATATTCATTTGTTGAGCAAAGGGTAGTAATTGTTTATAATATCAGAATCCATTCATTAGTAGGGATCACATGAATCTATTGAATATGGATGGTTATCATACCTTTCATCTCTTAGAGATAATGCACTTTTCATCAAATCTTTTTAAGTTTTTTGGGTGCATATTTGGGTAAACATTCATGCCTGTCATAAAGCTCCTGTGATTAAACAGACTTGTTGACAGAGACAGGTTTTCCGAATACCTTGGAACATTCTAGTGTTGTAATGTTATTTTGTTTGAGACATGCTCTAAGACATGAAAATTCACTCTAATTTTCCTTCATTCTAGGATATTTGTCAAATTCTCCTTACTGGATTACCAAAAAACATGTTTAAATGAGAGTCATCCTCCCTAATATCCCCAAGATTTCTGGATGCAAGATACACATAAGGTAATCCCAATTGCTCTTACAATGTGATTATATCATTTCTCTTATAAGCTCTTCTTTCATTATGAAATTTTAAAAACTGATATATTTGTTCAGAACTCATCTGATCCATTTAAGAACCCATGTTCAGAATATTATTTTACTTTGTCTTGAGTCAGTTTGAGATTTGTATGCCTAAAAATATTTCAGTGAGCTCTTTACTCCTATCTCATCTGATAGATGCTGGTGGTGCTCCACTTAAATTATTGCAAGGTTTTTATTCACACAATTAAAAATTGGAGTGTATGGCAAATTAACTCCTTCGTCATGATACAGAAAGGTGATGTTATACCCATAATGTTGGTAATTTATTGCAGAGTTCTTATTTTTATACCACATAAAAGTTTCCAAGGTTAGTTACCAAATAAAAATGTGGTAGATATGGTATGAGATTGAGGAGCTGTTTATGAGGAGGATATTATTTTTGTTTTGATGCATTGGCATTTGACTTAGAGAACATTGAATTAATATCTCAGAGCAGAAAAAAATAATTCCCATGAATCCAATCAAGAATGATAAAAATTACAGTCAGAAGTGGTGTTAAAAAGGAGTGTGGCAAATGGACAGATATTCAAGACCCATTTCTTAATATATCTAGCCATTGGTGTTCACACTTTTAAACATTGAGTGTTTTTCATTTTCAGTTTTACAACATAATATTATTATCTCCCTCATGGACTACAAAATTGTTTTGTTTGAAGGACTCTTGCGTTTTGTTGACATCTAGAGCTGAGCTGATGGGAGCTGTGATAATTGCTCCTGGTAGGGTCACCCATAACAGATAGGTCGAAGGGTAGGAACCAGACCAAAGGTATTCCTTGCAATGGCTGTTCCTCGGTGAGGCGGCTGCGAAGGCGTCTGATCCCAGTGGGGCGGCCATTTGAGTGATAGTGTAACGTTAAAAACACTATTGAGGAAGACAACTACGCGAAACCACCTCGATTAATTTTCCCGCGAAATAATGATGGACAAATATCTAAGGCCTGGACTGCTACGGAACTCGGTCGCAAGGCCGTGTTTCGCGCCTGGCATCGGAAAGACCGGGGCTTGTGCCGGCTTCCCAAGGAGCTAGGGGCGCCAAGCTTTCATTAATTCCTCTAATCTGTTTCGTAGAGACGCGGTGGGTCGCTTTGTGTAGGGGCTGGGGTTACAAACCAACCGGCATTTTTTTCCTATCTTCGGATCTTCAGCAAACAAATATACTTGTTTCCAAAACCATTCCTATCTTTGAATTACTTCATACCGAATTTGCTGTATATATAAATTAATCTACCTTTTTGGATATAATTTTGCTCTTTGTTACGCGTTACTTTTTAATGTCTTGATTGCATGAAAAAACATAATATGTGGTCTTTATCGGCAAAACTAAATTTCCTGTGATTCTTGAATCAATATACGAATCTTGTGTTACTTTGGTGCCTGGTTGATAGTCCCAACAAAATGAATCAAGTAGATTGAACGCGAAAAATCGAGAGAAAAACTTAGAGATTTATTTAATTGTGTTTTTTTCCTTGCAAACCAGTTGATAGAACATGCATAATACATTACTGTGAGGGTAAAAGTCAAAGATTTAAATGTTCTGGAATATGATCGTGCATGTTAATACTCTCAGAATCCATCTTCCTCTGCACGAAAAAATACATATTCCATGCCTGATTATACAGTGGTGATGGGTCGCTTTTTGTTAGACATTTCGGGCATTATATGCCTCACAACAAGTACTAGAAATGTGTACAAGCATTGAGTTGCGTAATTATGATGCTATAATTTCTAAAATCACAGTTACTTGTTGCTGTTGTTGAGCTCTAGTTACTTCTGCCAAAAGGATGTCTTGTGTTCGCTCTCTTACTGTGAAACAACAGGGAAATGAACTGCCCCTCTTACCCTGATGTGTGAATTTCATTCGCCGTTAAGCTTAGGACTGGGCGAGCTCTACACTCGCCTATCAAAACAACTTTCGAGTTGATAGCTGTGTAATCCACGTCACACTAAAAAATTGGAATGACTTGTCGTTTGTGCTTCAGTCAGCTACTATAATGATTTATTTTATTTTCGAGAAAAAAAAATTTCCGTGTTGCTCCTGGTAGCAAAAGTAATTTTCAAAAATTTACTTGAGGATCAAATTACAAATCAATTCTAAATTACTGACATTAATTTTTTAGTGCTGTCGCTTGTGACCTAATTCAGTTAAAATGTATAAAATTTAAATAAACTGAGTTAAACTGGTTGGGAAAGGTTTCGAAATTTGCCGAAAAAGCACCCACAAGATTAATGTATATTCCCTAATGGATAAGGCTAATTTCAAAGCACGTTCTTAACCAATCCTCCGCGCCCTAAAATACTATTTATTCATAATTTCCTGCCTCAAGTGAAGAAAATCGCATTTGAGGAAACGCGCTTCTCATAATACTTATTTCTCTTCGTTTTGCTCACGTACTTGTATTTCGGGGACTGCCGCTATAAAGGAATAGTATTACCCCTATTTATGTAGTGTCTCCATGTGGATGGATACATTTTAAAGTACTAATTTATTGCCACCTGTATCACATTTTTTTATCTTAAGATATTGCTAAGCTTGACATTTCCATCATTTATGATTAGGATTAAGTCATTTTTCTGTCATATAGTATAATAAATGCTTGCATAACAAATTTTGAGAGGTATGTGGTATTGGGAAGGCCTTCGTATTTTATAAAAGTAGATGAAAGAGTAAAATTTATATGCTTCAAGGTGCCTTAAGATTGGATTGTAATTAATATTTTCAAGTAAATGTGCTTCTCAAAGAGACTAACATTAGGTCCAAAAATTTAAAATTGCTCCAATGTGGTTTATTATGTCAATTACGTAGAATGACAACTAGTTGATGTTGGGTGCGTTCCGTAATTCAACACCAGTGCTGCCAAATCCGGAACGAAAAATGGCACTGCCATCGTTATGTTATAGTTAGATATTATGGAATGGTCGACGGTAGAGTAGCCCTTTCCAGTCGCGGGTAATTGGTACCGGCAATTTTGAATATCCGCAATAAGGCTTGAAAAATCATACAACAAATCGTAAGTGGTCTGTATCAAATCGTACGAAATATAAGTAAGCATCATCCTACTTGTCAATTATTTTTCTTTTTTATTTCACTGTCTCTGAATCCACGTGTCGTTTTAAGTGATTTCATCTCAATATGGGCCGTTTCCATAAGGTAACGCTTAAAACTTTCCAGTAGTAATGTTTAAGTAATCAACTGTTTAGCTCTAATATTTTATTGAGAATGCCAGAAAATCTTTAATTTTGCTTTGAATTATGCAAACGAAGACGGGAGGGTGTTGTGATTAGGTGGAGATATTATGATTATACTGGTTTACAGGGTATAGTTATATTTCTTCTATGAGAGAAAGCACAGACTAGCGGTCTATATTTGAAAATATATTTCACTGTACGGCAAAGAGAGAGAAATTGTTTGTTGTTGTAAAGTGGGTTTTATGTCAGTTGGAACTGGTGATAAAATTCTGTTTCGAAGCGGAAAAAATTCTATTTGCTTATAATTGGGCAAGAGTTTGGTCAGTTGCAGTACGAGCCATATATATGTACCATGCAATGCCACCACATAATAATACACACATTATGGGCCATATAATGTCACAACAGGCACACAAACTATTGTACACATTGTACGAATAAGCTATTCTGTGGCAGTTATCATTTAAACAAAAGTTTCAGTATTTTTTGTAAAATTGAGAAGCTTCGATTTATAAATACTCAAACTGATATCATTTTTATTATTTTCTTTTCCAAAAAAACTGATATTAACCGCAGTATTGAAATACCAATAAATATCGAACGATATTTTTGATGATTTCCACCTCTATGCTCGCCATTCCATGATTTTCTTAGTCGTACCTTGGTTGTGCTATACAGCCATGGATACTAAGGAAGAAGAAATACGTCATGGCAGCAGTACGTCACCACCGAAAGCGATATCAGCGGCTAGATTTCACGGTGAAAAGCCGTCACCATCATGACTCGTAATCTGTTCCCATAGAAGGTAGAGCTCTCTCTAAGAAACCGCCAGTTAATACGAAACGAAATTCCAGTATTATTATGTGGCATCCCACCGTTTCAGGTACATTTTGGATGGACACAGTGTAAACTCCTGCATTCCTTAGCCTCGCCGTACAAGGCCTCACAGCCAAAACTACATTAAACTGTTCTTCAATTATACATAATTTCTACTTCATTTCATTCTTCCCAACATGCTCAACATTTTTGAAAGAATTAAATTGCCAAAAACTATCCATCATTTTCATCACACAGTGGCCGTAAGATACGTAGTGAGACAAAAATGTGTGCTATTGAAACTCCTGTAATCCAGGGCTCGTTTTTCGAAGCTGCGAGACAATTTACAACTCCTCTGAAAACAGTCTTCACTGTCATAGAAAACTTTCAAAGTCTCATAGTGTGTAATGCGGGAACGTAACAAGGGCTGCGCCATTTTTTACCATCAGGGAACTTGATATGTACAAGCTGCAAAGACTTTTTAAGACTGACTTATTGGTTGGAAAAACGAACTTTGGCAGTCATGCGTGTTACGAACAGAGACTCTCCAGCAACAGTAGCACATGAATGCCTAAAATTAAGATGCAGGTTATAACAAAATTGAGTTATCCTCCATGGAAAATATGAGTTGTTTTAAGTCCACCCGTGGCTCTCGTTTCGATTATTTTAATGTCGTGGACCAAATTATCGCTTGACTACGTCTCTAGACCCCATATTGGTTGCCATGCGAAGTTGTAGACTCCAGCTCATGACAATGGAGGCCGTATCTTTAGAGGCCAAGGTCAAGAAAGCGTCGTGGTCTCGATAAAAAATTGCCTGCGCGTGTGATTTCTGGGCAGGTGGAGAAGCAAAGCAGGCACGCGCGATTTCGTCTGCCCGTGAATGACAGTGCTCGGCGGTTTTGTGGGTGATTTCCCCAAGTGCCCACAATTTCGGCGACATTTCCTACAGTATAAAACATAATAAATGCGTAATGAATCTCTTAAGAAAAGTTGTTTATTTATGATGTCTATGTTGTCTGCATCATAATGCGTGAAAACAGCATTTTTTCTCATTTGATATAATGCGTTAACACTCGCGATATTGTGATATGTTGCCTTCCCAGAGCATAGAAATAAACAAATTCGATTCGTGGTCGAAATCGCGCTCCCCGGATACAATTTTAAATATTTATGAAACGTAGAAACCAAATAGTTCAAGGAAACATGTAACACGCACACTCACTTTAGAGTTTATATTGGGATTGCCTTCTCTTCTTGAAACACCAATCTATTGTATTGAATGTCATGTAGAAATTACTGAGCTTATTGTCTCATCAGGGTCTATGGACGATAAAAACCTTAGAAAGGATTAATATTTTAATTTTTCGGTGACCTGATTGCTTAGTAGGTAGATCGCTCAGCGGCATAAATGAGAGATCGCAGAATTCTAAGACTCCGGAGTGAATACATTCACAATGTTTGTGTATGTGATAGGCATACACAAGTAAATAAAAGAAAACGGCATAAGAGCATAATTAGACGGAAGTTTAAGTACACAAAGATTTAATTGCGATTTATTCAATAAACAAATTCAGATTCATATCGAACGTAGGGCAACATTGATAGCACGTTTATCTGCTTTTGATAAAAAAATTATACAATTCCCCATATGACTAAATTGGGCCATTGTTCTTTTGTGGATACTAGATTCTTTTGAGAAACCACAATTGGCACTTGGGAAGATATGTTCCCCTAAGCCGTAGGGAATATAAGGAGAAGGTGAGCTCTGTTCTCTTATATCCAACCAAACTTTGCGGTGATGAGCGTTGTTTCTAGGCCGATACAAGGAGACTTTTGTACCAAGATTATATTCAATAGCTTAAAGATAGATAAGCAAAATAAATGGCACTCCTTATTTATATTCTTTATGATCGTATGTTGCGAAAGGCAATACTTTTGAAAAAAAGTGACAATAATCTTTAGCTGTAGAAGAACGTAAAAAGAACCAAGTAAGAAAGTGTGGAACATTATACTGTCACCAGACGGTTAGGTTGTATATACACGTAAACCTGTGTAGTGGAATCCGGATCTCTTAAGGGATGGGCGAAAAAGGAGCTTCCGATTGGCTGGAGGTTAAAGAAGGTTCTGGACAACTAGAGAGGCTAAGTATTATCTCGCTATATATCTTGGATACCCATATAATATGCTTACCACCTTTTTAGGGTTTAGAATTATTAAATCGGAAAAATCTTCAATTGAGATGATCTGGTTTTTTTCGGTGTATAATTTCGGTTAAGTCCTCTCTGGTTTTGCACCGGGTAATAGAAAATTCACTGGGGTATGTTTTGGGTATGATCAATATAAATGTTATCAGGAGATAAGACACGTCAGATTCAGTGAGAAACGGTATTTCTGCGGGCGATCCAAAATCACGAACCGTTCGTGATTGCTCGTACCACCCGACAATTTGATTGGATTTTAGGAATTATTATGTTCGATTTCGAACAGAACCACCCTGAGCCTGTGGATGCCAAGAAGGTTCGGTAGAACCTATAAGATTCAACTCAGAATATTCTATTCTTTCGCGTCCTTTCTTGTTTATTCCTCAAAATAAAAAACACATTTAAGACGTGCAACGCGTGATCTACTCAAAATTTAGTCGCACGTGATGCTTATTGAAAATTAAGATAGTCATCAATCAAGATGTTATAGGTGTATTAACATATTTCGTACTAAATTGAGATTACGTTATTATGGCTTGCATACGCACGATCTGTTATATTCAAGACCTACCTTATTTTCACTGCCTGGCTTCATTGTTTACGGTATCCAGCCCAAAACGACCAGCTCTCCTCTTGTCGTGGCATTCAACTGAAATGCTGTCGAAACTTCTCTACAAAATCTTGGCGAATTCTTTGTTTGTACGTCAACTTAGAAGATAAGAAGCACGTCTCGTAATGGCATTTGCCTCTCATTCTCCTTGACGGAACTGCTTGCATTGATAAGCACGAAGGATTTACGTTGTATCCGTAGCTTTGAGTCGCTCTTGTCAAAACGCATATTTTTCTGCTGACAGTCAATTTTAATTTTCTATTGGTAGCCCAGCGTGTAGCGGGAGGGTCCCGAGTCCAATTGCGGGCGATGTCTCTGGACACACAGTTAAACCCAAGGGTGGTGATATTTCAGGAACCAGGGCGATTTCCTGGTTGACCTCAGGTAAAATTAGGAAAGGAGCCTGCCTCTCTACTCTGAAGTATGAATTCCGGTAGACTTACTTCAGGGCGTGTCTGAGGAAAACCTCATCTATGAGAACCAACCTTTGGAGTATCATTTGGGAGTACCCGCGACATACTTTTGAAAAAGGGTATATTCGTATATGGATGTCTAATGGACCGTCCGTTATGAGGCCATTTTTAGCGTTAGTTCTCTAGAAAAAGGACGTCCATTTTGATTTTGTGCTCGTTCCTCTAAATTAAAGCGAAATGAAGAACTCAATGAAGCGGCTGAGAAATGAGTTTGAGGCTGAATTAACCATAGGCAACCAGATGTAAAGTGTCACGTATATCATATTACTTTCTGGTGTACTAACAAAAATTACTAAATCATTAATGTCCGTTGTACTTTTATTAAGAATAATGCGGTAGTCTCGGAGTGGTTTTATGCATTGATATGCTCCGTACTTCAACAGACAAATTTTGAATTTTTTTCTTATTTTGGCATTTTTAAATAATAAGACAATTTACATCCCGCCACTTGCGTATGCCTTTTAACCTTAGTTATGTGTCATAGAATCTTAAGGGTTATTTAATATTTGGTTATTTATATGTTTAATACCTGTTTAAAAAACAAATAAAAAGGCGAAGAATGATACTCCGAATAGGAATTAGGGTTATACTTCGACTCAAGAAAACTGTCCTGAGCTATGTGTGACATTAGGAAGAAAAACGCCATTTCTAAAGATCTTTCAAGAAGTAAACGACCTTCATTAGTCCGTTCACTGCGGTTTGACGTGTTATGGACTGGCGAGGTTTAAGATCGTAAGTGTTTCATCATACACCTTCATTTCATTATGATTTGCTTTCCCTTAGAAGAAAAATCATTCTCCATCAGTTTTTATTCATCATGCAATAGATAGAATAGTGTCAGGCTTTGGATGACTCTGAAATGTTCTACACGCTGTCATGTATTTCTGAAGGGATTCCCTCCAGTCTATTCTCCATTTCCCTTAAATTACGTGTATTTCCTTCTTGGGTTCCACTCTGTGCCCTTCTTTGCGCCCTAAAATGCCTATCTCCTTCCTCCCATCTCTTCCGCTTCCCCAAGCTTTCAGAATCCCATAATCTCGTAACATCTCCATTCACTTTTTCTTCTCATAATTTTCCCCAACAACTTCCTCTATTCCCCCGCATTATGTAATTCATCGTTTGCGTTCTTCTCTAACAACTCGTTTTTTTTCAATTCTCTTCCATATTCACTTTTTAAATCATATAATACTCATTATCTATCTTCCACTATGTAGTTTCCGATCCATTGAATGCTACGGTTCCTATTTTAGTCTTTTATTTTCTCTTTTTTTGCGCGTATACGTATTACCTATCATGGATTCCTTTCGTAATTTTGATTGCATGTTTTATTCAAGCAATAATTCTCTTAGTGGGAAAATTTATGTTTGCTTGTTGGTTGACAACTTGTCCGAAGACAGAATTCTGTACCAATAAATTAAGATTCTTCCGTAAAGCATGGTTTGAATAGTTTTATTATTATCTGCACATTTTATTCCAAAATACTCTTCAGATATGTAACTTGTGCTAAATGTTATAAATATTCCCTCTACTTGATGATTAGCATTCCTTCATATTTCCTGAAAATATACGTATTTTCCCTGTCTTATGATTTATGGAATGTTTAGATTTACAGTGTCATTTTCTGTTCCTATTCAATACCCCTAATAATGATTGTATTCTGTCCTCAGTAAAGATCATTAGCGTCGGTTGTCTGGCGAATTGAAGCTTTAAAACCCCTAAATCTTAATGACTTGGTCAGTCCCGCCTACTTTTATTCCTGACTCAAGCTCTTGCTGTGCGATAGCATTGGCGATAGCGGAGAACCTTCACTGTCTATCAGGACTATCCATCGCTTTCAAATGATTTCAAAGATTAACATTTCAAAGCCTCATCATTTAGGGGTTTCAAATTGCTCGCCTATCCCTCAAGAGTACTCCTGTATTCCGCGCTGTTTAATATTCATTTCTTTCGCTCTAAAGGCTGGAGCTCCTTTATTTGTCTTCATTTCCAACTTTCCTAAATCCCAGCGGAATATCTTAAATAATCATTTCCTTCCCTCACCTTTCTATTATTTTTGACGATTCTTAGTATACCCTTGCAGTATGAGATATACAACAGAGTCGTGTAGTCCTCATTTCTGGGGCATAACTACGTTTTTGGGATATAAAAAATTGATTCTACTGGTCAAACTCCAACCTCATAAATATGACCAAATAATACTCCCTCCCTTTGCCCTTAAACTCTTGGATAAATCTGCGATTCTTTTGCGTTTCAACTGCCTTTTTCGCCTTTAATTCCCTTAGCGGAGGTTTTATCTCACTTACTAGAGAAATATAGTATAGATATATTTATTGAGTGGGTCGCGGTAGTCCAGGGGTAGAGCGTTGGACTACTGAGCGAAGGGCCCGGGTTTGATTCCCTTGGTGGCTGGTTCGATTCCCTGGGCTGATTTTTCGGGTACCGGAAATTGCCGGTTAACCTTTCTGGTAACACGGCAAAGGGAAAGGCATTGGCCTCACTACCCTGATTTTTGTGAATGTGAATTTCCCACCCCGTTGGGCTTAGTACTGGGTGAACTCTACCCACCTACCAAACCGACCTTCAGGTATATTACTGTGTTTATGGTTTTTTTATATTCATTGACCATTCATTTCACATTCCCCTTCTATATCTAAACTAGCTGACCTAATCCCTTAATATGAAACTCTTCCACGTATTCTTTATCCGATTTTTGTTGGTTCTGCTCATAACTTACTTTCTTATCCCTTAGAATGGTATTTTCTACATGTTCACAGTACTTATCTTCTAAAATATATTTCGTACTTTTCCCTCATTCTGAAATGTCTCCACGTGGTAGTACTCTTTTCTCACTTATCTTTCGCACTATTGGTTTCTGGACCGAGTTTTTATTCAATTTTCTGCTCATGTTTCCCTCCAATACCGTATCCACATTATTTCTTTTATTTATCTCTTTAATCCCTCCGATTATTTTTCTTTAATCATTCGCTTCCTAATTATTTTCCTCTTTATCGTTCTTGACATTTCCTTTATAGCTCTCGTCATCCACTTTTTTAAGATTCTTGTCTTTCAACAAACTCCCATCCACTTATCCTCATGTGGAATGCGATTGAATCCTTCTTCGTATTTCATTATTTTGATTCCTATTTATCCCCGGAATAGAAAAGGATCTATGAAATAATTTATGAGTATGACCCATGCGAAAGAAAAAGTATGTACATGTAGTAATCGTGGAAGAGATGATTGAAAGAAAGTTTCCTTTCGCAACCTGAAACTAGTACTTCGTGAAACCTGAAAGAGAACGACTGGATTAACGGCTCACATATGTACGAGATGTGTCAGAAAACTATCCGACCTGCGTTCATATCTCCGCATCGGTGCTAATCTTTGTCATCCGGGCCATAGCATCCTTCGAAGTAGTCCCCATTTGATTGAACCTCATGCTCCCAGCGATGCTTCCACATCTTAAAGCAGTCCTCGAACGCAGATTTTGGAATGGCCTTCAGATCGCGCGTCGTATTACTCTACGTCGTCGAACCGCTTTCCTTTGAGCTCCATTTTCAATTTCGGCAACATCCAAAAGTCGCAGGGAGCTATGCCGGGACTGTACGGAGGCTGACGAAGCTGTATAATCTTGTGTTTCGCCAAAATTGCTTCACAGGGTTCGATGAATGCGCTGGCGCGTTATCGTGGTGAAGAAGCTAGACACCGCTTGACCAGAGACTCGGTCGTTTTCTTCTCACAGCATCACGCAATATTTTCAGAACTTCAACTAAGTATTGTTTGTTGATCGTCTGACCTCTTGGAGCAAATTCATTGTGCACAACACCCTCACAATAACAAATAATTATAGTAATAAAAAAACGTAGGTCGGATACTTTACGGACACACCTTGTATACGAGGTTTCTCGTATATCCAGTTAAAGTTTCTACATTCCATATTTACAACCCCCTTCCCCTTTTAAAAATGTTACTATTACGTCACATCTCATATCTGATCTCTATAATTTCGATGTATTTCTCACTTTCAGACACCCCTGGCATTCGTGAGATTTTATGGCTCTTAGTTGTCTAATCGTGGCGCGGTCTGATGTTTTTCTGTACACATATACCGGCAAATTCCGTATGCTCTGCACATTTTGTGATGTTTTACACGGGATAAATAAGGTTTTACCCTTTCTCCAAATAAACTGGATTGATTTCTCACTGAAGAATTCCATTTCTACCAATAATATAAATTTATTCTTTTCTCCCCAGTTTTTTTCCAAAATATATATATTATATATATATATATATATATATATATATATATATATATATATATATATATATATATATAATATGTTTTATAAGTTTAATCCTCCCTCTGTTGTAAATGCAGCTGCAGTTATCTTTCCAGTACTATCAATTTTTTTACATATCCCATTTCACAAACCTAACACATTCAAATTCCCTCTCTTCATTTCTTGTTAGATGTTTTCTAGCATCTATGCCCATTTATTTCCATTTCTCTATTATAAAAATTACAAGCCTGTTGAGCTATTATTCTGCTGTTCACTCAGATTTTCTATGGTTGAATGTGAAGACGATCTTAGAAACCTTGCCTTCACCAATGCCGGGCACAACACTCAGTGAAGCTGCGTTCTTTGTTTCCTTTTTATGATTTTGTCCATCCTGATGTGACGAGGACATTTTTGAGTTGGATTCATAGCCTTTTTCAGTAATATTTTTAAGGTGACAACAGTGTAACCCCGTCCAACCACTGGGTTCAGGCGCCTTCGTATCCACTTAACTGACAATGTTGCACAATCTTCTGACGTTCTTTCCTTCTGAACTCTTGGCCTACGATCTCTCTTGCTACCAGGAACATTCATCATTGATTAAGGCTGTCGAAACTCATTTTTTTCTTTCGAATAGGCAGAGGAATCCGTATGCAGTTTCGGGGATTCCGCGGGTTCTTGCTTCCAAGGTTTTTTCAGCAGCAATATAATTGATCCAATCAGTAGCATAGTCATCGGAATCCCTTTCCATTACGTTAAGATGGTTCCCTGGGGAGGATTCCCGTACATAATACGCTTATTATGTGCTGTTTTACCGCTGGTGGGGTCGAAAAAATGCAACAAATGCGAGTTTATGGATAAAGAAATTATATGTATGTGGAAAATCCCAAGTTCCATATTTAAAGGAACTGGCTCAGCTGTCCCGAAGACTTGAATTTCACAGCCTTGGGTACCAGGTGGGCTTTACACTCGGGTCATCAATCCGGCTCTGGTTGATGCGTGTGGTTTGTCATATTTGGAAAAACTTATTTAATAGTATTTTGTGTGTAGCACTTGTGAGTGAAACTTTTAGAGGAATAAATATACAGAAGAACTTGGTTATGGAAAGAAAGAAGTTATGGAAAAAATGACGTAACCCAAGTAAAAGAAAAACTTTGTGAATTCGACAAATCATTTTACTAGTTGGTTTGTCTGTTATGGCATTATCATCTAATTTTTATTCGTAACTGTCAGTAGGTACATGCAAAAATAAAATAATTTGTGGAATGAACAGCATTTTTTCTTGTACTTATGTTAGTTATGGAATTCATATAACTTTTGCTGAATGATTTATATTGCGCAGCCTAACGAGTGCCTTGCGTTTTCATGGTTTTTATCGAAGGAGGCGATCAAGAATTGAGTCGCGATCATACATTTCCTCAACGCGCCCATCTTATACTATTATCTACGCGATCACTATCCTATCACTATTTTTCAAATGTCAGGATGCGAAACGCAGTGTAACGCAATTCCTGGCGCAACGACTGATCAACGGAGCAGGGGCTCAGATTTCGTGGTCGTCAGTCTTCTGCTGCAGGGGCAAATGACGTAATGGGTGACGATATCGATAAAGCGCAATAGAAGACCAACGATCACGCTCCCTGGGAACTTTGAGAATTTTCTTTGACTTTTCAACAATGGGTTACGAATAATAATCCTTGGATACAGATTACCGAAATAAGAAGCTACTCAAATAATATAAATTGAGCAAAAGTCGAGGGTTTGGTTTCACGGCAAACAGCCAGTGCTTGATCATTGATCATTTCCTAATTTTATCATTGTTTGAGTGGCACCAACAAAAATGAAAAGTAATAAGTATTGATATTGTGAACCTAATGATTGTTACAATCTCCTACAAGCCAACAAACAGTGAATTTTGGTGACTATTATGATTAAATAAAAATTGACGAAAATCTATGAGTGTTTATCAAGTAGGGTCAACATATGGTTGGTAAAACTGGCATTAAGCTAATTAGGGATAAATGGGTAATGGGATGAGGATAGTGTGAGGAAAAGGAAGAACGGTTCTAAATCGGAGGCATCGGAGTTTATCTTACGCATAACATTAGTGGGCCCACAGTTCGTCCGATGAATGCGGTACTCAAATCGAACGCGCGCCTTATTGGTGGATATCCGGAAACAAAATCTACTACCGAAGGATTTCAAACCCGGTTACGTACGTCGTTTGGGTAACCGTCGGTCTAGCCTTCTCACCCTCTGACAATCCGATGAGGAGTGACCTTCTGTTCGTCTCCATTCATTAAAGTTAATGATTCGACGGAACAAACGGGAACGCACAGGTAATGGTGCGTTGCTACTGACGGAAATTGTTATTATATTCTCTGCGGGTGCCTCGGGGATAGATCTGATGATAATGTCGTGCTTTCATTTTACGTGATACTGTGCGTGATACCCCTATTACTTTAGTGCTCGTGTTAGGGAACAATGCAAATTGTACGCAGTGATTAATACAGAATTATGTTCAACTGTTAAGAGTTAGTAAACAGTTAACAATTATGGAAACAACGTAATTCAGTGTGAAATAAGAAAAGGCTGAGGTCTCTAGGTAATTCTTGTCTATTAAATGACTGAAATGTGACGATGTTTATTAGAGATATCAGTCTGTACTGTTGCATTGTTAATATAAATAAACAAAAATATAACGGAACATGTCTTTACCGATGAACATGTTTGCGAAGCAATTTATTGGAACCGAAGAAACGACTGTTCCTTAAAAAAAATAAGAACGAATTCACCTGTCGTCGAGGCACCTAAAAATTAAATGACTACGACTAAAAAAGTAATTTGATGAAAGATGATTATAAACTTTCACTGTGTTATATATTTGAGGGACTGCCAAATTTTACACAGGAAAAGATTGAGGCAATTGAATCGTTGTTATAAGATGTGTGAAATGCCGTTAAAATGAAAAATCTCAATGAAAATGCGCGGAATATGTGGTCATTTGCTCCCAAAACATTTGGGAGAAATGCAGCAGAGGCTAAAATACAAAAAAAAATGTTTTCGAAGCATCCATGCGAGATATTCATCCAGTTAATAGGAACTACTTGTTATTTAATAAAAATATGTTTTATTAATATTATAATGTAAAACTTTTCATTTGGTTATAATATTTCGAAACTATAATATACTATTTTGCATTAATAAAGAGCACTCAACCTGTTGCATAATTATTCTTTTTTGGTAAATTATTTTTTAATACTATAGACCATAGCATAAATATAATCATTTTAATAAAGTTATGGGAAATGGATCATCGTAAATTCTATTTAAAAATCAATAAGAAGCATAATAATTGGACGGCTAAAAATAAAAAAGGGCATAATTAGTAAGTTTTTGAGAGGAAAACTGGGAGAACGTTAAAATATTGTCGTGTTGGACGTGAAAATGGGCGAGAGGTTCAGAGAATGAATGAATCAAGTAAATGAGCTCTAATTGAAGGATGAGGATTTATTTGTTCGCTCGAATCCTCGTTGGAGTTTTATCAATAATATTAGTGGTGCATTGCGAATATTAATGCGAAAACTTGGTTACGGAGCGTCATATCAACAAATTTACTCTGATAGTAAATCTCTCCCCCTACATTACACCCAAGTGGACTAGGTCTACGTGGTTATTTATCTATTTATAGGAATCCTATTTCATCACCTCTCCTCTCCTGTCTTCAAAATCAAAAGCAAGCAAATAAGGTTTTCATATCTGTCCTTTCTCTTGTCCATTACCTTTCGTTCCCGTTTTATTTTCAGACAGATAAAATGAGTCCGTTTATCGTCAGAATTTGCGGAGGCTTCACCCTAAAAAGGAAATAAAACTTATGATAATACTTAATTTTTAATTAAAGTTTATTCGAATTAAGCTTTAGATATTTAATGTTTACTTTTTCGTCTGTGTAAAATCATTTTTTAACATTCAGCGCCCTCTTATTGACTCAGTCGCGATTTTAGTCGCGAGATGAATTTTTTAATTAAAAAAATCGCTAATACACCTATATATTTTAATTAATTAACCAAAAATTTTACAAAGTGTTCATTCAACCCTCCTAGGAACGTGAAAAGCGTCAAAAATTGTCAAAAAATCGCGATCGTACCAATAAATCTTTTTTTATATAATTTAGAACTGAAATGTAATTTTATATTCAAATTGAATTTATTTGACGATGGATTAGATGGAATAAGGGACTGCCACAGTCTCAATCTCTCCTGAATAAAGCCGATTTATTATTATTTTAAAAAACAATTACATACGAATAATTTGTTTCACTATTGCATGACGATTTATTTCACAGTTTAGGCCTAGGCATTGGAATCTGAACGATTATTCATTTATTTCATCTAATTCCTTTTGTAATGTATTTATTCTAATGTTTCTCAACCTTTTCTGGTTTATTTCTTGCTCCAAGTACTTACTGCTGGACATTTTCTGTCTCCAACCCGATTAATGTTACTGCCGTAACGAGCTATTGTAAAAAAATCCATGACACCCTGTGTGGCTTGGTAGCCTAGTGGGTATAGCATTGTAATAATAACAGAAAGGTCTCCAGGTTCAAATCTCAGGTCTATAACTTCATGAGAAAAAAAATCATGGCGCAGAGAAAAGGACTGGTCCATCCACCTTGATGCGTTCATTTCACACGCCGTTGGCCTCGGTATTAATTGAGCTTATCCACACCCCTCAGACCAACCTTTAGATTGATTACTGCGGTTGTTTCAACCGGTTGACAACTCATGTGTATTACCTTAAAGGTTTATTTTCACTGTGGTCCACGTGAGCGTCTGCGTTACGCATTCCTTGTCTCGTTTTTCAGCCGTTCAGATGGTAGTTACGTAACCCTTCGTGCTTCTACTTCCGTCTCACTGCCGAAACTCTCCCTCTCCGATCTCATCATGCCGTTTCCCAAGGATCGATGTTGAAGGTGCGCTTTGCGCTGAGTGCTTGAGGCTCGTCATATCTCCCTGTTTACCGCGGCCCGGAGCCGGATAGAAGGGGCGGGGACGGCATTGGGCCGCTGCTCAGGGGCCTCTCGCTTCCGTGTGCAGTCCCCCTTCTTAGCATGAACTCTCCGCCATTACGTCGAAGGTGCGCTGAATTCCATGGCTACAATTGCCAGCAATCGGTGGTAACGTCGGGATTCGGCGAATGAGAAGGCCAACGCCCAAATTTTTTTGGGATTACGATGGAAGAATAGTTACATTTGAATATTTTGGTCAAACTGGTGAATTATTTTTCATGAGTCGTTGAAGCTAGACGCTGCGGGGAGGGGAAAAGGAAGTGAATCAGTCCTTCTTTACCCCCAAAGTAGTGTATATTTAGCGATATCTACCGAAGGGAGACTATTGTCTTGTAGCCTTTTTTTATGATAACCAATAATAATAACTAATGAATAATTTAGAATTATCCAATTAAAGTTCAACATGGGATAAACCTTAAGGAAAACACTAAAGGTGTGAATTTTGTTGCGATATGATAGCCAAGATATGGTAGCCAAGATACTATATCAATAACTATTCAATGAAATCTAATCTCAATTAAATGTTCTCTTTATATCAAAATGCATTCATTAATCTGAGTTTAGCTTGGGCGTATTCAAATTGTACGTAAATGTTGGAGGTTTTATAACTAGTGTTGATTATTGCGTATAATCTGGCGTTTAACATTCAAAATGTGCTGCGTGAAAAGTGTTGCCCGTTGTAAACACATTAATGTTCACACAAAGTAGTGTTTTTTACATTACATTTGAACTGTAAAATTACTATACATGTTGTAAAAATATTCAGTAGGATGTTGAGGATGTATACTATTATTCAAAAACAGAGAAGACGAGCCATTAACAATAAATGTCTTGCTATTTGTTTTCAGTAGTTTATTTAAGGAGATGATCCATTTATTTCCAAAGATATTATTTTGGATCGAGATTACATTATTCTGTCAATTCGGTATCAAGGTTTATACCAAATGTATAGATTGATATAAATAAGGGAACCAATTGTACAGAACTTCTAACGTACGTAGTCAGATCTCAGGAAGAGTATGCAACGAGTGGTTGATCAATTAGTGGTGTCCTAATTGGGAGTGGTAAATGGAAAAGCAATGAGTCAATATTATTCATCCCTTATTACTATTGGTAGTCTACCTTTTGAGTTGGATTTTGGAATGACACACAACGGTATATAACGGTACAACGTCATAGCATTTCTCTACCTCTCCTAGCGAAATGACTGGCAACGTACACTACACTAAACCCCTTCTTCGATTCCGCATGCTTCTTTCCTCCTTTCAATTTTCCGAACCTGCCTATCCTATTGCTCTTTCTTACCTCTTTCCGTCTTTAACATCCCATCGCCTATAAAAATGCCCTGCATACATGTTTCCTGCTTCCCTTGGATTTCATCCAACAATCTCCTATCCCTCCCCTCGTTTGTTTTCCTTTCTGTCCATTACACCTTTTACATCCCATCTCCACGCCCATATTTTAAGGCCTCCAATCTACGCGTATCATCTTGCTTCGACGACCAAATTTCTGCGCCGAACAAAATCACGTACCAAAGTTTTAATGAGTCTTTTCTTAACATCCTTACTCAATATCTCTGTCATCAATTCCATCCTCCTTGTGAAATTTCTGCTGTGGGAAAATACATTAAGACCTCTCTGTGACGTAAATTTATGCCAATATTGTTTTAATTTTGAATGCTTCGAAGGAATTTCGGACTATAGTATCATTTCACTCTGTAGTTAAGAAAGTGATTATTACTGCTGTGCCCAGTACAGGTTTTAAATCTTCGTCTTGATTGGTATTTCATTCGCCATATTAAACGACTCTGACGCAGTCTTGTATTATCATGGCAGTATTATTTTACATTACTTTCGCATGGAGAAGTAGATTTATTTTGAACTAATTATTCCAATCCATTGTGTAATTCCATGTAGGCTCTTTTTCTCGTTACGCCTAGTTTTTACGACATTTCTGAGGCCTCTGTGTATAGTCAGTCGTAGCCGCTGTCATTCGCGATTCAGCCGAGAAAAATGTGTTTCAATCTCTAGATATCGTATCTTTAGAGGAAAAGAGTCAAGTTTCGAATCGAGGAAGTTTCGCCCCGAGGTGATATGTGATTATGTATCTTGTTGCTTTTCTGAAATTTTTCGAAGAGTATTTTTTCTCGTTCAGCTGTTTTTTCGAGGTCGGCGTTCACAATATCACAGGGAAGCTGTGGTCATGTGCGTTGACCAATTGCAATACATATTGAGGGAGATAGGAACATTCAAAGGGAAGGGAAAAGAAGTTCAGATTCCTTTTCACGCGAAAATTGGCAAGGACAGTCTGTCATTGAACCACGTTATTATTGAAAATGCTAAGCACTGCTGGAAGCTGTCAAGAATATGCATTTGCTAATATTCTAGTCTTCGACATTCACAGTCAAGCCGGCTCATGATGTAAAATGATCAGATGTTTCCGTCCAATTATTAACTTTGAACATAATGAGACAATCAGTTGACTTTCTATTTTGAAACAAATTTACCAAAAGAAAAAAATTCGATTTGCCTTTAACATAGCATTTTTCATCGGAATACTTCCACATAATTGAATAAATGTAAACATTGAAGACAAGATATGCATCTTACTTTACATTATGTTGGAGATTATTTATAATGGAAGTATGGCTTGGAGTAATTAATATCCATCTACTGCTATCAAAATTGTTTTTTATAATTGAAGAGACTTGGTGTAATATATTTTTAATTGAATATTTTATGTGAAATTACAGCTTTCATTTAAATTTACAAAATACGTTTTTTGTACTATCAATGTAATGAAAGAAAGCCTATTGAAAGTGTTCCTATATATTCTGATAATATGCGATTCTGATGAAAGGCTGATGATGGGTACTGCCAAGTATACTTGTACCCACTGGTACACAATTTCCGGGTAACTTATGTTCTGTTCTGGAGATTAGCATAATGTTTCCTATGTCGTTTTCTTCAAAATGTTATTCTCGTGCCGTTTTTCAGATTTGATGGGTATTCCTAACTCATTGGTTTGGAATTTGTAGGTATCTGAACCAATCTACTGAAGTTGTTATGCATTTCTTTGAATACGTATTGCACCTTCTTTGGCAAGTAATATGAAGTTACCACCTATCAAATTATATCGTTAATATAGTAGTTATTACTGGTGGCGACCGACAGCTAAGGTCAATTGTGCCAATAGGGATAGGTGGGTAACATGGTAGGAGTAGGATGTGCTATGATTGGGGAATGAATGGGTGGAGAGAAACCCGGCGCCGTCATTAGCCTACTCTTAAAGGAAAGCGCGTAAGGGCCACACAATTCAACATCTCAACCGATGGACTGCGTAGGACGACGAACCGAAATCGTCGAAACGTCAATGACAATTCGTGAGTGTGTGAATATGTACTCGTATGTGTGTGCACGCTAACGTATGTAATCCCCGAATAACAGCTAAAACACTCAAGTCTCTGGACATGTTTTCAGTAAAGTGCAATAATGGCCAAATACAAGTCCTGGAAAAATTGAATTCGAAATCGAATGGAATTGATTTCAGTTTAAATTAAGTTTTTTTTGGTTGGATTTGATTGGTTTTGGTCTGTACTAAATTGTAATGAACCCAGAAAGGTGTATTGTTTTAAAAATATTCCTTGTCCTTTAGTGTAATCGGCGTAGGTATTATTTGGATGAGATTTAAGTTTTTTTATTAATGAATTAATTAAAATGTTTTAAATGTTTTGCGCTTGCGTTGACTCAATTTGGTGGGAACAATGACCAGCTCCCGTCAATGAATCGAGAGAAACAGGAAGGCAAAATAGTGAGTAAAGTTATTCACCAACTTCGAGCATAGTCTCGGCTAAGCGGACGGATCGAACGGTATTCATTCCGTATACCATTTTCACTGCGGTTTTAATCCGAGGGAAGAGGAAATACAGGTAATAACTGTAATACATTTCCTATGAATAATGGAAATTCGTCTAAGCGTTCGATTCCCTTCATTTGTGGAAAGAAAGGCCAATTATCAAATACGTGTTTTAACAGAAATATATGCAGTCGTCTGCGCGTGATGTCATGGCAGGGAAATGCGAAGGGATGCATTCAATTTCCACTAGCATGTTTAAAAATAAATGAAGTAAGCAAAATATTGGATTCGCAAGGGTGCTTCATAACTTGAATTCGCTCTATTTCCCCGGGTCACATGCAGATTCAAACTTCCCAAATGATAACTCTCTAGGAACAGCCATTAAAGAGACTGATAATTTCACACAACTCTAAGAAAGTATGTAACAAAGGGGAAGTACGATATGAAACAATATAATGAAACGTATTACTTTGATTTTTTCACCACCAAAATGGCGGAACACAAGAATTATAAATATAAAATATCGGTAATCGATACGTGTGTGTTGGAAACAGGGCCAGACTTGTTTTATATTTTGAAAAATCTTCGTGCAGTTTATTCCAGTAGTCATGCCTTAATCAAATTCACCCTAATTGATTAAAATGTAGCGTAACGTGAAAAATCACGTACGCTGCAAAAATGTGATAAAACTGCAAGGAAATATAAGTATAAGGATGGGCAAAAAGAACGTGATTCCATGTGTATTAGGAAATCCTTGAGCATCCATGGAACCATTGTGTGGACGGGTAAATTTTATGTATGCAAAATTGAAAGAAGGGAAATACCCGCATTACCACTATCGGTGTTTCCATGCTCTCTAGATCAATAGGGGATCCGGGAAGAAAATAGGCCATTATTTCATAGTTTCTCCTTCATCAGCAAATGAACTTGAAGATTCATTTGAGCTTTAAATTTGGATATGTCATGCAACACATGACATTCCATGAAATTCTCTCCAAGAGAATCCTTACATATCAACCATTAATCCTACGCTGAAACTTTTCGTAGTCGCTAGTTTGACCTCCCTGCTTTAAAAAGTATTACGTACTTCTCCGGATAAAGTCACTTCAATTAATTTTCATGAGATTTATTACTCCATGAAAAGCTCACAATTCTCCTTAATATCCGCGACTATCTTTGCATAAACGTTTCCAAGCAGGTGAACGATGTCGGATGATAGGGACATCAGTTACGCTGCGGGTAACATTTTGACATGCATACTTAAAACCTTATGCGATACAATTTACTAAATACAGTTTAAGTTTTTATTTTAAGGTTTGAAGGGTTACAAAAGGGTCTTTAAATTCAATGAAAGCATATGACTTATCCTCGATGTTCGCTTTTTGTAGAATATGAATTTGGTATGCGCGGCGAATTTTCTCATTTTTCTTGTTTCATTTTATTCGGAGCCGAAGATGTGTGTCGTTTCCTCCCTCTCCTGCATCCGTTATTTTTTTGTGTTGCGAAATGTCTTCACCCCTCGTGGATATTTTAAATTTTAGATTTATTTTTTTTCTTTAGGAGATCTGCATTTAGTAATTACAGACAATAAGGACCTCTCATTTTCCGATGTTTGTAGCCGTTATCTTGTCTATAAATCCATTAGTTTTCATTGATTTTACATGGAATACATCACGAAGTCGTCGTCTAAGGTTTAGTAAATTGATTCACGCTCTCTTTTATAAGAAAACATGGATAGCTACAGATCAATATGATATATAGATCAATATGATTTTATATATTAACTTTTGTGATTACTTGGGATTACCTGGCACTGTCTATCTGCACATGTAAATTTTACTAACAAAAATAATATACGATATTTAAAAAAGCATGGATTAGCACGTACATTGGTTCTGAAAATTATTGAAAACATATCGAATAAAAAATGTAGGAATAAAGTGAATAAGTTCAAAACAAATTACAAAATATTTTTCTTCAATCATTATGAAATATGCATATCAATGTTTTCAAAAAAATAACTAAGAAATACAAGTAATTGTACGTGGAAGAAATTAATGACATAATTTGATGACCTTCTTCGCTTCAATGATCATAATAATTTTCTTTTCAATCATCAAATGAATAATGTGCAACTTGTTTCTACACCATCATCAATGAAACCTGTGTGTGTAATTTACCCCATTAAAATTTTGATAAATATCATATTCAAAGACTCAGATGTTGCTAATTTAATTAACGTATTAATGTGTGGAATGCGATCCTAATTTGTGATTAAAAAGGGGGGAAAAAAGGGAATATTAATCTGGAATATTGTCGGGCCTCAAAAATTTGGAATCGACCTCCCAAGGCTGAATCACCAGCGATTCTTGAGAGACGCTTGAGTGTGGATGGCTTCAGGTGCGTCTTAAGCTCGCTGGTCGACTGGATGAGTTAACTCAGCTGGCACGCATGCTCTTGTATGCACTAACTCGCGGGGCGTGTGCTAAGCACATTGAGGTGCTCATCCATCCCCCCCTTCGGCGATTGCAAGCGACACGTGCTCATTCGCGAACACTTCAGATCATGCCGTTGTCCCAAGTCCATTCGTGTTCCCAGGGTGTGTAGTCCCTGCGTGTTTCCCCGTTAATAGCACCACTAGCTCCAATAATGGTGCCAATCGGATCGAACAACGCATATGCGACGCGCTTCAGAATACAGAACTATCGCCTGCATTCAATTTTCGTATTTGTTATGTGAATTTACAGGTTAAGTTGATCCTCAAACATTCTGCCCAGTCATCTTTAGAAATTTACAATTCTTTTCTAATGAACATAACCGGTAGCCATAGTATTTTTATCTCATTCCAATACTGTATGCTAATATGGTATTACTGTAGGATTATATATTAGTGCTATAGGATTATGTAGTACTGTAGGATCATATAATAGATACGTGCATACTTTTGGAATATCTAATAGCACTGTGCGATTATATTATAATAATGTAGGATGATATAGTAGCATAGTATTATGTATTTTCATCTCATTCCAATACTGTAGGATTATGTAGTAGTACTGTAGCATTAAATAATATTGCTATAGGATTATGTAGTAGTATTGTACGATCATACATGTATGATAGTAGAAAAAGATTATATAGTAGATAATCCTGTTACGGTATGACGACTGCTTATTGTGGGATATTCGAGAGGTATTTGCTGAGGCTTAAAATATTAATCAATACCGTACGAAAATAAAGATAAAAATGTCTTAGAGAAATCTTTCCTCATTCTACGTTGGCATCTGGATCTGTATTTATGTACTGTACATCTTAATATATGTATATACGCTAGTCTACTAAGCAGAGAATGATTTTAGCAGACCCTAATGGCTGTTACACTCTGTCTTGGTTTTCTTAAAAATAATCACTTTTTTCTTTTTCCCCGTATACCTACTACATACCTCTCTTCACCTCGTATAAAATGTGCTCTTTTCTTTTCACTTCTTACAAATATTTTCCTTTCTACAACGACTTTCAATGCATTCCATGGCATCTTAATATCTCCTTCAACTACGTTTATTTCCTTCTTCGAATTTTATTTTATTATTATGAACTTATCTCCTCCCTTTCCATATCGCTATCATGAATAGACGTACATATAGAATTGTAAGCGTTTATTTAAAAACTAAGGAATTTCAGCATCGTTCCGGAGAGCATAATTGCCGCCTTTTTAACTGGTTTTGCTATTTTTTTTGAAGTTCCACTTTTGACTTTCAGTTCAAGGTAATCCTGTACACTTGAATCGTTAAAGTTATAGAATTTTTCGTTGGCCTCCGCGACAACGGTAATATTAAGTTAAATTAGTAAAATAGTAAATACTAACCGAAAGCGGATCGTTCAAATTATCAAAAGCAAAACATTACTTCAGGTGGGATTGGATATCATGAGTCCATTAGCTAGCATCACCTGCAAGATGAAATAACCGGGTTTTGGGTTAAAACTAGGTAATTGGTTGCCCCAGTTCCTTCGGCAATTTTCAAGGCTATTTGCTGTTACAAGTCCTGCGGTACTTTTTCCAGAAATATCAATCGACCTTAGTGTTTTTTTGTCAATTAGAAGAAGACATAATCTATCCCAATCCGTCGGCTGCCTTGTTATAAATCAATATGTTAACATTCTATTGCCATCCAAACTCTAATGGTTTTCGAACTTTTAAGTTAAAAAAAAATTATTAGACAAACTGTACCTGGATAAACTCTTGGCGGAGGCATTGGCAGACTTTCCAAATACATTGATTTTCTTATATCCCATGCCTTTTCTAATATAATAATTTTTCGTTATCAAACCATCAGTCAGATATTGAATTAATACATTTAATTCAATGATTATTGCATTATAAACTCGTCATTAAGATAGAGATGAAATTTTTTGGGTAATATTTTTGATACTTCAGTACTTCCTACGGAGATAATTATTCACACCTTTGATCATCCGTGGTAATTGATCTCTCATGATCCGCCCGTGAATGGAACACTTGGGCCTAGAGTTTGCGTTAGCTTTACGAAAAAGGCATTTCGTTTTTCTTTCGTTTTCCCATGATTACCTACAATTTTCATCGGTGACCGAGATACGACGTAAGATTTTTGTCGCACCTGTGTTCCTTCCGCGTTTAACGCGGTCGTGTTAAAAGTAGCTTTTTTATTGACTCACCTTCTCAAACATAAGGGAAAAGGTTGTTAATTCAGACATGTAATCCCACTAATGTAAATCAGTAGGGAGGTGTGAGCGCTACTCTAAACCTGCAATGATACAATTCCTTATGCGGATAATTGTCGAGGTATTAGCAGAGGCTTACAATGTTAATGAATACCGTATGCCGGTAAAGATGAAAATATTTAGAGAACTATTTCCTCATTATTGTACGTTAGGATATATTCTTCGGAGATATTTTCATCCACTTAAACTTCCAGTATAAAGGACCGTCACAGAAAGTGTTCTGCCCTCTGTGTAAATACGATCATCAACTCAAGGCTCATTTGGCCCTCATCCAGCTTTTTCTTTCAACTCCACATGTTTCTCAGCCAACATACCTAAATTAATTTCTTAAAATAATTCCATTTACGAGTACCTCTGCCCTAAGTAAATTCCCCTCCCAATGTATGTATGAGTACGTTAAAGTACGCCAAACGAAAACTTTATTTTCATATGTAAATGCTTCGTAATCCTCATCAGTATTTCACTCCGTAGGTAGAAGTTTGGTTGACCACCCTTCAGCTGCTCTTCCCTTTCTAGTGCCCTCTTGCATCCTGTTAGGTCTTCCGTCGAACTTTTCCGTCCTCTTTACTTGACCTTCCCCGTGGGAACATCCTTTCTAATTCCCCTTCTATTATTCTCCTAACACATTTATCACGTCTCAAGGGGTGACCAAAATAGCTGGCTCTGTTATCCTCCATCTTTTCCTTTCTTCATTTACTCTTCTGGATGTTTCTTCACTCCGTATTTATCCCTAGGTTTTATCATCTGCATTCACCTCCCACACGAAACTTGTGTTTTTCTTATTCTAGCGAAGTATTTTCCTCTTCGTGGTAAAACAACAATCTGGATTGCCGTAGACTGGCAGTAATTGTTAAATAGTATGTACGAGGGTAAGATGAAAAGTTCTCGGCCTGACACAGGTGGCGTTCCAATCAGCGAAAAATTGTGATTCCTGCCTGGGTGCACGTGTCCATTAGTTCGTAAGGCAAGTTTCTACTTGTTCTATCAAGTAGTTCGTTAACACGTATTGTTGCAGTAGGCGTCTTGCGTATTTTTCGTTAAAATGAAAAAAACTTGAATTTCCTGCGGTCGTGAAATTCTTCGTTATGGATGATGGATTAACCCAAAAGGATATTCATCAGAAGTTTTCAAAAGTGTACGGGGACTCTGCACCTTGAATGTTAACCGTTAAAAAGTGGGCAGCTGTATTTAAACGTGGTCGCACATACTTTTAAGAGAACCCATGTGAACGACGGCCAAAAATTGCAACCACACCGGAAACCATCGAAAAGACGCACGATATCGTGTTGGATGATAGGCAAGTGAAGGTGAGCGAGATAGCTAAGGCCGTGTGGATATTGGAACAAAGGGTGTGAAACATCTTGCACAAAGAATTAAGGGATGCTAAAGCTCTGCGCAAACTGGGTGCCGCATTTGCTGAATGCTGATCAAAAGCAAATCCGCGAACGATTTTCGCAGCTATGTTTGGACCGATTCAAGAGGGAACCGACGGATTTTGTGCGGTGATTTGTCACCATGGATAAAACATGGGTCCATCATTACACGCCAGAAACCATACAGCAGTCGAAGCAGTGGGTGGAATCCGGTGGTTCAGCGCCAAAGAAAGTGAAGTCGATCGCATCTGCATGAAAGGTCATGGCCAGTGTGCTTTGGGATGCGAAAGGGATCCTGTTAATTGATTACCTTGAAAAAGGCAGAACAATTACAGGCGATTATTACTCCAACCTTCTTGACCAGCTGGATGCCAAAATTCGTGAGAAGAGGCATGGCTTGAAGAAGTAAAAAATAATATTTCACTAGGACAACCTGCTGTCACCTGCTCACAAAGTTACGTTGGTGATGGAAAAAACTAGGGATTTGGGGTACGATTTACTCGGCCATCACCCCTTTTCTCCTTAATTAGCACCCTCAGACTTCCATCTGTTCCCAAACTTGAAGAAATTTGTTTCTGGGAAGCGCTTCGCGTCCAATGAAAAAGTTGAGAGGGCCGTAGATGGATATTTTCACAGTCTTCCAGAATCTCACTTCCGAGCAGGAATACTGATGTTGGAGAAACGCTGCATCAAGTGCGCTGAAGTGAAAGGAGGTTATGTAGAAAAATAATATCATTTTTCAACTAAAAATAGCAGTCTTCTATTGTCAGCCCGAAAGCTTTTTCACCTTACCCTCGTATTTAGCTGGAAAGTAATTTGGACCAAAATGGGCTCAGCTGTGTTAATATCGAAAGAATATGTGCGACTGAAAAATAAGCTTTCAAATAAAAGAACAAAATGAATAAAGACTCAAATTCTATAGAGTAAAAAGTATAACATTTGTCATATTTCAATATAAAGCGTAGTTCAGTCTGACTCGGAAACGTTTTCTTTTAGAAAATACGATCAGAGGGAATTTGAATCTATTGAAATGCGAGTGTTTGGAAAGGAAAAAATTGTTTTCCGAAACAAATGAAGAAAAAGAAATCACGGATAGGATTGAGGAGAGGGTAAGTTGAAGAAGAGAGAAAAATTGGATAGGGATGCTAGGGAGTTTGTACGGTTTTGAAAACTGTAAGGTAAGGGATAATCTGAGGCATGCTGGAAAGAGGGAGGAAAACAAGAGCATTTTAGCTTCATGAAAAGAGATGGAAAATCACTAACTTAAGACAGAAATAGTTCCCATAGAAAGATTTCGAAAGAATTCCTCGATTTAATGGCGTATTAACTATGTTCCTTAAACATAATATTAGTTTTCATCTGTGACAATGAGGTATTGGATGTTGTAAACGCTTTGGAGAAAGCATCATGCAATATTACAGTGGCGTTAGATAGCTTAAAAATAGTGCCAGTGAATATTTTCTCACTTAAAATACCAATTGAAGGTGCATTGCCTAATAATGTGTTTTAAGAAAATTACTCGTATATAAGGTTCAAATATATGCGGATTCAATTAAGAAGACCAAACAAGAGCCTATGTGGGACTCCAAATTGCTGGCGGAAAAAGACAACAGGGAAAGATGCTCCACGGCCATTGACAGTAACCTAGGTGATGAAGGAGAAAGGAACACCGAAGAGAGATGAGATGAACTGAAGAAGGCACCCGAAGAAGTTGCAGAAGAGCAACTGGTAAGAAAGAGAGCAGACACGAAGAAACCATGGATCGCGGCGGAGATAAGGGAACTAGAGGAAAGAAGAAAATACAAGAACGCCAGGAATGATGATGAGGAAAGGCCCTATTAGAAGCTTAAGAACCAAGTCAACCGAGAATGCAAAAATACGAGGGAGAATTGGATTGAAGGCTGCTGCGAGGAAATCAACGAAAGTATGAAGAAGGGGAATACCGACACAGAATACAAACTGGTGAAGAAACATTTCGGAGAAAAGACAATGAAAAGCAACAACATCAGGGATGTAGACGGGAATATACGGATAGAAGGTGAAGATATTGGCAATAGATGGAAGCAATACGTTGAAGAACCCTACCAAGATCCTAGGCCGCTGGAAGAAAACCTGATGAAGGACGAGAGTAAAACGGATTACGAAAACCAGAGCCCATATATACTGAGGAGCGAATTCGATAGAGCAGTAAAAGTTATTAAGAAAAACAAAGTTCCTAGAGAGTACAAAATCGACGGAGACATCATCAAGGCATTCGGAAACAAAGGCAAGGACAATCTGTATAGGATAGTCAAAGATAGCTACAAAGACGGAAGACTTCCTGAAGACTCTCATAGGAGTTTGATGGTCGCGATAAAAAAGAAGACGAGGACAGAGAAATGTGAGGAACACCGAACCTTGAGTTTGGTGTCACATACATCAAATATACTTACGCAAATAGTAAGTCGAAGGATGGGAAGGAAAATTGAAGAGAACCTATTGGAAAACCAATTTGGCTTAAGGTAGAACAGAGGACCGAGAGAAGCCACACTCTATCTGAGAATCATGACAGGGAAAACAATGCATGTGAACAAGCAACTGTATGTGGTATTCGTGGACTTGGAGAAAGCCTTCGACAATGTGGAATGGAACAAGATGTTTGGACTGCTGGGAAAACTCGGGATAGATTACAACGACAGAAGAATAATTTATCAGATATGCAAGAAGCAAGTAGCCACAATGCGAATGAGAGATGGAAGCCATATAGAGGCTAAAATTAACAAAGGAGTTCGACAAGGATGCAACCTCTCACCTGCATTGTTCAACATGTACCTGGAGGAGGCAATGAGAGAAGCCCAATGCATCGGATTAAACGGAATTGGATCCATGGAGAATAGATAAACATTCTTCGCTTCGCCGACGATATTGCAATGATAGCAGAAAAACAGGAGGATCTTCAATGGTCACTAAACGTAATGGATCAAGTTCTACAAAGATACAACATGAACTTACACAAGACGAAGACTAAAATCCTAGTATGAGGAAGAGAGAAGCGGAATACAGAAGTCACACTGAAAAGACAAAAATTAGAGCAAGTGGATTCCTTCACCTATCTCGGAAGTACCATCATATGGGACGGAAGAAGTACTACAGATATCAAGCGAAGAATAGCTCAAGCTAAGAGAGCATTCACAATGAAAATACAACCGCTGTGTTGAAAGAAGATAGAACTACAGACGAGGAAACAATACGTAGAAACATTGGTATGGAGCGTGGCATTCTATGGATCAGAAACATGGACCATCGGAAAATGGACCAGAAAAGACTAGAAGAAATGAGAAATCTGAAATAAGAAATTAAGAAGAATATAGGAAGAATAGACGAAGGACGGACCTTATGGAAAACCGTAGAGAAAAGAAGAACCAGATAGATTGGCCACACCCTAAGTTTCAATGAATTCGTGATGAATATAACAGAAGGGAAAATAGAGTGAAAAGTCCCTAGAGGAAGGCAAAAGGATAAATACATGGGACAAATAAAGAAGAAAGTATATATTCAATTGTTCCCGGCTCAACCTTGTGGAAATTCATTTTAATAAAATTAAGAATACAAAGTAACTTTCCACTGTCCTTTATTAGCGTACAACCGGTTTCAACGCTCAAGGGTCATCATCAGGTACGTGATGATGACGCTTGAGCGTTGAAACCGGTTGTACGCTAATAAAGGACAGTGGAAAGTTACTTTGTATTATTAATTTTATTAAGAAAGTATATTGCAAAAATACCAGGAAGTAAGCCAATTAGCATCAGATAGGGTAGGATGGAAGGCTGCAGTCAACCAATCTTAGAATTGTACGACCAATGATGATGATATGCGGATTCACTAGTACCCTGCATTGGTATTGCGTTCACACGTTGAGGTCGAGTTTATTTTAAATTTAATTGTAATTAAACTCTCTGAACTTCTGCTATCTCATTTCAGTGCTGTTTTCGTTCAACGGAAGTACATCCCCAGGACCAACTTCATCGATATCTATCTGGCTAGAAACGGTAAGAGTAGTTTTTATTCATTTTCCCATGACTGATGGTTACTTAACTGTAGCATTTTAATGTGATTTTTTTTATTGAGAGAGTTGACGCACGCAGGATAGATAGGAGAATAACTAGTAGAGAAATGTAGTCAATGCGGATACGCATTATGCCACATTGGATTGGAAGGGCATATAATTAAGTGATCCATTCAAATTTTACGTTTAAATAACTTTGCACGTATGCTTCCATAGAAAAAATTATTAATTTGGCACTACGTTCCATCGTGCCTTTTTGTCGGCATCTCAAAGTAGAATCAGTTCATGTAATTGTGACAGCATTGATTGATGAATTCGAGTGAAATCTGATGAATTTCGCATTTGGGAAGAGTTAATAATATAAATGATATTTGTCCATATTAAAATTGTTTGTAATTTTCCACAGAATAAGTCTGTGGAAAATTACAAGCACTTTTAATATGGACATCAAACAATTCCACGAAGTGAAGCCTGAAAGTGTAAATTATATTGATGATAATTGTTCATTGGCACGCAATATTGCAATCTAGCCTCCAATTCATACAAGACCACTACGGTTCTTACGTAAAAAACTTTACTTTCACTTACAAAAATATCTCTTTTTTTGGGTTATCGAAGAATATTTCACGTGATAGAAAGCTTCAAATTGGAGCACCTCATGCATGTATTTAATGTGTTGGGTTTATGGAGTTGGTAGATTTTTTGATGAGCCGCATTTGGAGAATCGGCAAACTATGACTTAATCCAGGCGAGTGTAAAATTTGAATGCAAATGAAGGAGTTAACGCTTTCTTTTTGAATTAATATTTTAATTAGAAAGCGGAAACTAGAAAGTTATCGCAAATATCGTACATCATTTAGCGTGGTGATAGGGGAAAAAATACCTTTCCATAAAGATACTGTGGTATTCGAAGCAACCGTACTCTTTCCTAATTCCATCGTATTTACCAGAAAACTACTTTCGCGCAATATTTAGGGAGTGTTGATTATGACGAATTATAGCAACTATTTAAGCATTCAATTAATCAGATGTGTTATTTTAAGGAAAAAAAAACATCCACGACATGAAGTATTATATTAAAATAGTCTTGCTTTGAGCGCTCAGTAATCATACGGGTGTAATTATGCGGGGTGATTGCCTACTCTGCCCCATTGTATGCTCTCGACTCCATTTTTGCAGGACAAGTGTCTGCTTTCCCAGCGGCGTGCTAATTACGCTGAGTAAGACGTATTAAATTGAGCGTAATACGCTGCATATTCGGTCAGCGGTAAAGTAATTGCAATTTTCCGAGAGGGTGTAACACATTCCTTGCTATCTCGGTTCGTGTGAAGCAGTAGGTATACCCACTTCTCTGGGGGTCAGTTTTGTACTCCGTGTGATAGGTGAGATTTAAGTTCGTTTTTAAATTTATTTGTGTAGAAAGGGACGTATTTCAACGGCTCCGAATGTTGAAAGTCAGTGAGTCAGAAACTCAAGAGCTGAGGACTACCAGGTAGTGGAAGTGATCACTAAAAAACCCCTGGAAAAATTGAGGCTTCACCAATGCCTCCTAAGTGTTCAAAGGCTGTGACGAAAATAAAAAAAAGCCTTCAGTGTTTTGGACATGCTAACTGAAGGCAGAAAGAATATAGAACAGAAACTATATTAGTAAAGTTATCGTCTCCGGTTTAGAAGATGAAATGATCTTTTCTTTAAAAAAAAAGACGGCGACTGTACAAAAGTTTGATCAGGAAGTAGAGCATGAGGAACTCTATTGTCCTTAGCCGACATGGGTACTCTGCAATAAGAATTCGCAAAGAGTGCGAAAATATTATCTACATTTAATTGCGACAGCATCCGTCTTCCTTTGTATCATCCTACTGTAGCCATTGTTAATACTTAGCAGTATTGTCAATTCGCATACTCGCGAGCACGTCACAGTCTAGCTTGCAAGGAAAATTTCTTACCCGAGGGGCAAAAATTTTTGCGTCATCTAAAGATGACCCACTCATCTTGTGAATCATCTAATGTCTAGGTAATGAATGTAAAAACCATTATTTATAGCCCTGCCCTGAAAAGTCTGAGTTAAAACGGGATTTACGTTAAATTTAGTAATAACTACATATTTGATCATTTCTGTCGTGTATATCTTATTAAGTGATAGTAATACATATATGCTATGGCCTTTTCTTCTATTCCACCCCTTAATGTACAATCGACTCAGATAAATTTCGCAAACGAATAGAACTTATTCAATATGTGATTTGAATTTCAAGTCGTAATCTTTTGGATATTCCTCAATATTTTGAAATCCTCTCCTTTTACCCAAAAGAGAACTATTTGCCAACAGAATTACTTATATGCTCATCAAAATAATACATATCTTCTTCATCGTTTTAAAATAGTAGCCTAGATATTTCCATATTAATACTCCATTTATATTTTGATTGTGGTTCTATCAACCATTCTGATTATCCACGTTCACGTGATCCGTTAATCATTACAGTCATCCATATCCATTGGCTTTTGTTTTGATGGCCTTATTGCTGGCCATTTAGTTAACAGCTTGACCAAGGTTTACCGTTATTTTTCGAGGATGTTAAGTAGTGGTGTAATCAGGAAATAATCGGGGATTCAGCATCGTTTACATTTTTTGAGACAGGACGCAAATGCCTTTTTCACAATTGCTCAATCACCATTTTTATCTATTGAACCGATACTTTTTTAATATTTCTGCGCGAACGGAATGTACAGTTTTATGCATTAACAGCAGTGAAAAGCATCGAATTCCCATGGCGTACGTTATACTGACCGAGAAGTGAACACCATTTGGAAAATGTGCTTTCAATGGGCGGACTAGAAACATCGTTGCAATTGAGCATCCTTCAACATCGTCTTCTACATGAAAACTCCTAGGGCATATTCGTGCTTGTCCACATAGCGGCCGACTTATGAAAATGATATTGATATTAGTTATATCCCCACTGAATCAGATGTTATAGCTTATTCTGCTGGTTAAACTATCGATTTTCGTGCTGTTTTCAACCTTCTGCACGATGTGCTAGTATTTAGGATTAAAGGATTGTATTAGGCAGTGAAAATGAGAGTCGTGGTAATGCACTGAGAGATTTGGCACGTAGTGTGAAGGGAAAATAATCGTTTTGTTTTCACATTTGCATAGATAATATTTCAATTGCTCTTTTGAAATTGATTTTTTTACATTGACGACTCTCGGCTTGTACGACGTGGTTGGTGTGTTTAAGAGTTGTTAAAAGTTGCAGAGTTGAATCCATTTTGTCTGGTGTGTTAGTAAAGTTTCTTACCTTAACATTTTCAACTGACAATGGCTTATCAAGCACGTAAGTTAAAATTTATCACTTGAATTATATTGCTAATTGTGGTTAGCATATGTGAATGGCCTAATGGGTGGATATATCAACGCAATATTTTTAGCTTAGCTCTTAGGAAACATTTAAAAAATATTATTATTCACCGTACCAGTAAGGAAGGGAATTAGATTTAATATTGTGACGGAACTTAATAAAGTGATGGGGTCGGAAAATTCCCTCTCGGCTGGAAATGGAATTTTTTTGCAAATTTATCCGTGATTCTGCTAAGAGCTTCAGTATTGTTCACTTCTCACATCAAGACAAATTTACCTATGACATAAAAAAAATGTTTGTGGTTTGACCTCATCAAGTGATGAATACCTTGGTGCTACTTCATTTGTAAACTCCAGTCTTCCAGTCCAGTTTTTCTTCTTCTGGTTTAGCCTTTAAATATCTTTTAAAATCTCCTTCTAGCTCTCTGAGAATTCAAGAACAAGGTTGAAAATTATGTATCGGTACATGTATAAAATAAAGTGATAAATAATTTTTTTTGTTATCTGATGTATCTGAAGAGTGATCGAATAAATAAACTTTGGCTATTCGTATTGAGCTTGAGCCGTTCAGAAGGCGCTTTTAGCGATTGCAATAGGAAGCCACGGGCTTTTTTTTTTAAAGCTGTTACTGATTTCAGTTTAATTCATTACAGGAAATATTACGTTTGGTATTCATCGAATGCTTAAAAAATTTGCATAATTGACAGATTTATAGAGGAGTAGATACAAGCTGTATCTGATATACGCACTGGATGGTCAAGGCCGTCATTTAAAAATTATTCGTCCACGCAGTCATCAATATCGAATTGTGTATCTGGTAGGTCAATAGCAGACATTGGAGCAAAAAATCTGCTTCATCGTCCTGTGCTAATTTATTTGTTATTCTTTTTTAATACGTTGTTAAAAGTGATGAATTTTTCCTGCTGGAAAAAATTCACTAGAGTTTAATGGCTTTAAATGTTCATATCATGATGTGGTGACGATGTTAATGCGCATTGTCATTTCACGCAAAATACCCTGCTTCGGTTATCATCGTTGGTAGCGGTGTTCCGTTGACCATCGACGTCTTGGTCCTTTTGGCCTTGTGTCGTGATGACAACGTTTGGAACCTAGAAGGTATACCATTCGTCGGACATAAAGGACGTTATATTTTGATCCTTTTTTCCGTTTCGGAAAAATGTTAATGCTGGCGTCGGGTTTTCATCCTCCCCTCATCCTCTCCATCGTCTTTCCCAAATTCTTCTTATGATAAAGACGTAGTTTTATCCCAGCTGCCGAAGTACCTGCGAGAAACAACAGTTGATTCGTTCTCTCCTCTACTATTGAGCATCTAGTCCCAGTGACCTGTTCATTGCGTGACCTTGAGTCCGTGAATAGCGCCCATACTGGGAAGGTGCCTCGGGATTCGTGTAACCTTTTTTCTGCTGACTACGATGGTTAGCGGAAAGAGTTTATTTGTTCGTAGGCCCTTATTACCTGACGCAAAATGTACCTCGTCATCAATGTAGGAGATGATGATTTGCCGACTCGGCTACCTGAGAAATATTTCATTTCTTGCCCTCCCTTGTCCATTAACCCAAATTCCCTTCGCCCCTAATAGCCTAACTGAACTCAATTTGTCTCAAATTCGAAGACCTCTGGTAAGGTTTTAATTAGTAACTGACGTATTAGGTGGATAGAGTTTTTCCTTACTCTAATGGTTTTTTGTGGTTTTATATGTGTAAATGCGATGGAGTTCCACCGCTGTCACTAGTCTGAATGTCGGTATTTCCGATCATCATAAAATATTTGGATATTTTTCCAAAAAACTAAGAAATGTCATATTATTGCTAATTATTGCTATGTCGGTTTATTAATCGCCTATTCCTTAGAGATTTTTTACAGTGAGATTTTTACGTGAAAAACTTTATTTCACATCAAATACCTACCCTTTACATACTATTTAAGTTTTGTCGTAGTGGTCATTGTAGTGGGCCAACGAAGTACGAGATTATGTTGCACCTCCAGTTAGATCACGCTTCAATATATTACGTAATATATAGCAAATAAAAATAATATATTTTACTCCTACTCGTATAGTCGCTAGAAAGGCTCTAAATTCCCACGGTACGCGGTAAAAAAAATTCACTGTCATGATGTAAAAATGATATAAATTGTTAAAATTAATGAAACATGAAAGTAATCTGTAAAAATTTAAATTTCCTTGAAAAAGCAGGATTCTTCACTTTGCAAAGCAATTCTTCTAGGAGTCTATGTTTTGTTTTTTAACCATCCAATCATTCTCATTTCCCCGTGTATGAATGATTTCCCTAATTAATTTATTCTTTTGCTCTCTCCGGATGTAATTTCTCCTTTTGGCAATGTCATAATTTTGGTAAAATAAATTTTCCCACCAAGTTCTCCCTCTCCCTTTGATTAACTAGAACTTAGATAAAGTAAACTATAAACATTTTTTGAAGGAAAAAATGTTCTCCAAGACTACCAAGAAGCGGTACATTTGTCTCTTAAAAATCCCAATAAAAGGTGTTTTGCGTAGTCGATGCTGTAGCATATGCCTTGGGCTCTTAGCTGAACTTCATATGTAATTAATGATAGAGAGTAAGTTGATTCGTGTAAAATGTATAGCAATTGAATAAGTTAAATTCTTAATAATATATGGGTGACTAAGACCGGTCATTAAGATATCTACCAAACTGATTTCAAATGTAGTACTCGTAGAATGACATAATTTGAACAGGATTGACTTAGGTGAAGAAATGGGGTTTAATATGAGAAATTCTTGAGTTAATTTATCATTAATACTGTAAATGTGGTATAATTTGAAACAGAGCTCAAAAAATGGAAGCCTTCACATCCGTATGACGGCTGTATAGGCCAGAAAAGAGAGGTCAAACGAAATAGAGGACAGAAAATAATATACAAGTTGGACTGAATAAAGGGAGACAGGAAGTATGTGTGTGGAGTTTCTGAATGATTAATTTGTAAGAAGGATGTTAGAGCATTTATTTAGTGTCATGTTGGGTGTGGCGCATGCAATAGGAATTTCTTTAAGGTAATGGTGTAAGTATTGTGGATCAAACGACGCTGTAACATTTTTTCCATTTGATTAGCTAAGAGTGCATTGCTTGGACCCTAGTTTGACTATCCCATTATTTAAACCCTCTTCCTTTGTTTTGGAAAAAAATATTGAAATAATACTTCGGTAGTAGACCCTTGAAAACTTGAATTAAACGGATATCTATTTTCAATAAAAAATTAAGACCTAGATACTAATGAGATAACTGCAGAATTGATGCTGCAGCCATATTATGGGGTACAATAATATGTTGTGGCAAAAACGAGTTGTTTAATATTGTTCGGTAGAATAAAACATAGTTATTTACTCCATTGTATATGTCTCTAGGAATAAAAAGAACTACGTTAGTTAAGAAAGCATTTATGAAGAGGTGTGAGTTGATGGCAGTTACCTTAAGTAAAGGCGGAAAGAAATTAATAGAACCTTAGTGTGGAGCATAGTATTTAATGGCTCGGAAACCTGGCCTTTGACGCGAGAGAATAATTGTCAATTGGAAGTTTTCAAGATGAGGGTGTGCGGAAGAATATGGAAAATGAAATGGACGGAAAGGAAAACAAACGATGAATTTATAGGCATGCAAGAGATACTGAGCGGCAATCGGACGCTGAAGACGGCAATAGAGAGTAGAAGGATAAGGGGAACACGAGGTAGATAGAGCTAGGGAATAGGCATTTTGATTGAATAAAGTGAGGTAGAAAGTATGCAGAGCTAAAGAATGAGTTTTTTTTCATGTGTTATGGGATTTATGGGAATTTTCTTGATTTTGAGCTAGGGCTTAAGATTACGCAGTGTCGTAATCCTCTTATAAACTTAGCACTACTAAAGCCCTGCTGGGCATTACATTAAATACACTGACACTACCCTAGTGCTAGTGCCTTATACATATTACCACACTTGTATTATTCATCAGCTCTGTATAGTCTACCCTTTCTATCTCATTTTCATTCCTTGGGACGTTTAAAATTCTCATCCTCCCTCAACCCCCTATCATCTTTCCTTTTATTTCCTTTTTCTAATTTTTCCCAATGTCCTCTTCTCTTCCCCTATCATGCCTAACACTCATTCCTAAGTCTTCCTTTCCTCTCATTTTATTTTCTCAAATCGTCTCACACCCTTTCAACGCCCCACTTCTCACATCTTTAAAGTTTGATGAAATTAATGAAGAATGCTAATATTTGCTACCCTTCGCCGAAGTACTATAGATCGGCATGGGCTAACTACTTTCGAGGGCACTGCTGCTAGGTAGTGGTTCTCAAAGCGTGCAGACAGCTAATATTCCCTTGCCAGCCTAAAAATTCATTTAGATGATTACGTAGAAAACTTACTTTATTTTCTCTCTTAGCGGGGACAAGCGGGGATGGATAAATAATTTGGTCCGTAGAAACCCTGTGGTCGCAAATTTGGTTCACACACCGTTGACGTTACTTATTCCCACTTCTAGTCTATTATTTGTCTTCAGAAATAACCACATGGTCAAAATTTGGATTTCTGGGAAAAGAAATCTGCCACTTCGTAAAAATGCAAAATTATTAAATCAATACCTTTAAAAAAGTACCTTTTCTCCATAAAGTTACTTTTTTAGCGTACGAATGAAAGCCACGCGACGAAAAATCCATATGAAACATCTAGTTACACCAAGGGAAATAAGTATAATTTTTTTTAAATTTCAGTGTAAATTTAGTTTCCTCCGACAACTTCCTCCTTTTCTCCAGCCCTCATTTATTGCCCTGGCTCATGCCTCGAATTTAAGCGTTCAGTTACGTTAATGAAATAGTCGCAACGGAATCCTTTCCACAACTACGAGATGACAGATCTCATAGATTTCAGAATATCATTCAGGATTAACATCAAAGCAGCTGTCGACTGTACTCTATTACTTTAGGAATCTCTTGGCACTGAATTTCTGTTAGGGAGTTTCGTAGTGGCGGGCAGGTGTGTCCCTGCTTCTGAGGGAAATAGTGAAAACTTGTCGTTCATAATCATGTGAAATAAAAAATAATTATGTGCGTGCAGTGGAATTCTTCCTAATTTTGTATTACGGGTGAATATTTATACGTATCGTGTGTAGAGGGCTTCACTATGGCAATCGAAATGGTCTTTTTTTCGAACTTTTTCAAAATCTATCATGGCGTCTAGGTTTCCAACTCGAAGTAATTTGTTTAAGTCGCTTGTTTTACATGTGTTGTAGTGAAACATTTAAATTACATGTCTAAAAACGTTTAATGCTCCCCGTGTAACGGCTCCTTTGTTTTAAGCAAGGGGTCATCGAAAAAAGATACCGAATTTATTTTGGTGGTAGTTAATTGTTTTATTTATAGCTTAATTAGACTTTATTCCTTGAAGTAATCTCATTCGCTATTGATCTATAGCTACCAACCTTTATTCCATCCACGGAACGCGTCTGGTAAAGCATGTTGCAGAATGGTGAGGTCTCGTAGACTCTTTTCTTCGATTGCATGGCATCGGCGACTATATTGATTAAATTTTAACTTGGGGTGCAAGAAAAAATCTGCAGGGGGTCATGTATGGAGAATTAAGTTGCTAGGATACCGCACTCGTCTGAATGTCCCCAGGAATTCACGGATAAGGAGAGAGGCGTGAGGATCTGCATTGTCATCAGCGGATTCTCCACGGTCTATTGCTTCCAAGCAATAATTTTTAATAACGATCGGATATCATGAGGCAAACTCGTGATGGACGATTTTCTTCCTGTCAAAAAAATCAACATCACCTTTACATTTGAGCCAAGCTGACGTCCTATTTTGGTTTCGGCAAAGAATTCCTCGTTGATTGCCAAGGCTATAATTCCGTTTGAGAATCGTGCCCACGTTTCGTAGCCATGTGCTCACGTTTCATCATCTGTCATAAATTTTTTCAGGTAGTTTGATCAGCACCCAAACGCTCAAAGAGATCCTGACCGCCTACAACCCGGTTCTCTTCCTTTTCGTCTGGCAGCCGTCGCGGCAAAAATTTTGCGGTAACCCGTTGCGTGACGTTTTTCAGTAAAAATAATGTGGTAGGAACTTTTGCAATTGCCCAATTCTTAAGAAACTTTACGGGTAGTTGAGTGACGATTTTCAAGAATCGCAGAAAACTAGAATGTCGCAAAATCGGCGTGGAAGGTGCACTTTGGCGATGCAGGCCATCCAGATTTGGCATTGTCTTTGATGCGTGTCAATTTTAAACGCTCAAAAAAATCCTATCGACGAGACCGTTGGCACAGTTGAAATGTCTCCGTGATTTTGTTACGCAGTGGGAAATAATATCACTCAAACATATTGCTCTTCGAGATCATCCATTACTCAGCACGCTAAAAATCATCGAGGGTGCTAAACAATGTTCGCATAAGTACATTTAGCTCGATGAGTAAGTTTCGTGGTCGAATAAGACCATATTTATAACGAAGCATAGACTGCGCTACGCTGCGCTACAGTTGTGATTTCCCTGTACCGGCATCAGCTCACTGTCTGAAAAGGTCGATATATTTTTAGACAGACGTCATTTATTTAAAATAGCAACGTAAATGATTTCCATATGGAAATGAATATGTACTTGTTTTTGTTGTAAGGGCATTTCGGGCCTCTGACGTTACACTGTCGACTAACATTGGTACGTAATTGTGTCTTATGTTGCCGTTATAGATTCAATGTCATTTCATTTGGAAGTAAGTCACTGTCAATGCACAGGTTTTTGTCAGTTTGCCAAAGTATGATATCATGAATTCGCTGTATACCTATTTTTTCGGTAAGAGCTTGATTATCTTGGCAGAGTTACGTCGATGTTTTCCTGAAACCTTGTAGTTACAAAATGCTTCCAAATATATGATCATAGTTTCGTTTCTTGTGAGAACGGATAAAAGGTCGATACTTTGAAAAATCTCGGAATTATAATTATAGAATTATAGCATTACAATATTGTGGAAATTAATGAGTTACTTGGCGAATGGAATTTCCATGCCCCTCTTATGCAAGTTATTCGATGGTGAACAGTTTCTGGAGCATTGATTTTTGGTGAGCGTGGTCACGCTGGAGAACTTTAGGGAAGGTTTTATTTAAATGTGATTTGCCTCGAAGTACGGTTATCTAAACGAGGTACTTTGCTGTTAAAAATTGACTATATTATTGCCATTAATGTGGATGTATCGGAATTTGAGCGCCATTAATAACTTCTTATAGCTCAATTCAGAGTAGTTTACAAGAATTTTCAGATTTGTCTAGTGCGTATGTCGGAGGAAGTTTGAAGGTTTATACTTATAATTATCCTTATAATACGAGAAATAATAATTCATGTAAAAAAAATCATTGTCAAAGTATCCGTGTACTTTTTCTTTTAGGATATTTCTTATCTAATGAAAAGGTTCGTGGTCGTGTTTTTTTGTATGAAAGAATTCCGGGTTTTTGTTCATTTTTTTTGGGAAATGTCTACAGCTTATTATGTGTTCATTTTATGTATATTATGTTTGTCTATGATTTAATGAGTTTTTGGTTTAAAATAAGGAACATTCCAAAAAGAAGATTATTCAAGGCCCAGCGATGTCGCTAAATTTTTATAGCCGACGTATGGATTCCGACCGAGAAAAACTCTTTATGTATGAAAGCGAGATATTAACTTGGGACAGCCCGAGTATTTAAAATTGGCATCGTAAATCACATAGTGCTTTATGATGCCAAACGCCACAGTACTTTTAGGCATGGGTTTAGAGTTATTAAAGAAATTAAGAAATAGAGCTTGATTGAAATTGTAGAAGAATTTTTGAGGATGGATTCGCTTCTGAAGTAGTTACTTATTCATAGCCAAACTCGTTTCCGACGAACCACGAATGCGAAATTCGATAAATGGATGGCAGGACTAATAGATTTATGGACCCAATTTTTTTTACCCGTAAAATATGTCATAACAGGAGCTTAAATATCCCCACTCCCTACAAAATCCCTCAATACTCTTACCCATTCCCTATTCACTCTCATTGGCTATAACCTCTGACGTACGCGGTTCAGTGAACTTTAACGGGTTACATGTAGACTCTGTACGATATTTTTTAATATGGTTTCAAAACACCCTCAATGGATGGAAGGGAGGTCATTTAATTTTTCAAACGTCATTTGTTTTGTTAATTTACTTTAAAGAGTAACTTCCGTATCAGTTAGGAGATTGTGACGGTAATTGATTTACGAAATTAGTTTTTGTGTACACAGGACTTAAAAATATCTTTCTTTTTCCCATCGCTCATTAATTGCAGAATAAAATTTGACGGTAATTAAATTTGAATTCTCTACCTTTAAGGTCAGTCAATGAGCAATGAAATAAGGAAATAAATGGATGCAGAAAGGACGTTGAGCGAGTTAATAGTGGAATTTTACATGTTTAGGTTTATAGACAGAGTTTACAGGGTTTTTACTATCCGTTTACTTAATTTTTCCCGGACCCGATTTTGTGAAGGGTCGCTGAAACCCTGTGTATAAAAATATGACCATTCTCATAAAGTTTTGCCGAACCATCAGAGATGGATTGAATGTATGATATCAGCGAGTATTAATTTTATCCAAAATTGAGTTGGAATAATTCTATTGACCCTTACGATTACATTCTACACATGGATATAAATGTGTTATAACCTGATGATGACTATTACGTCGAAAACCAGGTAGTGATTAGATCTAAAAAAATCTGTGGAGAAAAACGTATTGATTGTATCTCATTACTGTAAAATGTATACATTCCACGAAGCGACGCCTGAATCGACCAAATTTTTAGATATTTTCTTATTTTTCCTTGATATAATTTTTAATTTAAGTTAACAGTGGGTCATCAATGTTATTTTTTCAACGCGGAGGTAGCCTGACGTTACCTATGAACTCTGCTAGAGACATAGTTGGTCCAAGGTTACTCCGTGTAGTTTAATTTAGTTAAGTTTTTCCGTTGTCGTATTTCAATGATGTGTAGGTATATACGCAGATCAAGTATGTTATTCTTCGTGATATTTCTTGTTTCCCTGACCGCAGGCTTCTTCCATGTTGTTTTCTTCCCTGCAATTGGCATTCAGACCCTAACAATGGAGTTCTAATGAGCCACGCCGTTGCTCAACACCATTTCCGCGGAAAATATGACATCAGCAACTCGTTTTCAATCTCCGCATCATCTTCAGATTCTTTAGATTCCAACCAACGTGGAGCCCTGTAGAGTTCGCCATATAGGCCCAAGAGCGTCCTTCACAAATTGTCGAATTGACATCTGATTGCGAAAGGAAAACTTTAACAATGAACAGCGATGTTTTTATTCAAACTATAATATGTGTCTCGAGCTGATGAAGGAATGGCTTGTGCAATTTGAAATTCAGATGATTACATCATTTGAAAGCAGGTGTTAAGTTCATTGCTGAATGCCAATGGGAATGCGGGTAAATTACCCACATTAAAAAAATGGGAAATATCTGCTCAAATAAAATGTTATTCCGTTTCTCTTAAACTGGTCACGTGCATGCTCAATGAAGTTAAGCATCAAAGATAAGTTAATAACACTTTGTATTTTGTGACAGTGATTGAAGTAATGCATTACGCTATTATTCCATCATATCACACAAGTATTGAGTAGTTTCAGGGGTGATATGGTGGAAATCTAACATAATGAATGACTGATAGTAGAACTATTCCACTGGATTATCCAGTGGAATAGTTCTACTATCAGTTATTCATCGCACAAGTATTTTATCCCAGCACAATTAACTTCACTGAATTAATATCATTTCATTTGAAGCGAATTGAGAAATTTCATTTTCGGAAAGTTTCTTGTTACTACTTTACTTTTACCTCTCTTAATTGCAACTTAATTCTTGCAAAAAGTACGTAGCATAGCCTACCCAAGGTCAGCTCTATATGAAATAAGTGTCAAGTGAATGTCAAAGAAGGATCGGAAGTTTTTCCCAGGATGGGCAGAATGGAGAAAGTCCTTTATGGGCATGAATTTCCTGGAAGCAAACTTTTGAGCTGTTCATAATTCTCTAACAGTAACGTTTTTCAGTTGAGTGAGTCTCACCAGACACACTACATAAAATATGTAGCCTTAACGCAATTGGAAAGCGACAGGAAAGCTAAAAAAAATAATAAGTGAGTTCTTTGAATTACTTTGAACTTTTAAAATTAGGTAACCGTGTCCTGTGCTTTTAATTTTTATCATAATGTTAAAAAAAATTTTCCTGGGCGAAGGTGATAAAGCCTTATTCAAAATTTGTCTTTGAAAAATCTGTAGCGGTTCATAAATTTTCGTGATAAATTTTCAAACGCAACGACGCCCGGAAATTCGCCTGCTTGAGGCGGAATTTTCAGTGCTCTGCCAAACCACGCCCTGTGGGAACCACAGAGATGGTTCCTACGAGTGATGTTTTAATAAATTTTTAAATAGGGTTTTGCCATTATTTGGCATACTAATTGCTAATTTTCAAACAATAGACTTTCGTTGAAGATGTCGCTTCCCGTACGAAGAGAAAAGAAATTCTTGAACGAGTATAGATTTTTCGAAGTCTCATCCTCCCTAAAAAGGCAGGGAAATATGCTTTCAGATAAGAAACTGTTCCACGAAAGAATGGGTGATACATGACCGCTTTAATTTTAAAGTTTAATTATTTTGAAATAACCAGCTTTTTATGATAAAGAGTTTTTTTATGGTTCTAATGTTTGTAATAGCTAAGGTACGATTTAATTTTAGGGAACTCTATGGGATTACCGCGAAGGGAAACTACTTTCATCAGAGAAGTTTGATCCATTTTACTCAAATTTTAAGTAAAATATTTCTCCGCTGGGCTAGGTTTTTGCGCTCTTATAACTAGTATTTTACTTATTCTTAGCGTCCTCCATGGCGTGGCGGCAGCTGACACATCGGGCAGTATAAGATACATTTTTCATGGGAACAGCCAGTTGTTTTACTAAGCTGTAGTGGCTATATTTTTTCTCCAGATTATTAATGCGATAGTTTTCGAATTGGTCTCTTTTCGATGTTTAAATCGATTTCTAGGAATATCCTGCGTTTAAGTTCACTTCTTATACTTTTCATTATCTTCAGAAACGCAACAGTCTCTGGTTCTTTAAGAAATCCATGTAATCAGCATCCCTCATGAAGCGCCAGTCTGAAAATCCTTCGGAAATTTTCTTTCAAAAAGATCAGTACTGATGCAGAAGGGAACTCCCATCTCCTAATGAATCCACTACAATTCATGGACCAAAGTTTCCCATGGCCACCTGCATTGCAGAATTCACGAGTCTCCACATTCAACTTTCCATTCTTTATCATCAGAGAGCATAAGAACTAGGAGAAAAAAGGTTTTGAGTAATCGTAGGGCTTCATAACGCTAGCGCATTGATTTTCGCAAAGCCTGAAGTAGGTAGGTACTTATTGCGGTTTTTTTCAAGTATCAAGGATTTTTAAATTTTAGCGTGATCGAATGACTTTAGTTTTACCCTGATAAAATTGTCGCTTTTAGTTAAAACATTTTGAGTGGATTTTATAAACACGTAGGGTCAAAACAACGTCAAAAATGTACTTTTTTTAAATGAACTGTCATCCTTTTCCTGGAAAATGCCCAATTTCTCTTGTGTAAAACTCTTTTTATTGTTTTAGGAATATTATTTAATATCCAGTGTAAGAAATTAATTTTAAAAATGTCAACCGTATCCTCATGAGTGGCGAAATCGAATGATTTTAGATACTAAGCAGGCATTTCGAGAGCCCCAAAGAAAATGGAAATCTAGTAAGGGGTTGTTAATCGCAAAACATGAGCAAATTTCTTAAGAAAGTTTCTTTATTTGAATAATATTTTATAGATTATATTTGGCTTCTATTCCGATAATCAAAATGTGTAGTTTAAGGTTAGCGAGAAATGAAAAATGTCTGTTAAATTAACTCTTAATTTTGTGTATAGTTGTAGGGTGTCCATGGCATTATTTTTTGAGAAAAGTAATAGATATAGTACGTAGAAACTTAATTCGCATGTCGCAGCATCGATTTATGAGCATTGCCTTGCTCAAACAGTTGTCTATGGCAATTCCGATTTAATTTTTAAGTTTGGATTAACTGAAAATATCGGTGCGTGAGCAAGAATTTTTCATGTAAAATAGTATGGCATGGCCAAAGTATGACAAACGCTAATCAAACGACATTTTTATCAACACCAACCATATCGCCACTTATTAACGATTAGTTGCATTGCCCATTCCGAAAAACCAATGATATTAACGAATGAAGATATGAAATTTATTTTTCGGTAACCGCTTCAATAACTTGAATTTATTAATATTTATTCAGCCTCTTTTAGGCTCTTCTCTAATTATGCTTGGAAATAAGGTGCTTTTTTATGGTTCGAAATTGACTGTTTTGTTCTGCAGTTTGCTTTGCCAAAAGTAATTACTCAGGTATTAAACGAAAGGTTTTTCTTAATTTTCAAAATTTTTTAGCCTGCGAGAGATAAATATTGTGTCGCAATCCCATCCAGTATCTGGTTTCATCACAAGTATAAGTTGTACATCAACTCAGCTTTAGCATGTGTGGGTTAGATAATTTTGTTTGGATAGTTAGTCTTCGTTGCCCTTCCGGTCCTTCTTCGAATAAGGATGAAGCAGGTAAATTATTTCCCAAGGTCATCAAAAGTATTCTACCTCGTTGTCATAGGTGCTGGATGGCCCTGAAAAGTAAAGTGACAAGAAGTAAGAAAAACTCTCCAAGAAAAATTTTTTGTCGCCAGATAGTTTCTGCAGTCTTCAATTTACCCTAAGTACTCTTCCCCTCTTCGAAGTCCATCAATTGTATGAAATAATTATGTATTTACAAATACTATTGTGGAAGGCCAAAGACTCATCAGTTTCCACTTACGTTGGGTACCTACTGATTAAAATTAATACAGTTCAAACCTAAAAGATAACCATAACGTCGCAGGACTTTCAGTGTTTCCGCCTCCGAGACTATGATTGTAGCCATTTTTTCAGGGATTCTATTAATTTTATCCCTTTCCCGGATGGCCAACTGGAATTATTCGGGGTGGTGGCGGAAAATTCGCATCTTCCCGCAATCTCCTCCTCCGTGCACCCTCCGCCATTGCATACATTTCAGTGCCTAGTCCTCCTCCTCCCCTCTCCGTTCTCCAATCCATCTTCCTCCCTCCATTTCCCCCCTTAACCTCCGTTATCACCATCCACCGCCATGATAGCGTGCTAAGGGAGTTTGGCCTCGTTTAAGCAAGAGGCCGACGACCGTTGTTTGTGGGAGGAGACGCGACACAGGACGGACGGAGAGAAAGGAGAGAGAGAATGGAAAAGAGAGGTGGAGTGAGAGAGAGAGAGAGAGAGGGAAGAGTGGTGGAGGAGGAGAAAGAGAGAGAATAGAAGGCCAGCCGCTCCAGAGAGGGAGCCTCCAAGTCCGGCCTACGGGAGGCAGCACCGTAGCGGAGAGGCCTCTGCCACCTTCCGGGAAAAATTGCCACCGTTTGGTCTCGCCGCCGTTTTCTCTCCGCGCTCCGTGGATCCATGCCTTCTCTCTCACTCCACACTTCCCTCCCCGTGGCCCTACTTCCTCGCTTCTCGCCCACCCCACCCTCACTGGTGTGGTTGGTTGGCTGCTTCAGCCTTCGGAAAGGGAGGTTAAGCACGGAGAGAGATAGAGAGGGGAAGGGGGTGGCGGTGTTGCGAGGGGGTTTGGAGAGGGGGGACGCGAAAGAGTAGCGAGGGAGAGGAAGGGACTTGCTGTGTGGTGAGAGTGGGGTTTTTTGGGGTTCTGTCATAGAGCATGGAAGGGAATCTACGTCCGTCCGAGTCGGAGGATTTTTCTTCGAGATACTTAAAAGTATTATCGCCGGGTCCAGTTATACGGGAACGGAGACCATGCACGGAGGGGAAGCGAGGGTATACGAACATTGGCATGTTCCGTAACGATTTGCTACCTTTTTTATGTGCCCAAGTAAGGTGCGATGGGAAAACTGAATATCGAGTCACAGAGTCGCTAATTATCATCTGAGTGTGCGGTGACTAAGTTTTCACGACCTTCCCATTTTCGTGCAAAAGCCATCATTTTGCTCCACCCATTTTTTTGTGGGGGCTTACTCTTTGGGACGTCTCCCAGGAAGTTTCACATATATGTGCGTTTAGAATGTGTTACACATGACCAAAATCTCACTCATGTCGAATTTTAACAATGGAACACCTACCATTCATTTGCTTAAAAAACTGCACCCCCAATTGAGAAAAGAATCGCGGAAAGTATGTTGGGAAGATTAAGTATTTGCCCCCACGGTGAAGGTGAAGCTTTTTTCACTCTGCAAGAAAATGGAAGCCTACCGAGTGATCGCAAAGAGAGTGGACTTTAAATGAAGGTATGAGATGGGCAAGGAATATAATGGAGTTTTAAAGGACGAGAAGAGTACATCTGAATTAGTTTAGGACAATTGTTTGGACATAGTGAAGTTTCCAATGCCTATTATGGGCGTTACGAGAATTATTGGACGCCTAAATTGATGATATTATTAATTGACGGCATTGAAATATTAGTACATACATGTACTCGTATATTTAATTGCGAGAATCATAGCTCTTTTCAAAATCATCTCGAGAAATAGTTACTGGATGTCCCTGTTCCCATGAAATTGCAGTAGTCATTGCACTTGTTGAGTGGTAGATGGACATAGATTCCTGAAATATCGTTTCAGGGGTTCCCCCGAAAGTCAGGACAAGAAAGAGTTATTTCTTCCGCGAATAACGATTTCATAACTGCAGACCGATAATGGCACGGCAGAGAGATAGTAGGGAATTTTATAATTTTGGAAGTGTTTTCTATACTTTTCCCCGATCTATCAATGATATCATAGCTGTATTTAATTTTATCCAATACGAACTGTTCTTGTACTACAGGTATCAAAACCGTTACTAGAAATGTTCTAATCGTGGCACCAACCGTCAGAAATCACTCTAAATATTATGTTTTGAATCCTTCATGAGTTGTCTGATGATTTGAGTTTGGCTTCGGAAGGCCCCTGGAAAGTATTACGATTCCTCAATGAAATTTAAGCATTTCTGCTAAGAAAAAACAGCTTTCACAGCGCCCTGTTTCCTGTTCTTTCGTTCAACCACCGTCATGCAACCCAAATGTTTAATATTTTATCCCCTCCTACCCGACATTCTCCCTGCTGCTAGAGCTTTCAACATCCCACTGTCTCAAAGTATTTCTTTTTCTCCTTTCCTTGGAATTTTGCAACGTCTTCCTCCCTTGCAGAACATATACGAGTATAACACTTTCTTTTGTGTTCCTCTCCCTTCAGTTTATTTCTCTTCTTACACACGTCTCCGCTTCGCAAATCTACGCTCATTTTCTTATCACATGACTGCAGATTAAATTTATAACGTTGGATATATGACATCTTGGCGATATAGTTACACTAGATTTATATAAGAAATTCAGAACAAAGCAGTTAGTAAACGTTTTAATAAAAATATTCCAAACCCATCTTCCATAGTACCATCCAATGGACGGGGTCAAAAGTGTCTTTTAAGGGTGTAAGTATATTCCACAACTTAATTTGTCTACAAATAGCAACTTTCTTAAATTACCGACCAAATGGTGCGACAGGCAGACAGTAAGGCATTTTTTATGATATTGTAAAAATGGTGTGCTTGGTGATGAACTCATTTGTCGTATTACATGCTTTGTGGGTTAAGTCTTGCGATAAATATTATATCCCTTTAGGATGTGGCGGTCCTGGCGAAATTACACAAGTTCCTTGGCGCTTTTGTCCTCCCCTCCGTTCTCTGCGGCCCCCTCCGTCAGCCGTGTCAGCGGCCCTCCTGTCTCGTTCTCTTCCCCGTCCTATCAATGCGGCCGGAGGGAGGAGGGCGTTTTCTAACCGTGGAGCACCACGGGAAGGATAATGCGGGAGTGAACGTGGGGCGGAGAAAGCCATCCATGTAGGTGGAGGAGTACCACCTACCTGCCTGAATGAGAGTTAGCAGAAGGGCTGGTGCGGTTCGAATTGAGTGTCGGCTGGCCGAGTTCTTAGGAATCTAGGAAAACGGGGAGTTCGAGCGTTGTTTGTTCAAACATGGGCCTTCGAAAATATAAGAGGATGATGCAAAATTCACTATCAGTATGAGACGCTTTTCTTTTTCATATCTTACTGTTAAGAAATCCCTCCTCAAACCGCAGGGTATATGAACCATATCCCTTCGATTGCTGGCGATTGTCTTAGCCTTCGAAGGAGATCGAATCGAGACGTGAATGAGATGTCATTTTGCTAACATTTTCAGAAAATTTGGTCTTCAGTGCACTCTTCATACGTTTGTTCTCGTAAAAAATTGGTATCGAAAATCCAATGCATGCTTCATGGCGGTGGACGACTGCCACTGGAAGAACTATGGATTTACTGTGCAGAAATACATGTCTTTCTCGCGAAAAACTCATGTGAATGCACAATCATATAAAAGTGGTAATAGAGTCAACAAAACAGCCCTGACCCACCTTTTTTGAGTGGTTGTTATTAATTTATGGGAAAATCAGCCGAAATTGCATGGTATCAAAAATTCGTTAATCAGAACTAGTTCCAAATAAGTTTCAGGGTACATTTCAAAAATTAAAAAGAACATCAAGAGCGCTTAGTAACTGTATGTTCGCGTCATATCTGCTTACAAACTACGCATGAAATGACTTCACATTTCTTTTCATCACTCGTCATGAATTCAGGAACTTACTCGTAAGTGACGCATTGACTCGTGCAGTCACGATCCAATCTCCTAAACCAATCGAGACAGTTCCGGGCAAGGCGAATGATTTTTTTTTCAGTGAGAATAGTTCGTATTTGTGTGATCATATCGGCACGCGACAGCTTTAGATTAAGTTTTGTGGTATTTCCCGCAGTTTTCTTTTTGGTGTAATCGTCATAAGTAAGTCAGCGTTGATGCACCGATCATCGGAATCAATACGTAATCGTGAGGCGAACCTTATGTTGGCAAAATTTGACGCACTGGACTTCAAATTCTCGGGCACAAAATTACACTCGTAGTCCTGAGAAAATGAAGAAAAAAGGCGAATTAATGTCCATTTACCGAAATATGTCACGATGGCTAAGTAACTAGGTGACCTCGTTTGATCAAAGGCGTTATATTTCTTGGCTCGAATAATCAAAGTTTTTGAGTTATGGCAGTACTGTCGCTGATGGGTAAAATTAGAACTCCGCCAGACATAAATCGGCCATTATCTGTTCCCTACCGTCAAATTTTGTTTGCGACGTAATCTCAAAGGCCTTCCTATTGATATATGAATGTGGTTCATTTTTGAGTGAAAGCAGTTAGTAAACGTTTTAATAAAAATATTCCAAACCCATCTTCCATAGTACCATCCAATGGACGGGGTCAAAAGTGTCTTTTAAGGGTGTAAGTATATTCCACAAGTGGTGTCACTATGACTGGCCAAAAGATGAGCATAATACCATTTAATGTATCTGGAAAGTACCGAATTTTGCTTTTACCCCGATGAACTTAAAGCTTTATGTGTTATGTGTATTTTCCGGACTTCATTCCGCAGGTTGCCCCCGACCGAGGAAAACATTAGCAAAAAAATGAATCGATCAACAGTAAATATCCAGGGCTTGAGATTATCACGATATAAGTAACACTCAGTTCTCCCTTTGAATGCATGTTTCTGCAGAAAAAATCGAAAGCAGAGGCGGTTTTAACCCCACGAACTAGCATTTAGGCCCTTGAGAATTTAATGTAGTTCTCAATCGTCATAGAGTTGAAAATTATTCTGGAACACACAACATAATGGCATGATTTGTTACAAAATTACGTTGCATATATTTAGCAATATTGTACTTTTGGCAATGCGAGGGTGATTGCAGGCTCGTTACTGACTTTTATAATAAAAGTGTTTATCAGTTTCTACCAAAAATAATTCTTAAAAATTAATTGTTTTAGGAATTTCTAATAAAAATGTTCTACTAAAGAAATTTTTAACTGTTTAACTCCCCTTCGTACTCCTAGGAATTGTTGAAGAGAGTATTCCAAGCGTGAAAATCTAATCCTAATTGAAATCAAGTTAATGGGTGATTTACCGGTAGGTACCGCAGGGATAAATCATCTGAAGAACTTATTTTGATATTAAATTAGTACATGACGTAAATTACTTGTAACATTTAAAAACAAAGGATTAGTAAGGATATGCCTTATTAACATCGGCAAGGTAAATTTGAGATGAATACTCCGGAAATATCAATCTAGTGAAATCTCTGTAGCTAATAATGTTTTTTTAATTTTGTTATGAAACATCCCTTTGCTAACCAAGACGTTTGAGAAGCGAAATTTCGTGGGCACCATTTTTATTGTTACATCCCCTGTACTCAAGTTGGAAAGCATAACATCCAGGCGTGTCTAAACGATGTATTTGTATTTTAAGAAGAATAATATTTGGCTGAGATAACATTTCTGTTTGACATGCCTAATTTTGACTTCAGAAGCAGATGTATAGTATTTCCGGAGAAAACAAATAGAATCATGCTTACCTTTTGCCAGTTTATGCGTAAGTTTCAAGAGACATTTGAGACATTGCGCATTCTCCTATGCAAAATGTTTAAGGTGAATAATTTGCAAATATTCACGGAACAATTATAAATTCTGATGTATATAGTTGTAGGAAGATGAATGGGTCGGCGTATATCTACTTATAGTATATCTTCATCTCTACTTATAAATAGGAACCTATTCACAAAGATTTTTTCGTAGATATTTAAGGTTTTTTTCAATATTTTTCTCCAATTACTAATAAAATGGTTTATTTTTTGCTCAAGTGGCTCGCTGAAAGCTAACATTGATTTCCCAAATACGAGTGCGTCTGAATATTAGGTATATTGAAATTCTCAAGTGCCATTATTTGGAATATTACGGCCCTTTTTAACGACCCACCGCTCCCTGCAGTGAAACTTCCCCTTCCCGAAATGTTTTCATAATTTTTCCTTTTTATTTTGGAAGGACGCTTTCATCTCCAAATATCCTATATTCGTACTTAAACTCTTCATGTAAAAAAATCATTTATTTTATATTAACGGTTATAAATATCTAACATAATACCTTGACAAAATTATAATATGGACTTTATTCCACGAAAGCGTATCATATCTCAAGGTGATGTAATCGTTTATTCACAATCTAACCAAAAGATCGTAACATTTTTTCCACCGCTATTGGTTTTGAAATTACAGTTCACCTTTTTATTCGTAAAAACAATCAGGAATTATGCAGTTCGACATGTTGTGTGATTTAAGAGATTTGATTTAAAGTATATCTTCATGAACTTCATTCGTGTTAGTAATGCTTTCTTACTCACTTTCCCTCTCCGCCTTAAATCCTCTAGTACCGCGTTACACGAATTCCTACCAATACCCCTAAACACTCCTCACAAGTATCTCCCGTCACCTTTTCCAATTAATCCATAATCTCCTTATTCCAATCTTACCGCTTCTTATTTCTTCTTCAGTTTACAATTACTGTTGTTGATTAATAAAGGCAGTACTCCTAAAAGAGAGAATTTCTCCCCTTTTCAGAGAATAACGCTATGTTAGAACAATAACTGATTTTCCAGACTTAAAATACGATGGAATGGTACCATTTTTATGTAGATTCTTAATAATTATATTTGGAAAGAGAAATTAATTTTAATTGTGTGTAATTTGCATAGTATAATGAACAGGAAATCATTGAATTTTTATGGCTATCAGTCGTGCAAAGTAAGTTTTCTTACACCTTCGCAACTGCAGGTGTATTTATTTACTTCTTTAGAAGTACAGTTAATTGGATATGTAATATAGTAACGCTGATATTTCACTCATAAAAAATTATCGTTGCTTTTAGTAATGGGCACTAGTCCGCCCCAGGCTATATATTAATGAAAATATTCTCAAATATTGTATGAATATAATCATCTCCCGCAGCAAAATAACTTCCATTTATACGAGAATTTCGTAAGGTAGATCTCTTAGATGAAAGTGCCGGCATAACTACTTCTATGTTCATTTATGTGTTCCTTGGCATTTGATTCATCGAGTAAAACAGCAAAGTTAGTTGAAAAACCGTATCTTTCGGGTATTCCTTCAGCTCTTCTTACTTGGAAACGTTGGCGAATCTGTATTATTTGCTTTCAAATTCTTAACGACCTTTCGTGAACAGAATGGCTTTTTCTATTAAAGTGAATAATTCCTCCTTTTTAATAACCCGGTAATATCAGTGGGAAAATTTTGTTGACTTTCAATGATTTCCAGTTTGCAATTGAAATATTTTTCAACTATATGTCTGATAAATTACTAGTTTTCAAAACGGACCACGACAAATATTGCATGCAACATTCTCATGTTAAATCCGCGTGAATCAGTATCGTATTTTATTTTCCCCGCATAAAATACGCAAGCAATTAAGTTTAAGATTCGCAGTTTATTTCTTTCGTCGTTTGTTTCAATAGCGCTGGAGACATTTTCTGATACAAAAAGAAGGTATTGTATGACAGTTACACCACCATAATTATGGGGGTATTCCTTCTCAATGGTAGATATTGCATTAACAAAACAAACCATAAACACAGTAATTAACCAGAAGGTTAGTTTGGTAGGTGACGGTAGAATTCACCCAATACTTACCCCGACGGCGTGCGAAATTTCCCACTCCGGGGTAGGGAGGTCAGTTCCTTTCCCAGGAAGATCTTGTACCCGAAAAACCACACGGCTTCGGTGGAGCTGAGGTTGCCCAGAGAGCGGAGCGGTCCCCGGGAATCGAACCCGAGCACTCCCATTAGCCCAACGCTCTATCCATGGTCTACTGCGTCCCCGAGAGATTGCAGCATTTTGCTGAAATTAATATGAAATAAAATATTTAAAATAAAATACTCCTACGATAAATTCAAACTTGCACAGGGACTAAACAGGGTATTTAATTTATATTTATGCCGCTTAATGATGCCAATTTAAAAAATATATAGGCACATGACGGTCTTTACGTAAATACTTGGCGTAAGTTTTACTTTCGAACGAGTGCACAATAAATAGTTACCAACGCTGGTGAGTGGTACGCAGTGAAATGTTCACAATTTCTGCTAGTGCTCACAACGTTATTCAACGGGTTTCTCAACCAGTGACAACAGCGCTGTTAATGTTCACTTTCGTTCGTGCAATGATTGGAGCTTCGGATCCAGTTTCTCATTGAAAGTAAAATGTATTGAACCATCTTTTAGCTTTTCAGAGAACAGATTCTCCAAAAGCTTCCTGTAGTATTACTTAGGTCTACGCTGACGATTTGTTCTGGCGAACTTCGAAAGTTCAATGCAGTATCGCGTTAGGCGTTGCCGTAGGCGAACTGAACTTGTTTCAACTTGAAACGTCTCCCACTGATGCAATACTGAGGAGGAATCAATGAATCGTGTCCCAAACATACGGTACACATTAAGCTAATAGTGTAGCATATAATTTTGCATGCTAAGGAGTGAACATTAAATTTATGACCACTCTTTATTGAATAACTCTCGTATTTTATTTTTCGATGATTATTAGTGGAGGTTGAGCGTACTTACATTATAATTGGCGTAAGCGAAAGAATATTAATGGAAAGTAATATATGGATGGAGAAGTGGAATAAAAGGTGTCGTATTCGAGGGGTAAATTGTCGTATTCTTGTCTCCCAAGGTTTGGGAAAAAAACATTATGGGAGTACAAGTAGACGAATGTCCTTCCACTGGCTCAAACGATAGTCTGTGTATGTATGATTTTCACTCGTCGCTGTCGTTACATAATGATCCTTTACAATGGCATGGTCAACTATATGAATCCTAAAGAGATATTAAGTTAAAATTCGACAGTGACACCGATCATTTTCCTTAGAAACAATCCTTCATCGAAATAATTCACTTCGTGCCTTGTTCATATTGCCTACCATTAGCAAAAAATTTGAAAAATATTTAGTGAAAAATTCCCACTTAGTACCACCTTCTACCATACCCACCTATTGTTCCCGAAGAGGTAAAATGAAGTTTCGAATTTTAGAGTTAAGTAAATATCCTGAAAGGAAAATTATAGAGCAAGAAAAGTAATTGAAAAACCGCGATATGATAACGATATGTAATGAGGTCAAGTGTTGTTGAGATCATCGTTGATCCACACACCAACTATTAAACTGAACATGGATTTTAAAAATGGAAGCATAATATTATAATGCAAAATATTTCCCGATATCCCTCCACTTTATGTGGAAATATAATCCATAGATTTCGAACAATAAATGAGTGGTGAAGTTCTGGGAAACAACGAGAAAACGGTAAATTGTGCATAGACCGCACTGGGAATTTGTTGACAGTAGTGAATAAGCACAAATCCCCAGCTCGGGAGGCTATAATGCATATGCTTTCAAAGATGCATACCGTGAGACGTGAGTCATTCATCAACTTGCAGTTCTCTCGCGGTGGGTTCTCATGGTTATTTAGAATACCATGTGTACTTAAGGAAAGTTGAGAATTACCATGTATCATTGTCGAGGAGGTGATTCGCACGCAGTTAATTTTTTTGGCCTTTTATGACTTTTCCTGTGCGATTTTGAATAAATAAATTCCTAAAAGCAAACCGCTAACGGTAAAACGTCATGCCTTTTCGTTGACATGGCATAAAATTTTCCACTAGAATGTTCATGATCGCCTAAGCATTCATAATTATCGTCATCTGTTCGGTGCCATCCTTCCACGCGCCGGGGTAGTGAAACTTATTGGTATCCATAGTGTTTATCCCGGAACGAAATCTGTTCCCTAACCATGTGGTTTAACACTATCTGCAGCAACTCTCCCTCCGCGCAATTCGCGCTTTTAGGGAACCTCAACGTCCTCCATATTCGGGTATGGCGTAATTTATGGACTGCACCTAACGGTGAGTTATCGCTCTAGTTTTCGGAGTGGAAAGAGGGGGAGGGAGGGGCATGTCGATTCATCAGTTGTGTTTTTTTATTAACAAGGGCGTGATTGAGTTCCATAGGTCATTGGCAAAGGTAATTTTTAAATTTGTTACCTGAGGAAGGAAAATGGAGGCGGGAGGAAAGTTTTTTTTGGAGCTATTTCGAGAAGTGGGATGGGGTAAGAAACGAAAGGTAGTGATAAAATAACGGAGGACTAAGGGATGAAGGAAATTCGCTCTTTTTCCACAACATAAGATACGAGATCATTCACGCACTCATCCGTTGCGTGTGCCTTGTGCGAGTTGGTTAATAATAGCATAAGACGTGCATTTTGCAAACCTCATCGCCGCTTGACGTCTTCCCGGTGCACTAGATTTCTCTCATGTGACATTATAGCTAAAATATGTATATAAGTACCCAAGGTGTTCGAGGAAGCTTGTCTTTCTTGCTTAGGGGACAGAGCCCATTTCGAGTGTTAGTCCTCACGCATGTGGGCCCTATATTTTCTCGTGAGAATATATTTGATTTTGTATTAAGGTAATGGATCGCTAGTCGAGCTCTTTTTTTCACATCGTGATCGCTACTTGATTATTATTTTTATTATTGGTATTCTGTCGTTTAAGGTAGGTTTTGGATGGATATAGACTTTAAAACGATACATATATTTGTCTCTCTTAACAAAACACAACATGAAATCTGACATAAAAATAAACCCTTCTTCAATACCTCAATCTTTCTGTCTTTCATTCCCTCCAAATTGCCAATCATATTTCTATCCCTTCCTCGTTTGCCAAGTATTCTTCCCTCTATCACAGTCTTCAACATCCCATTGCCTATCAAAATGTTCTGCATCGATCTTTCATATCTTTGCATAGCTTATTTATAATTCTCATGTCACTACTACTTGGACCAGTAATTGTATTTTTTAAAGGTATTTAACGACGAGTATTTATTAAGATTACATACCAGCACTATTCAAAAGTTTTGTTTCACTCCTTGAGGTCATGCGGGATTTTCAGTTGGTATCATTATATTATATTTATGGAATTTCCCAAAGGAATGGGATGGATATTAATGAAAATTTCAGTTAGCAAGTTTGATTGAAACGAAGAGGCGAACAAGCATAACAGTTCCTAAAAAAATGTTATTCTGCATATTAACTGGAAATTCAGGAAAAAATGGTGATGATATATTTTCATAAGATAAACGGCTTTGTAATAACAAGCCAAAATTAGTGCGTGATATAGACAGCAGGGTCTAAATTGTCGTGAAAAAGAGCCTCCCTTAAGTTCATGAAGCGGAACAGAAGGAATGCCTGGCGTTGGCTCAAGTTTTATGCTACAAACAGTTCTCGTATCGTATTAAGCTTCACGGAACTGACTAGGGAAGCTCAGAAAATTTTAAAATGACAGTAATTTTTCTTGCAATTTAAATGATATTGAATATGTATTCCACACTGTGTTTGGCCACTCTTTAAGTTTTGAATATTTTATTTGCACCATCCAACAAGTCTCTTTTCCATTTTCTCCTTTCAAAGAAACTGCGGAAAATCCAGAAATAGTTACTCCAGAGAATTCACTGACTGTTGTGTACATAAATGTATGGATTTCACATTTTTAAAAATATTCCAGCTCCTAGTCGAGATGACTGATTTGTGCCCTGGAATTACATCATTTGAATTAAATCTCTTAATATGTGGGGCCACAAAAACGTATAAATTTAGAATTGCTAAAATAATCGCCGGATTAATTCGTTGTGTCTCCTGGGCTATAACTATAGTGAGACCATAATGAAAAACTTGGTAAAAAATGTCTTTCAAGTAAACAATATTTTTATCTAAGCATTGAATGCTGCTGTCGTTTTTAGCCATTCCTCATGATAAGTATGTAAAGTAATTAATCGATATAAATGCGGAATGTGATTTTCGCTGGCTACCTTAATTAAAAGTAACCATAGCTAAAATTCATGAACAAAAAATAAATTTTTTCCAATCTTCATTGCCTAAGTAGTAAATGTTTAGAACATAGTTGTCAATTGCCATTAAGGCTAGTATGTTTCGTATTTAATGTCTGCCTCTGTCGTGATGTACACCTACATTGTTTTAAATGCTTCAACTTGGAGAAACTTCACTCTCCATTCGTATTAAGCACAAGTTATATCGTGTTGTTATTTCAGCATCAGTGAACTGTTATTTTTTGCCCACTCGAAGTCCCCCCAAAAGACCCTGGGGCTGCTGCCTTGGATGGCGACATCAGCTCGTAGCTCATCGGCTTAATCTCTTTGAAGCATCTCCCAGTTAGGGGGATAAAATACAGCATCCAAGGACATTAAGTTCAATAAATTTTCGAAATATTATCCTCAAGCACAGACACATTCTTGAATAATGATTTCTTGGAGTCAGAACTTTTATATTTTTTTAATTTTAAAGCATGCTAACACCAATTTACGCCCCATTTCTCAATGACCTTATGGGATTGTTTTGCACGGAGACGCATCAAAGCTGAAATATACCAAAAAAAGCTTTTACCCAAATTTTTCACTCGTGTTAGGTCTGATCAAATGAGAGTTGTAGTATGAATAATCTGGAGATTTATGTATGAGCAATATGGAGATACTACAGGTTCTTGCGATACTACTTTTATTGACGCATGACATAAGCGCCACAGTGATTTTGATGTTTATTGATTTCTTATTTAGGGGTTTTGAGCCAAAAAGTAAAACCGTTTCCGTGAAGTGCCTCCTCTTTTTGGCCCTTCCGAGATTCCTCTTTTATTTCGGGCCTCCTCTCGAAATGATCCCTTGAGAAGGGATTGACATTAATCTTTCATTCTCCTTGACAAGGGTCCCGCAGATATTACGTCAGTAAACACGGAAAGCCAACGAGATTTTCCGACTAGTTTTAGCGCATTATGAAAAAAAGATTTTAAATGAAAACATTATTTGAATTGACCAAGATTCGAGCTTGTATTTTTCAATTACCGATAAAATTGTGTGCTTCGTATGCGAGGGTGTAGACGCCATTTCCGAAATATTTCCCTCTGAATTAAGACAAAGATGTGCAATTTCACAGGGTCTCTAGTAATCTCTTAAATTTTTAATGCGCAGTATCTGGAGGCAAAGTGAGTTCATCCGCGGACTTTCCCTTGGACTACACACCCACTTAAGGGTATAATAATGGCCCATTTAAAGGGGTTTATTAAGTTACATGAACTGGAGTTTCCCTTCATTTTTGCAACCGCGGCTGAGTTAATATTTAAGCGCGCGTAATCGTGTCTTAAACGGAATTCCAAACAACGCAATAGTCATCCTGCTCCGTAAATTGAAACAGGATATTGGTGAGCTAAAGCACGGTTCAGTTACATCCTTCCATCTTGGATACCTCCTCTATCCTTTTGAAATAAGTCTCTGGATGATAGGTCAAATTAGAACCAATTTTTGGGAGTATTAGTATCTAAGTTTGCTTGTACTTCTGCAAAAATTCAAACTCTCACTTCCTCTCATTTTCGGCATATGGGACCCATCTGAAAGAATTATTTTTGACTATTTTAACATTTGTTACCGTAGAGGTATGAAATTCGATTTAAAATGGGATAATATATTTTTTAACAAAATTATCTTTTGAACAGGGCGTTGAAAACACGTCAAATGAGAATAATGCTCTTAGGATGTGTTAGTCCTGGTGGTAGGGGGCTGGGATTATTGACCGTAGGGGCCGGATTCGATTCCGGGTGTCGCCTTTGGACACCGCCAACTTCACCCAAGCTGATTGATTTTTCGGGTACCATGTTTTCCTGGGAAGCCATCCACGGCACGAGGAAAAGACATGGTATCCTCTCACACACCTTTGGGCTTAGTACTAGATGAGCACTACCATCTTTCCATCAACCGTCTTCGGGTTCATAACTGTGGTTTAGCATTTTACTCATTTCGCATTGCATTGGTCGAAACTAGCAGGTCTGGAAACTATGGTGTATCTCCTTGCGTTCATCATTGTAAATTAACAAGTAACAACTAAAGACTTCGGTAGTTATATTTAAAACAGAATGGCAGAATTATCTTTATCTTTTGATGTTTTTAAATGGATTCCGGATGTTTAAGTATAAGTAATCCTCGTAAATCACCTTATCATTAGGAAAGGACTTCATTCCCTTTAGTGATACTAGGTGGACTTGGATATTGCTGTGAAACACCTCTTTCATTGTCCTGCGTACTTGAGCACTTTTGGTAGCCCAAAGAAGAAAATTATTGACTATAGCATTACATCCTGTTTTCATTCCATTAATACAATATTCTTTTTTATTTCAATAATTTGATTTTAAAGTGATGAAAATTTGAGATTATTCCATGAAGCACCGTCCAGAGTAGTAGTAGTAGTTTTTAGGGGAGGCGACCGACAGCTAAGGTCATTTGCGGCATAGGGGATGGGCAGGAAAGGATGAAGGGTGGAGAGAAACTCGGCGTCGGCATTAGCCTACTCTTTACTCCTTACCGTCCAGAGCAACCAAATTATTTATTGAATTGAAACTTCGATCATACATATGAAACCTTCAAAATGTTTTGTACGAACGTACAAAAATGCTGCCTTTGAAATGAATTTGCTATCACTCTACACTAAATGTCATAATTCCGCCCACATATCCTATTTCTTTAAAATAATTATCCTTAACGTAATTTTACATACTATAGCATAGGTATCACTTTAAACTGCTGTTTTTCAGTCAAGTTTACGTTGTAAGTTTGTTTGTTCAAAATATTAACGGGAATTTACTAGATATTACGTAACAGCAAGACTTTGCGGAGGGTTGCACGTGCTTCATTTCACAAAAAATATGTACAACTAGATAAAAACCAATTTTTTGCTCTAGTTGTAAAGCCATGTTATGCTTCTTATTGCATAGTTTATGTGCTGAACGGAGTTTTTATTTTTTTAATGTGAAAAGGGGTCAAAATAAAAGGGTAAATGTGACATTTTATTTTTCTCGTAGGTTCCCGAATTGTTTTTGGCTCTCATTTCCTTTGTCAAAGAGGAAGTGACGTCAAATTTTCATTTATCTCGTTCTCCTCCATTGTCACGTAGCATCCGGGGATAAGTCATCTCCAACCCCACGAAGAGGGTGGCCTCGCCGGGTGATTGAACTCTCCGCCCCTTGCGAATCATCCGGTGTAAATGCCCCTTTACCTGCTACACCACGGAGCATTGCCTCTCGAAGCGGGTGCGGAGAGGGGTCGATAGAACGCTGAAGACATCACTTAGCTCAACTCCCGCTCACTCGGGGGCGCTGTTTCGGGAGGAGCTGCTGGCGTGCCGGTGACGGAGAAAATCTCACCAAGGGTGAGGGCGCGTCCGATACCCTAGGAGCATTTGAGTTTCGTTTATTTGACAGACTTCGGAATGTCGACTGATTTCCAGCCAGAGAAAATACCCGACAAGATCGTTTTAAGGTTCCTTGAAACTCCCAAGGGGAAATTTTTGGCATTTTTTTACGCGAGGAATATTTCGCTGCACGTTTACTCCTCTATTTTCACCAGATCCAATTCAGGAGTACGTTAAGGTTCGCGTATTATTTTGATATTTTTTTCCTTTTTTATTAATCTGGTAGCAAAATGTTTTCATCCTGCCATTCAAATCCAACATGAAACGATAGTGTCTCAATATTTTCTGGGAATTAGAAAGAAATAACAGAAAAATTTTAGAAAGTTAACGGGATAGAGAGTCGCAAAAATAACAAAGTTTCAAGCACTCAATCAATCTAATGAAAAAACGTAATTTCTGTCGGATTTAGCGATTAAAGGACCACCTATTTTTTGCTTGAAAATAATCGAGTAATTTTTATCGTGATTTTTTTAAGAATTCTCGGGATGAATTAAGGAAATCACTTGTCAGAAGGTTCGATGGTCGGAGACAAATTTAACTCTTGTGAGGGAAGTTTCGCTACTACATTTCGAATGGAGTAGACAGAGAGAGAGAGAGGGTGATCGGGAGATGGGAGAACAAGAGACAGAGAGAGAAAGAAATGGAAATTTCTCCAGCTAACGAGTCGAGAGAGATGTAATAAGTGATTGATAAAGGGTTGGTGTGCCCATGCAATGGAGTAGACGTAAAGAATTTTGTTTCGGGAAGGGTTCGGCGGAAAATGAGAGAATTGTTTGATGAAATGTACGATAATAATCGACTCAGAGAAAATCATTAAAAAACTTTCATTGAGTCTCCATAGGAAACGCCTCTAATTTTTTCACTAATATCCAATTGAACCGATTGAACTGATCATTTCCGGTCTCCATGTGAGCGGCACGCACTTCTAGAAAATGTACACTTTAATAAGGGATCAAGAGAGGTTGAACTGCCAAATTGCATTTCTTCTCCCATATTTTGTTAGGGAAACTACCGAGGTATAAACCAGGGAAATTGGTGAATAGGCAATAGTTAATAGTCTGGCTGAAAGTCAAAATGTACCCTCTATTAAGCATGCCTATGCACTCTTTTTTAAATTATTCCATGCTCACCCTTCCCAATTGTCCCGCTCATATTAATCCGCTGAGAATCTTTGGAGACAATTTCCCATTGGCGTCCCTGGAAAAGTAAGGGCATTGGCGCAAATGTTACACTTTTATGGATTTTTATTTTTGGTGTGATTTCATCACTGTGTTTTTGACTATGAGCTGATGTAACGAATAATGTTGTTATCAGTTAACAAGCCAATTGAGTGTCAACAAATTGCATTCTACTGGCATTGTGCGGAGTGAAAGTGTGAACCTCATCGATCACGACCCAAGATTAACTTTTCCATGTAGATGAGGGGCTGGTGATTTTTTTCCTTTCATTGTTTATTGCTAATCAAGATGTTAGATGTTGATTGGCTGCCCTTAGGAGACCGCAACCATTCAAACTTTTTGGGGCTTGAGAGGAAGCAGTCTGCAACCCGCACAACCCAATAGGCTGCCTATATTCCTTTGCTTGCTGGAATTCCTTGCTGCTTGCTCAAATTCGAACCGGAATGAGTTGATGATTTAATTGTGATGCCATTAAACGCAGTTATGGAATATATTTAGTAATGTAAAAGTCACTCGAAACAAGGATTCTTACTTTTTTCTTGGAAAGAGTGGAAGAGACAGACATATTAACGACTTCTAGTTCTGTATTTACGTGAATTTATGCGCTGAATACTTATGAAAATGTAGTTATAATAATTATTCTGTTAACTACGGTTAGTGATATTATTTTCATAATTTCGTTCAACCAATACCACTGTGTGGAATCATCGAAGAACCATTATGTAAATAGCGACTTGGTTATCTACCAATAAAATGAGTATAAATATTGATATATGTCACAAATAATTTTCATTGCTAATGGGACGTGCAAATTTCTGAAACAATACACTTGAATCACTTTATTAATATTCCTATTTATTCATGGGATTCTCTATGCATGTTTTATGTTTCCATTATCTTTCGTTTCACAATAGTGCACCTAATATTTTCCTTGAAATAATCTTTGCTTGGCTTAAAAAAGTGCAGTTCTCCAGAAATTCATTTTACGTGTATTTGGTTGTTTGGATATATCTTAACCGATTGAAGTGAAATTCCTTCAAGGAGTGTACACAAACTCCATGGTCTGCAAGCATAGGCGATATTCTTACATCGAACTGGATAGTTTTATGTGCAACATATCTGATTAGGTATTAAGATTTTTTACGGATAAAAATGAAATAAATAATTTTTAGGTAAAAAAATTCTTAATAAGATTATCTATCATTATAATTAGTGGCACCATTCATAATTTTTGAAGTCATTGTCATAGTTTCTAGTCTCTTTACGTTAAATAAATTTACTCATTTATATTTGTGGCAATTCATATTATTGAAAATACATAATTTCATTTTTTTGCAATACAAGCTAATAATTTCATTGATTAAACACATGTGCGAATTTAGAATGAAAAAATAATTTTTCTTGTCTCGTTTTCTTATATCCCCGTACAACCTTGAGATCGAATCTCAGCGTAAAAGAAATTAATAATGCTGTCTGGTGAATTCATGGAGCGATTGAACACAAATCCTAGTGCTTTTCTTATAAAAGAACACTTTACATTAAAAAATTTAAAAATGATTCCAAGTGTATACTTCAATTTGGTGCGCATATGCACAGGTACGCGGACCAAATTTCAACTTTCTGGAACTCTTGCCATAGGAACTTGGCGAAACTCACAAACAAACATTTACATTTTTATGTATGATGTGTGTGAGAAGTTCATCAGGAGTTTAAGTGATTTAAGTTTTCCCCGACGCGAATTTGTTTTCTTTTTTTTCGGAGAAGGAGAGTGATTTTTAGGACGATTGCCAATCAAAAGTTTCAAGAGTTCCCCTGCTAAAATCCCCAAGACGAGAAACAAATAACTTTCGCTCATAGGAAAAACCGAGGTCTCTAAATATTTGAATTAAAAAATGATTCAACTAATTAACCATGAGTGAGATATTCTTTGGCTCATTTCGTTAAAGCGGTCATTGAAAAATCGAATAAAATATGACGAGTAGATACGTAATACCGGCATTAAGTTTTTCATAATCGTAGAAGTAGCGATTTTTCCTCAATAAATGATGTAGATAGCCTTTCTCTTTCGCTAAATCCATTGGCTTTTCTCACATTCAGTGATAAACACCGGGAAAAGTGTACAAGTTCTTTTAACTTCTTACAACCAACGTAAATACGTACCTTTGTATCATTCGGCAATGATGTCGCCTGCAGTCTTTGATGGAATCTTCACAAACCGGTTTTCGAATCTTCACCGGTGATTTCAACATTGTTTTTTTACCACAACCTTGGCCTGGACGAAGAGCTTGGAGAGGTCTTGCTGTTTAATTTGAATTGTTTATTAAGATTTAAATTCTGATGACCGGAAACATGATACAAGCCAACACGTGATGTGTTTCAAGCGAATTCGATTCAAAATCAGATTCAAACCCCTCAGATTTGTTGAAATTAAGTGATCATATTTTGTACGCTGTTAATGGTGCTTACCAGCCATTCGTTTTGAAATTTTTTTTAATTGTGCCGATCTGAAATGTTTGCATTTGATATTGATAAATGGAGAAAGTGATGTGATGGAATTTCATTCCGTTCGGTCTATAAAGTTTAACGGACCTCAGCATACCGAATGCTGTAATTTAATATGTAAATACTCGCGAACAAATCAAATACCTGCTTATATCATACTTACAAACAAATATGTATGTATTGTTAATAGCATTGGTAAGTCGTGGTAAGATATCTGATGGCGCCGCCCCGGAGATATATTTTATTCCAGATATTATTTTGAAATTTGAATTGGTGACTAGTGCTGTGACGTGAAAATGACGTAAAACGTATCTTAACTGGAGTAGAATTATATTAACCTTATGGAATACGGATAAGGAATAAATTGTTCTTTAATGATAATGATAGCAATTCAAAAACTAAGTAGGCTCAGGAGACTTTCGGGAACCTAAATGAACTGTAGAAAATGAAAGAAGTATTTTTACTAAGTAAGCGATAACAATTTAAAATTGCGTAGAAGATAATTTTGGCTTGGAGTAATAAATTTCAACTACTTGGTATAATTTTAATTGCGAAATGTGTTCTTCTTCTGTGCACATAATGAGCAGAATAATGTAAAATATGGGTATTTAGGATCAGTTTAGCAATACTGTATCTTTCGCTTACTTACCTTATATTTCCCTCCAGAGTTCCCTATCTATTTTGATTATTTTGCTCAATCCCTTCCCTTTCCTCTCTCTTCACGATCGGCAAATGGGGTTCGGGTTTGCCTCGAGCTTTAATCGGTGATTATCACGCGTGCATGGACGAACTTCCTGAATTTCCCATTCACTCTTGCCTATCGCTGGGAATGAAAGGCAAAATTTTAACTTTCAACTGTTTTGTTTTTAAAGGCTGCTCACTAGTTTCCCTTTTTATGCCCGAATGGTTTTCTTTCACTTAAAACGTTTTTTTTTCTTTCGTGAATTGACTGATTAAGTGGTTCTGACATGTTTTATTTGCAAATTCACCGAAAAATGACAGTCGAAGCCAATTTTTTTTTTAAAAAAAGCAAATGCCGTGATCTAAGGTATTTTTCCGTCGGTTCAAAAACTCATGATTTTTCTTCTTATCTTATTTTTCCGCCACAAGCTAATATTTGCTTCGGATGTAGTTAATCTTCATTTGGGGGTTTTTCTTACCTTTTGAAAATAGACGTGCTGTCTGCATTTAATTTGGATGATTAATAATGATATGTAGATCCAAGATTCTACTAATGGCGGAATTGAGGGGCTACCTCAAAAATATTGATAATAATTATAGCTCTGAGTCGTCATTGGTGAAATTATTGTTCCCCCAACAGGAAGTAGTTCTTTTTTGTGTTCTGATTACGTCAACAGCAGATGCCTGCGGTAAGTTCGGTTTACATTAAACGTACACTATGTATGTATTGTTGTGTTATTCATCCTGGATAGTAACAAATAAGCTTCTGACTCCTCTGATGTCTTCTTCCACACAATAATAAATTGAATCAGATCAAAGGTCAGATGGGTGTGTCAGTAATTTTAATTGTGATATAAGAGCTGCGGTTCCAAAGCTCAGGCAAGGCGACTATTTCGTTGTTTTCATTGGGATTTCGATCTTTACTCGGATACAGTTTGGCTAATATTTCAAGGGCAGAATTAAAAATTGGCATTGAATTTGATGGATGTTTAAACCATGGATCCCTTCGTGCCTTTTTTTATGGGGATTAGGCTTCTGTTACTTTCTCCTTCTCGACTTAAATTACAGTATATTTAATAATTCTTCTAAAACATAAATTTAAGTATTTGTAAAGTCTAGAAGTTCTTAAAAAAAAGAAGATTCTAAAAAAAGAAGAAGACTTCTAAAGCAGTAGAGAAACAGTTTCAGTCCAGGAGCATCTCAGAACCCGATCTTTTCGCCACCAGTATTTGGAAAAAGTACCCACTTAGTATGCCTACCACTTCTTTTCTCACCATTAAACTGTGCCTTTTCATTGAATATCCTCCACTTTTCACTTTTTTACTACTGATAACTTTTCTTTTTATTGGCTGCCCTATTTTACCGATCTTTCATGACGAGCCAATGTATTTGGTCATGAATTAGTATATAGCGGAAAGATTTTTATATCAGGTCACAAACGATTCATCACATAACGTTGATATCATAGCAGAAATTTGCAATAATTGAGTGAATCAACTGTTGAAATAATCAATTCTGTGCCATAAAAATATTTCAATTTATTCTCAAGTAAGAAGGAAGCATGAAAAAGGGAGACAATTTTAGAGGATTTTGCATGGTTTTAATAAATGGACAGAAAAAAACACCTTTCTTGGAGACCATTTGGTCTCCAAGAAAGGGTTTTTTTAAAATAATTTTTTTGTTTGCCAGGATTCGCAATTATAATTGCAAAAAAAGAAAAGAAGTTGAGGTATTTTATGTTATTTATTCTGCTATCATCGCGTGTACTCGGATAACGACTTATCTCATTCAAGTACTTGAATTCGGCCTTCTCCTGTGAGCGACATAACGACATTTTTACTGGAAGTGTCATTTGGCTTTCAATGGGTTTCAATTTTCCTTGCTCACTGTTAATAAGTTGTAAATATTAGGCTGATCCATTTTTTTCCGGTCCATATGTATATTTTTTGTATATCTATATGCATATGTTTTGGTATCGTAGTTACAAAAGATAATCTCATTTCAGTACTTCGTTGCCTAATGAATGACAATTATCGGAAAAATTTCTGAAAATTAATTGAATGACCGGGTGGCTTATTTATGTACTTGCAGGGCAATTGGTGAAGAGAAATTTTTGGGGCTGTGGTGGAATGTGGACAGAAAACTTCATTTCGTGGTCTATGCTATGCAAATTCCCATTTAGACTAATAGAAATATCCTGCGGTTCTAATATCTTACCATCGGTCGAGTTTTTATATGCTATGAACTGGACCGGCTGAATTTAAGGAGCGTATAAGGCATTGAATTGGAGTTTCGAAACATTTTCCAATCATTTGTTAACACATCGGCGGGCATAAATATGTTGATAAAAGTATGTAATATGACAGATGTAAAATAATACATTTTAAAATCTTAAAGGCAAATCTTAGTTAGTTTAGTTTATTCATGCTAGTATACGAGCTCGGATTCATGACAACGTATTCGGATATTTTTCCTCACGATATCTCTACATTTTTTGTCAAGACATGGTTCAATTCATTTCAGTGATTCGATGAAACTACTTAAGAAATTAGTAGACGCTATGCCAAATTATATTAATCAAGTTAGTAAAGACAGGTTGACAGTTTGCGAATGAAAAATCTATTGTCTAAATAATTATTGGCATAGGAGCGCCAATAACCTTACGGCCAATAGTGGCTGTTAGGATGATGTGATATTTTAAATCACCTGGGTGATTGATCTTGTCTCCCGAGGATTGGTTTTTGCAGCTCTCCCAGCAATCCTGTTCCCTGCCAAGGCATTTCTTTCCAGGTCCTTGATCTGGCATCTTTTACCACGTACACCTTATAATATATGTACATATTTTGCCTTCTTCTCTCATTCTTCCCCTCTCTGGTTCTTTAATGATGTGTTGCACTTGAACTATCGCTCCTCAGGATTAGTCCAATTAGTTTCTATCTCCTTTTTTAAGTGTGCCACTCTTCTCAGCCATTTTGGAAATAATTCTACGTTTGAGGAAGAAATTATTTCGTTAATTCCACTCTATGATTTTAAAACCTTTGAGTGGGATTCAAAAAAAGTCATATCATTGTTTTCTTGATGAAGACTCTCCGCGTAGTGAATTCTGAGAGGGTGTCGTTAAGACGTATTTATTTGTTACTCTAACCATTTCAGTTTCATAAGCCTTCTCTTGCATCACACATCAATCCCTTTATACATACAGTATGTCCATGTTTCAGAGCGTAGAATTTTAACTGCATTTGTTTTTAACGATCGATCATGTAGTCATGCCTGTTAGGAGCAGTCGTAGTGGTCAGTGAACGATCCAGGGGGTGGGCATGACACCATTTACCGAATACTTTTTTGTTTTGATAAAATTCAAAACGTTTATTACTTTGAACGACTTCCCCCCCCCCCCCCCCGAGCATAAACGTATCTCGTAGAGGGCACGTTGCGGTCTCTTAATTAGTAAGACTATTTTTGAAATTTGGCATGATTCTCAACCATATCGAAATGGAAAAAGTCATTAAACAATTATTTTTCATATATGGGGGCATATTTCCTTCTCCCCCCATAAAAGCTTTTTTTAGATTCGCTACTACTAATAGCACCAATAGGATGAAGGCGAGCAGTATGTTTCTGCAGGACTTATATATTTGTAGGAGTCAATGAATGTATTTTTATGCCAGAGTAACGATTTTTTCGACGATCCGACATTTTCCCGAGCCTGAGTGAAGTGCTTGGAGAGCCTTCGTTCCGCAGTTACGCCATTAAATAAATGGCCTCTATCCTCTTTTTATTGTGGTGACCAAAACCTGTTGGCAAAACGATTCTCGTGATCGATTCGTAAATTATATTCACGTATCGTTGAGGTGGAATCAAGTGCCCCAATGGCAGTAAACGACGCCAGTGCAATTTGTCGGTCGAGCCATTGCACTGGAATATTCGTAATTGGAATGCAACGAGGGATCATCAGTACATGAGCGTACATTCATGACTATCACAGAGGGCACGTAGTTTGGACACCACCTGTGGATCCTTCCATGGCTTCTAATATTAGATTTGTACCATATACTCCTGAGTAAGGTACGGAGGATTATACCTTTAATATCTCGCATATGAAGACTTTGTGAGATTAGTGTTAGTTCCTATGCCGAAAAAGGTAAAGGCTACATCATGTGAGGACTACAGGACAATAAGTTTGATATCCCACGCAGCTAAAGTTGTCCTCAGGATCATAAACAAAAGGATAGAGAGTAGGGCAAATGATTACTTAGGGGATGATCGGTTTGGGTTTAGGAAGGGGGAGGTACACGTGATGCCATTGCAGTAATGAGATTATTAATCGAGAGGAATATAGAATACAACCAGGAGGTATTTGCCTGTTTCGTAGATTTCGAAAAAGCGTTTGATAGAGTGAATTGGGAAAAACTAATGAGTATATTGCAGAAAATAGGAATAGATTGGAGGGAAAGGAGGCTAATCCGCAACCTGTACATGTCTCAGACTGCTCAGGTGCGAGTGGGGAACTTGGAGTCCGGATGGGCAGTGTTAGGAAGAGGTGTAAGGCAGGGTTGCCCATTATCACCGTTGCTGTTCAACCTATATGCAGAGGAAATGATTAAAGAGGCATGGGAAGAACTGGAGGTAGGAATGAAAGTGGGCGGGGAATTCGTAAAATCAGTTAGGTTTCCTGATGACCAAGCTTTAGTTTGTCAGTCAGCCCAGGGGCTGCAAGCATTGCTGAGCGAATTGGAAATTCAGTGCGACAGGTATGGGATGAGAATCAATATTAATAAAACAAAGGTTATGCGATTTTCTAGAAAGAAAAAGGCTAAGCTTAACATTAAAATAGGAGGGCAAAAACTAGAGCAGGTAGAACAGTTTACGTATCTCGGTAGTGTTTTGGACCAACACGGTAAAAGTAGTCGGGACGTAAGGAGAAGAATTGCGCTATGCAAAGAGGCTTTCACAAGGAGGAGGGAGTTGATGACAGGCACTTTGAGTAAGGATGTTAAGAAAAGACTCGTAAAGACTCGTAAAAACTTTGATATGGAGCGTAGCTATGTACGGCGCGGAAACGTGGTCATTGAAGCAGTAGGATAGGAGTAGACAGGAGGCTTTTGAATTGTGGGTTTAGAGAAGGTGAAATGGACAGAGAAGAAAACAAATGAGGAAGTACTTGGTATGGTGGGCGTAGAGAGGGGTTTGTTGGGAGAAATCCTGTGGAGGCAGGAAAAGTGGATGAAGGGGGTATTGACTGGCAGCGGAATATTGAAGAGTGTAATAGAGGGGAGAATTTTGGGCAAACGAGGAAAGGGCAGGAACAGGATAGGGATGTTGGACGGGATGAAGGGAAGAAGAAGGTGCTCAGAGATGAAGAGGGACCTGATGTAGAGTAGGATGTTGTGTTTTCGTAGGAATCACTAAATATTTATTTAGGAGCTCTGTCCATCCAACAACCTACCGTAACCGGTAGATTACCTGATAATAATATATATATATATATATATATATATATATATATATATATATACATATACATATATGGTGGGTCGCGGTAGTCCAGGGGGTAGAGCGTTGGACTGACTGCTGAGCCGAGCAGCCCGGGTTCAATTCCCGGGCAAGACACTCGGGGCGTGATTTTTGGGTACCAGATCTTCCTGGGAAACCATAACCGGCGCAGGGAAAGGAACTGACCCCCATACCCTGATGTGTTAATTTCACACGCCGTGTAGGACTGGGTGAACTATATATATATATATATATATATATATATATATATATATATATATATATATATATATATATTTAAGTTAATCTACCGGTTAAGGTAGGTTTTTGGATGGAAACAACCACCTAACAAATATTTTATTACTCCCAACAAAACACAAAACCCATCATCCTACTCTATATCAGGTCCCTCTTCATCTCTGAGTACTTTCTTCCTCCCTTCATCCCGTCCAACATCCCTATCCTGTTCCTTCCCTTTCCTCTTTTGCCCAACATTCTACCCTCTATCACAGTCTTCAACATCCCACTGCCGGTCAACACCCCCTTCATCCACTTTTCCTGCCTCCATAGGATTGCTCACAACAAACCCCTCTCTTCGCCCACCATACCAAGTAATTCCTCATTTGTTTTCTTCTCTGTCCATTTCACCTTCTCCATTCTTCTCCACACCCACATTTCAAAAGCCTCCAATCTACGTCTATCCTCCTGCTTCAATGACCACGTTTCCGCACCGTACATAGCTACGCTCCATATCAAAGTTTTTACGAGTCTTTTCTTAACATCCTTACTCAAAGTCCCTGTCATCAACTCCCTCCTCCTTGTGAAAGCCCCTTTGCCTAGCGCAATTCTTCTCCTTACGTCCCGACTACTTTTACCGTGTTGGTCCAAAACACTACCGAGATACGTAAACTGTTCTACCTGCTCTAGTTTTTGCCCTCCTATTTTAATGTTAAGGTTGGCCTTTTTCTTTCTAGAAAATCGCATAACCTTTGTTTTATTAATATTGATTCTCATCCCATACCTGTCGCACTGAATTTCCAATTCGCTCAGCAATGCTTGCAGCCCCTGGGCTGACTGACAAACTAAAGCTTGGTCATCAGGAAACCTAACTGATTTTACGAATTCCCCGCCCACTTTCATTCCTACCTCGAGTTCTTCCCATGCCTCTTTGATCATTTCCTCTGCATACAGGTTGAACAGCAACGGTGATAATGGGCAACCCTGCCTTACACCTCTTCCTAACACTGCCCATCCGGACTCCAAGTTCCCCACTCGCACCTGAGCAGTCTGAGACATGTACAGGTTGCGGATTATCCTCCTTTTCCTCCAATATATTCCTATTTTCTGCAATATACTCATTAGTTTTTCCCAATTCACTCTATCAAACGCTTTTTCGAAATCTACGAAACAGGCAAATACCTCCTGGTTGTGCTCTATATTCCTCTCGATTAATAATCTCATTACTGCAATGGCATCACGCGTACCTCTCCCCTTCCTAAACCCAAACTGATCATCCCCTAAGTAATCATTTGCCCTACTCTCTATCCTTTTGTTTATGATCCTGAGAACAACTTTAGCTGCGTGGGATATCAAACTAATTGTCCTATAGTCCTCACATGACGTGGCCTTTACCTTTTTCGGAATAGGAACTAAAACTGATCTCACAAAGTCTTCCGGCCAGATTCCCTCCTCATAAATGCTACGGATCAGCCCATATAGCCTCTTCCTCCCACATTTTCCTAAGCATTTTAAAAGTTCCACGGGAATGTTATCTACCCCCACGGCCTTATTTAGTTTCATCTCCCTTAATGCCCTTTCTATCTCATTGTCTAGTATGCCTGGACCTAAGCTGTCTTCCTCTACGTCATTTTCTTTTTCAATGTCTAACTTTGTTGGTCTGAGTTCTTTACCATACAGTTCTTCTATGTACTCCTTCCATCTCTCATGGATCTTTCCTGCGTCAACTATTACCTTACCCGCCTTATCTCTAACTCTTAGCGTAGCTCTTCCTTTCTTACTTCCCGATAACGATTTAACTTTGCTGTACAGCGCACCGATTTCACCCTTCCTCTGCAGACTTTCCATATCCTCGCACTGCGTCTTCCACCATGCGTCTTTTGCCTTATTTGTTGCCCGCCTCAATTTATTGTTCAATTCTTTGTACTTCATTTTGCCTAATTCTGTATTTATATTCTTCCATTTTCGCCGCTCATCCATCTTTGTAATCATCTCATCCGTGATCCATGGTTTCCTAGTCCTTTTAGCGTTAACGGTTCCAATAGTGTCCTTTGCGGCTTTAGACAACCCTTTCTTGATCATTTCCCATTTTTCTTCGATAGTACTAAGCCCTTTACCATCCTTAATGATTTTCTCTACCGCCTGCTTGTATTCCTTCCTTTTCAACCCAATTAATGCTTCTACATTCCATTTTCTAACTCGCCGCCCCTGCCTTATCTTTTTGAAACGTACGCTACATTTCATAACAACTAAATTGTGGTCTGAGTCCGCATCCGCTCCCGGGAAGCTGTGGGAATTTATCACACTGTTCCTAAACCTGTGTCTAACCAGGATATAATCTAGCTGATATCTTCCTGAGTCACCTTGCATTTTCCATGTATACCTACGTCTTTTGTGGTGTCTAAACCAAGTGTTGGTGATGACTAACCCCTGTCTCCTGCAGAACTCAACTGCTTTCTCCCCGCGGTCATTCCTCGTGCCTAAACCGTAGTCCCCCACCTCATCACCATCTCTTCCTTCGCCCACCGTCGCATTCCAATCCCCCATCACTATCAAATGTTTCCCTGCAGGAACACACGCGATCATGTCCTCTAACTGATCGTATATCCTATCGACCGCTTCTTCCTTATGGTTGCCCGGTGGCATGTATACCTGAATAATAACTAAGTTCGTCGGTTCTGCTTTTATCTCCACTAGTAGTATTCTATCCGTTACCTGCTCTATGTTGATTACGCTTCTTCCTACCTCTTCATTTAATACTATGGCAACCCCTCGTTGACTCTCGTCCCCACCGCTGTATATTATTCTATACTTATCACTCCAGTAATCCCCGCTATCTTTCCATCTCACCTCGCATAGACCTAAAATATCTATATTTCCCCTTTCCATCTCTCGCTTAACATTCTCCAATTTCCCTGTCCTCATCATTGTCCTAACATTCCACGTTCCTATTCTAACTAATGTGGTCTTCTTCTCCTGCGTCTTCTATCCTGCTGCTGCTGGTTTTCCCTTGCAAGGGTTTCGTGGGATGACGACCGCGGAAGCCTTGCCTCCCCCGCTGCCGGGCACGACACACGGCCGATTGGGCCGAGCCCCGTGTATATATATATATATATATATATATATATATATATATATATATATACACATACATACATATACTTACGTCTGTGTGTTCGTATAACGTAGTAATAACAAACTTGGTTGCGTCGAATTCACTTCTAAAGGTATTTGGCAAAGTTTGAGGGCGCATCACCCTATTTTGTTACTTAAATGTTAAATTACCGTCGCTCTAATGTCCCTATCAGTTTTACCACTACAGTGTGCTGGGCATATGTTAATATTATTCAAATTGTGTATTAATTACATGCTTTTAAACTTACAATTAATATACTGCATATGTTAGACGGCTATTCAGTATCGTTATCTTAGTTTTGCTGTCAAGTTTCATTTTCTGCTGGTTATAAGCAAGAGCAAAAGGCTTTTGAGTAGGTAATTTGTTTTGTTCAAACAAATCTTTAGACTGAGACTTGCGATGATGTCGAACTCGATTGAGTATATGGCCACATAGAGGCACTGCTGTCCTCATTTATAGGTAAATATTTACAGATTCCTATCAAAGGTGAACTGATTTAGTGAAGAGTTCAGCTACTGACCTCAGGGACCGGATTCGTTTGAGGGTGATCTCTGTGAATCCACATACTAAGTTTTCCGAGTAACGGGTCTTCCCGGAAAACCGCAGACAGCACAAAGAAAGTCGGTAGTCCCCCTATCCTGATGCTAGCCCAACAAATCTACGAGTTAATTTCTTTGATCTCTGATAAGTGAGGAAAAAGTCTTTTTTATCTGCTCTTGAGAAATCCCAAAAATTTCTAATGAAAACATTCACAATTTTCTCGTATTAATCAAGTGAAATGATGAAATAAAATAATGTGCAGCAAACATGAATTTTCGAAAAAAGTAACACCTATGTAACGACAAAAATGGTAAAATGAAAGGAAATAAGCCGGAAATAGAATGAATACTTTTGTTTCCTGGATTAAAAATCACTGGGATATCAGCAGTCCAAATTGAGCAGATAAATTGTTAAATTAAGAATATCAACCGATTCGTTGCAAATTAACAGATGCGCTTTAGGACCACGCCGGTTAGATGTACTATATAAATACGTACGTTTTCCAAAAATGAAGGCTTTCATGATAAATTGTTTGGTGTAGGTGTTATGATAAAACATGTATCGGACTATTACCTACATAATGTTCACTACTTCTCATCACAAATTCATTAAATCGTGAGTCATTTTAAAGTTTAATCCTTCTCGTGAGGGAACAATAGCAGTCTTTGCAATACAACATCGAAACAGTAAACAAACCGTTTCCTTGTTTACCTTCACGACGTATAAGCATTGTTAACCTTCTCAAAGCAGTTTATATGAAGAACTTATAAGCTCCAACTGTCGAAACGGAGTAATTTGTCGACATTTCAAGGGAAGTGAGCAAATATGCGCCAAACTTGGTACCGATTCATGAAACCGGCTCCTATGTGGCTTTTGCGGTTCTCGAGTTATGAGTGGAATTGCATCATGGCGTTGTGGATTAGTGTATAGCAATTGACTTATTTTAATATATGGAGAGACATTACTGATTAAACATTAGTTTTGCAGGAAAGAGGATGAAGTACATCTGCCATCAGCGAAGCCGGAAAACATTTTATGTCCAATGGTCGGGTTTATTTCACCATACGAGAGACCATTAATCGGTGCTCGATATGACGTTTTGAAGTGTGACAGTAACGTAGTTTTTATCTATCCTCATTAGGAGTCTTTGCATAGTTATGTGTTCATTTGAATTCCAAATATTAGCAAAAGGTCATTGTAGCTTCTTTCGACTAATGGAAGGTATTAGAAATGAGGATGTAAAATACCTATGTAAGTTCCGTTTCCGGAGTCTCTAATATTGTACTTGAAAAGTGGAGGATAAAACATCGAGTTAGGAAGCAGGGCTGATTGTGTGGCTTCTGTTAAAATCTGAACGATTTTACAGCCGGTTTTTCAAAATAGGTTGGGATGGACCCAAGTGATCTTTCGCCATCTTATCGGATTTGGTTTCATTACCTTTATCTCCCCATCAATATCACATCCGTAGTGCAAGAATGCAACCAGATTCGTGACGTATTCCAAATCAGGTACATAACAATTCAAATGGGTGGAACTTTCCGCTGAGAATTGGAATTTAAGATCGCCGAAAGATATTAAACTATTAATATTCATAGGTTTACCTCCCGCATACAAAATAATTATATGCTCTTCTGGGGCATTCAGTGGTGCTATCTGACCGAGGAATTATCAGATTTACCATAGAAATTGTGTATCTTATTCTTTAGCAATAAGCCTCGGCTCGCTGATGTCAAACCAATTTCAATGCTACCAACCAATCGGTTACAGAACTGTTATCCAGGTCACCGGAGTGCCATGATCGCGTGAATCTCAAAAGAAATTCCCTATACCAACAAGCAAACATCTTTTTCGTCTCAGCGGTAAGTCTGAAGATTTGGTCGACTCGGGTCGACGATGCAAATAAATGTAAAATTATCCACGGCTATATCCGTTGTCCCCTCCCCGGACTACAACCTTGACGTGGTGGAAGGGCTTGTGCGTTCCGATGACCCCTAGAGCTGTGCTGGCGGGAGTAATAAAAATTGCTCCTGGTAGGGTCACCCATGCCAAATAGGTCGAAGGTTAGGAGCCAGACGAAAGGTAGTCCACGCAGCGTCTGTTCCTCAGTGAGGCGGCTGCAATGGCGTCTGACCCCAGTGGGGCGGCCAGTAAGTGATGGTGTCACGTTAAAAACACTATTGAGGAAGGCAACGGGAAAACACCTCAATTATCATTCCCTAGAAAAATATGATGGACAATAGAGATATTTTGAGTCCTGGCAACCACGGGGCTCGGCCCAATCGGCCGTGTGTCGTGCCCGGCAGCGGGGGAGGCAAGGCTTCCGCGGTCGTCATCCAACGAAACCCTTGCAAGGGAAAACCAGCAGCAGCAGGACAGAAGACGCAGGAGAAGAAGACCACATTAGTTAGAATAGGAACGTGGAATGTTAGGACAATGATGAGGACAGGGAAATTGGAGAATGTTAAGCGAGAGATGGAAAGGGGAAATATAGATATTTTAGGTCTATGCGAGGTGAGATGGAAAGATAGCGGGGATTACTGGAGTGATAAGTGTAGAATAATATACAGCGGTGGGGACGAGAGCCAACGAGGGGTTGCCATAGTATTAAATGAAGAGGTAGGAAGAAGCGTAGTCAACATAGAGCAGGTAACGGATAGAATACTACTAGTGGAGATAAAAGCAGAACCGACGAACTTAGTTATTATTCAGGTATACATGCCACCGAGCAACCATAAGGAAGAAGAGGTCGATAGGATATACGATCAGTTAGAGGACATGATCGCGTGTGTTCCTGCAGGGAAACATTTGATAGTGATGGGGGATTGGAATGCGACGGTAGGCGAAGGAAGAGATGGTGATGAGGTGGGCGACTACGGTTTAGGCACGAGGAATGACCGCGGGGAGAAAGCAGTTGAGTTCTGCAGGAGACAGGGGTTAGTCATCACCAACACTTGGTTTAGACACCACAAAAGACGCAGGTATACATGGAAAATGCCAGGTGACTCAGGAAGATATCAGCTAGATTATATCCTGGTTAGACACAGGTTTAGGAACAGTGTGATAAATTCGCACAGCTTCCCGGGAGCGGATGCGGACTCAGACCACAATTTAGTTGTTATGAAATGTAGCGTACGTTTCAAAAAGATAAGGCAGGGGCGGCGAGTTAGAAAATGGAATGTAGAAGCATTAAATGGGTTGAAAAGGAAGGAATACAAACAGGCGGTAGAGAAAATCATGGAGGATGGTAAAGAGCTAAGTACTATCGAAGAAAAATGGGAAATGATAAAAAAAAGGGTTGTCTAAAGCCGCAAATGACACTATTGGAACCGTTAACGCTAAAAGGACTAGGAAACCATGGATCACGGATGAGATGATTACAAAGATGGATGAGCGGCGAAAATGGAAGAATATAAATACAGAATTAGGCAAAATGAAGTACAAAGAATTGAACAATAAATTGAGGCGGGCAACAAATAAGGCAAAAGACGCATGGTGGAAGACGCAGTGCGAGGATATGGAAAGTCTGCAGAGGAAGGGTGAAATCGGTGCGCTGTACAGCAAAGTTAAATCGTTATCGGGAAGTAAGAAAGGAAGAGCTACGCTAAGAGTTAGAGATAAGGCGGGTAAGGTAATAGTTGACGCAGGAAAGATCCAAGAGAGATGGAAGGAGTATATAGAAGAACTGTATAGTAAAGAACTCAGACCAACAAAGTTAGACATTGAAAAAGAAAATGACGTAGAGGAAGACAGCTTAGGTCCAGGCATACTAGACAATGAGATAGAAAGGGCATTAAGGGAGATGAAACTAAATAAGGCCGTGGGGGTAGATAACATTCCCGTGGAACTTTTAAAATGCTTAGGAAAATGTGGGAGGAAGAGGCTATATGGGCTGATCCGTAGCATTTATGTGGAGGGAATCTGGCCGGAAGACTTTGTGAGAGCAGTTTTAGTTCCGATTCCGAAAAAGGTAAAGGCCACGTCATGTGAGGACTATAGGACAATTAGTTTGATATCCCACGCAGCTAAAGTTGTTCTCAGGATCATAAACAAAAGGATAGAGAGTAGGGCAAATGATTACTTAGGGGATGATCAGTTTGGGTTTAGGAAGGGGAGAGGTACGCGTGATGCCATTGCAGTAATGAGATTATTAATCGAGAGGAATATAGAACACAACCAGGAGGTATTTGCCTGTTTCGTAGATTTCGAAAAAGCGTTTGATAGAGTGAATTGGGAAAAACTAATGAGTATATTGCAGAAAATAGGAATAGATTGGAGGAAAAGGAGGCTAATCCGCAACCTGTACATGTCTCAGACTGCTCAGGTGCGGGTGGGAAACGGGGAGTCAGGATGGGCAGTGTTAGGAAGGGGTGTAAGGCGTGGTTGCCCATTATCACCGTTGCTGTTCAACCTGTATGCAGAGGAAATGATCAAAGAGGCATGGGAAGAACTCGAGGTAGGAATGAAAGTGGGCGGGGTATTCGTAAAATCAGTTAGGTTTCCTGATGACCAAGCTTTAGTTTGTCAGTCAGCCAAGGGGCTGCAAGCATTGCTGAGTGAATTGGAAATTCAGTGCGACAGGTATGGGATGAGAATCAACATTAATAAAACAAAGGTTATGCGATTTTCTAGAAAGAAAAAGGGCAAGCTTAACATTAAAATAGGAGGGCAAAAACTAGAGCAGGTAGAACAGTTTACGTATCTCGGTAGTGTTTTGGACCAACACGGTCAAAGTAGTAGGGACGTAAGGAGAAGAATTGCGCTAGGCAAAGAGGCTTTCACAAGAAGGAGGGAGTTGATGACGGGGACTTTGAGTAAGGATGTTAAGAAAAGACTCGTAAAAACTTTGATATGTAGCGTAGCTATGTACGGCGCGGAAACGTGGTCATTGAAGCAGGAGGATAGACGTAGACTGGAGGCTTTTGAAATGTGGGTGTGGAGAAGAATGGAGAAGGTGAAATGGACAGAGAAGAAAACAAATGAGGAAGTACTTGGTATGGTGGGCGAAGAGAGGGGTTTGTTGTGAGCAATCCTATGGAGGCAGGAAAAGTGGATGAAGGGGGTGTTGACCGGCAGTGGGATGTTGAAGACTGTGATAGAGGGTAGAATGTTGGGCAAAAGAGGAAAGGGAAGGAACAGGATAGGGATGTTGGACGGGATGAAGGGAGGAAGAAAGTACTCAGAGATGAAGAGGGACCTGATATAGAGTAGGATGATGGATTTTGTGTTTTGTTAGGAGTAATAAAATATTTGTTTGGTAGTTGTGTCCATCGAAAAACCTACCTTGACCGGTAGATTACCTAAAAAAAAATATCCGTTGTCCATCGGCTCCTCGAATGCGAGGTGCCGCCTCCTCCCCCCCACTCTCCTCCAGGGCACATTTTTGGCCGCTTCGTTTTGGCAAGGAGTATCAAGATCGCGTTCAGAGGCACTACCGCCGCAGTGATGATGGTGATGATGATTTTGTGACCTCCGCCAACATGTGGGGCCGTCCAAGGTCACACTCTGGTGGAGGGGATCGGTGGCTGACTGACGGGGGATGTGGATGCACAAGAGATTCGGGGAGGAGGCTTTTTGCTTGCGCTTGTGACCCGACTCCCTCGCTTCACCACTCTACCATACTGTCTCTCCCCCCTCTCCAGCCGCCGGAAAGAGGAGTGCGGGGGGTAATGTCTCGGCACATTGTGCTTGCTTTGACCGGTAGAACTTAACAAGAATCCATCCCTTGTTGGACCTCGTGAACGGGGGTGCGTATCAGTGGCGTCGCTACAATAGCGTGCTCTTTCACTGGGGAAAACATGTTTCGGAGAGTTAATGCTTCGAAACTGTTATATGTTCTTCCTTCATTTTATCCTTCTGCATGTAAAATAAAGAACTGGATCTTGGGCAAAGATTACATAAAAATACAGTAGACAAGTGTTTGGCGTTTCTACAATTAGAAGATTCATCTTGAATGTGAAGTCATGGTGGCGAAATCATTTCTTGAAGAAACGCCCCTGTACATTAACATTGAAGTAATGCATTACATTTTATCTTTAATTAAATCTATATACTTAGCAAGCAACACTAAGTGATATGTATCAAATACTGGGGGAATATAATATGAGCATCTACAAGAAGAAAACTAAAATCCTTGTGTGTGGAAGAGAGAAGCTGAATGCGGATATCACAATTCGAGGGGTGAAACTAGAGCAAGTGGAATCCTTCATCTACTTGGGCAGCAGCATTACTTGGGATGGAGGAAGTTCGACCGACATCAAGCGAAGAATAGCCCAAGCTAAGAATGCATTCATGAAGAAGGGGCAATTACTATGTTCAAAGAACCTAAGGCTGGAAACAAAGAAACAATTCGTCAAGACTTTCATATGGAGCTCCTTTCATTTGGTTCCGAGACTTGGAATATTGAAAAAGTCAACCAGCGAAGAATGGAAAGAAGCCTTTGAAATATGGTACTGGAGGAGAATGATGAAGATTAAATGGACGAAGTATATAGAAGAGCAGAAGAGGATAGGATCATATGGAGAACTCTACGGCAAATAAGATTCATTGGACACACATTGAGGCACAATGGAATGATTAGGAATATAATAGAAGGAAAAATAGAATATCAAGGATTGAGGGAATTGACATGAAATAGAGTGGAATGGAGGGATGCAGTTAACCCATCCTAGGAGTGAAATACTGATGATGATATTTTATTTATTCAATAGCCTTCGCAACAGTTCACCTTAACCGGAGATAATTAAAATTTCACGAGAGGTTGATTTCGTCGATATCATAATCATATGTTTGGTTTGACTGTAGCTTTTTCTCGGAATCTAAGCTATGTAGTATTTCTTTAGAGGTGAACTGTAGCGTGTAACTGCATTAGATAACCAGTTGAAGAGTGCCATTTTACTGCATTATACGTTTTTTTTCCGTCTCCTTTGCATTAATATGTGAGCACGGTAGCATGGAGTACTGTAGGTAGAGCAGGGGGCTTACCGACCGGAGGGCCGGTAGGTGTTCGATAATTTGATTTGACGTTTATTTATTGTGTTCGCGGAGGAGCCGGAAAACATTCTGTAATGCATGAATCCTGTGGAAATCTTTAAAGATAATGTGCTTCAAATTTACAGTATTAGGATGGTGTAGTGATGTGACAAGTCGCTAATTATTAAATCAGTGAACGTTATTACGTTCTAACAGACCTCAAATAACTCCCTCGTCCCTGGATATTCTGACTCATTCACCTGGCTCCTCGCGATGTTTATTTCCCACTGGGACCGCAAGGTAGAGCAAATAAGCAAGGCCACTATTCCAGTTCCTCTACCCCTTTCCTTATCCATCCACTCGTCTCTGCTTTTGGAGCCGAGTAGAGTTTGCGATATTCAATGCTACTCCTAAACGATAGGCTTAAAGAACCCTTCTCCAAATCATTGAAACTCGGGATTACATGTCATTAACATTAATTAGGTAGGGGAGCCACTCAGCAGAGAAGAATATTATTGAAAAGGTGAGACGTTTTATGTGATCCAAATTCCCTTGGGTTTTTTTAGCGGGAGAGAGATAGCACATTATTTCCTGTGCGGAAATGTCAATTGTTTTGTTTTTATTCCACCTGTTCTCTGCTCTAATTTTAGTATACGCGTCTTCGGTGCTGCGTTCGGGAGATTTGACAAATCTTTCATCAGCTATTTAGAGATATAGCGGGTTATTCCCATTATTATTGGAAGCCAAACCTATGTTCATACCTAGATGTGTTCAAATGGAGAGAGTGAATAGTAGTTGAGCAAGTATTCGCACGTCTGGAAAACATTTAAAGTTGTGGCACGATGCGCGTTAGGCTAGTAGCTGTAACTAGTTAATTTAAAGGAAGGATCTGGCACCGTATGATGATTTAACTCAAATTTTAACGGTTTTATTTTAATTTTTTAATTTAGATTCGTACAATATGAGTTATCCATGCATTAGACGAAATGCGGAGGAGCAAATTTACCACTATTCCGCAATTACTGTAACCAAATGGAGAATATGGTTGTAAAATAAACTTTTCGAAAGTTTTAAAAACAATAAATTGTTATTCGAGTTGGAGAATGAAACTAAGTTCAAGCAAATAATGAGATCCCAGAATTCCGCTGACTGTGAAAGAAATGGGTCATTACAGTTAAAGCTCCTGCGCATAAGATACAAGATGATCAATAGAATGCTTCCTTCTCTTCCATCAAGAGAGGCGTCATGCTGCTACGGAATTTCTTTTCGAGCATAAGAAGTAAGGGGCATACCGAATGAAGTTGGTATCTTTATCAGAACTCTTTTATCTCGAGGGGAGTTTAGGTTAACGGTTGTCTCCATTGGAGTTTTTTGTTACTTTGTTTTTAACGTATCTAACATTTCCAATGCCCCAAACCGATATTTCTCCCTGGGAAGGATCCGAAACCAAGAGACGGTGAGGCCAGGAGGTCCTCGAAGATGAAAATGCTGGACAACTTCCTCGCAGTTTACGAGAGCATCCATAGGAGGTGAGATGGATGGAGACGGTACGGACCCACTTGAACGTATGCTTTCTTTCATTTCCTCGCTGCTTTTCTTCTGCCTCAACGTCTTCGCCCATCATTCACGTTAACACATTTCTTCTTTCCTTTGTGACCTACTCCCCTTTGATGGATCTTGGTTTTTTATATCGCGCCCACAATTGTTCTTTATACCCTATCAAAGAGCTGCCCTCGTATACACCCATTCCTATTATCTTTTACGGTTTTTCTTCATCAATCTCTCACTCAATCCCTTTCCTCCGAACTCCCACTCCATTTGCAGTTCATGGTAAGCCTCGGAAGACTTCTCCGGTTTCTCACGCGCAGCCTTCTTCGAGAGGGGTTTACCTTGAGCGAAAGTTTTCGTCACGGATTTCATAATTTAGCTGATTTAGCGTTTTTCACACACTCAATGAATAAATATTGTGCTTTGAAGTCAGATCTTTTGTTTTCACAATGGCCTTTTTATATATTTTTTTAATTCCATTTTAATTTTCATTCGCGCTTGTGCTCGATTCACACAAATACATCCGTTTCCACAATGTTGTGCGGTGAAAGAGGAAATTTCTCTCATTACAATACAAAGGTTAACACCAATTATAATACAGTGCTGGTTCAAACAAGTTTTTAATGAATGGATATTTCACTAACTACTTAATTTTTCATTGACCGTGCGATTGAGAAAAGCGGTCACTCCAATGAGCGTAAGTTGTCTGCAGGCTAGTGTGCATTTTACTCGACCAGAGGTTCCCCGATATTATCTTTTCCCTAAGTACACTGAAATACCTTGAAAATAGGAGCCTCTCTGCTTCTCAGCAGAAATCTAAACAGTGTATATATATGAATATAAATTGTGTGTTTATCAAATAAATATAACTATAATTATGTGGATAGAACTATTTGATAACTCAACCTTAAGATCCAGCCTATTTTAGTCTACGCGTATATACTTCATTCATTTCCACTATGCATAGTTTTCCCACGAGTCAATATTTGTATGCAGATGTTGTCTTTGCTAATAATGGGGAAGGAATAATACCTTAATTAAATTTCAGCCTCATAAATCATTGCACTGAAACTAATAGGACAGTAGCTTTGACACGAGCAAATTTTATTGAATTTTTAGCTGATAATCAGGGACTCAGTGTTAAAAATTCTATTTTTCCTAGGTCAATAGAGTGAGAACATTGGAACTAAAAAATCGCTGCTCGTCGTAATTTAAATCTCGACGGTACTATCGCAAAAACCAGCGGTAGAAAAATCTAAGGTGAAGCTGGGTGAAAAGAGTCAGAAGATTTGAATATTGTTAAAATTATCGTGTTTTTATTATCAAACTATTGCAATAGGCCGCTTTGACATTTGTTTGGTAGTTTTTTACAATTTTTTCATCTCTAAAGCGGGCATGATACGACTCACCTGGGACAAACGTGTGGTTGATCTCTTGCTTTCCCAGCACCCACCACTTTTCCCCACGTCTTTTTTGTGCCCAGAATCGCACCGCTCGGGTTTATGGACTAGGCTGCTAGGTCGTCATTGTTGATTAATAAATAAAATGAATTCCTTCCTGAAAAATACATACTGTCGTCATCTTTTTGTCTCTTTTCACCATCATATAGCTTCCGCTCCACTCTCATCGTTTCAACCCTCTCCCATCCCTCCCCACCGTCTTTCTCACCCCCATCAAATGCTCCTTCCCTTCCCTCAAGCCTCCACCCGCTATTCCATCTCAATCCACTCGCCCTCTACCGAGACGGCCTTCTCCACCTCAAAATGGCCGCCATTCCCTCAGACGCGAACGTGATAGCCCCCGGCGTACCCGGAGCTGACGGCGGCGGGCCGGTGGGTCGGATAGGGTATAGGGAGGAGAGTTGGGAAGGGGGTGGGGACGGAGGCTCCGAGAGTGAGAGAGAGGGGAGTTTTGGTTTTGGGACCAGAACCTGCGAAGGGGGGGAAGCCGTGGGGGTGGAGTGCAGCGAAGGAGAGAGGAAAGAAGGGGGCTGCCTGCCTCTCTTGGTTCGGAGAGGGTGGTTGGCCCCTACCCCTCCCTCGTAAAGTAATCCCTTCCCATTTCCCCGTCCCATGCAATCCTCTCCTCCCTCCTCTCACCCTCGCCGCCCATGCCGACTCTCCTTCGCCCCGCACGCATCATCCGACCGCCGGGGGTGTGTTGCCCCCCCTCTCTCTCTCTTTCTCCCTTCCCCTCGCCTCCTTCACATGCCTCTTGCAATCCGACGCCACCCCACCGTTCCTCATTCCCGTCTATCTCAACCTTTTCCCTCGCCTCCTCCTTCCCTTTGCTCCATGCTCCTCATTCTCGTACGAGCGTTTTCTTTTCGGCTTGGCTTTTCGTGCGTCGTGTGCTCAACGAATGAAGGGACTCCCGCTGCGACTGTGAGGCCAATGCGATTTCCGCCTTTCTCTCTCTCTATCCCACTCACTCACTCTCCATCCATCTCCACTCCGTTTCTATTTCCTCTCCTTTCTCCTAAACTTGTTCTCTTACTTCTCGTTTCACTCTAGGTATGTTACGTGGGGGGGCTCCAGTTGATTTGCCGGATCATCTCAAATTAAGACACTTTCCCTGGGTCGATTAATTTCATACAATTTTGAGAGGCCTCTATTTAAGAGTGCGGCCGTGCCTCTTAGCCGTGGGTACCTTTTCAAATCATATCTGTTAGGATTTCTTCACTGGATAGTGGTGCCAATTATCGTCACTCAAACTTCACATGTGACGAGCATATTTATCCTAACAATTGATCGCTTGAGTGAAGCTACTTCGGTGTAACTTTTTTCGGGGATATTGATACCAATCCCCAAATTTAGTCAAACCACGTTGTCCAGGAAAAATGGTCCCCAAGTTATTTTCCCCGCGATTGCTAAAGTGAGTTTCAATTCGTTGAAGCAGTCAGAGGTACACATTATCTCGATGGTTTCATTAGGAGTAATGCTTCACTCGTCGATGAAAGCAGGTCATTTGTATTGAAATATAGTTTTTCAATATTTATTGTTTTTTGAAATAAACCAGGCTGATATTCTGTAGCTCTCCAATGACCTATGAACCCATATCATTGAAGTAGTGTATTATTTCTAGAAATACCCGAGTTCATTTCTAGGTAAAAGCGGGAATAAATCAATTCGTCAGCATCATAATACCACGTTCATGGTGAGAATGGTGTACGTTATGTTTGATCTCAATTGTAGTTTATTCATACAAGTAAATAAATTCGACTGTTTTCAACGTGAACTTAAAATTTATACCCACTGAATAAGTGAAATTTTTATTGAAAAAAAACTTTATTACCCTTGTACCGGTTTCGGGCATAGGCGACATCATCAGGTATATTTTCAAAGCTATACGATTTTAATATCACTGTCCATTTCCATTCTTTTCCTTACTTCACGTTTTCGTAATCAGTCCTGCCTAGTATTTGGTACTTTCCATTTGCAATGATCCTAGGTTTATAATTGCATTTGTTTTATTATATTTATTTTATCATCTTCTTTGACTTATTAATTTTTTTATTTTCGTGGTGATGAATAAATACTGAGATTGGGGACATTAGATTTTAAAATATTCAAAAAAACAGCGGGTGAGACCGCTGATTTTGATTTTGACCGAATGATTTTGACCCTTTGTTGCATTAAGATTTAGAATTAGTTGTTTAGTGTGATACCTTCTATGCAATCCGACAATGTAACCTCCTTGCCTAAATTATAGAGCGATTTAATTTAATTTTTATCTAGATACGAGACGACCTCATGAAGAAATTGACCTCGGGGTAAATTAACTCTTTATATAACGCGATTGATTTGTCCACTGGCAGGAAGTGTCGTCAGAACGCTTGGTGACCAGCCAATGTGAGAACTTGATTTGTCGATGAAACTTATTAGGCAGTTCAATGCAGAAATTTCAGAGTGTAAAAATACATGCTAGCAAATGACTCCGTCAAAAAATTATTGCTGCGGCATCTCTCGTTGTTTCTTGGAATTATAAGGCAGTGACGAGGAGAACAGTGGTGTCTTTGCGAAGAGTTTGATTAATTTTAAACTGGCTTTCCTACTAATATCATCGCGATCTAAGAGTGAGATAATAAATTCTTATGCCAATTGATTTGATAAATTATTTCCCTTATCATCTCACCATCATGCTCTCACCAACCGATGTAATGTGGAGTTAAACTGTTTCTCTCTAATGTCAGCTTTTATATACGCCATACCTCACAAGCCGCCGCAAGGGCGTGTGGTGGGGGGTGGTAGAGCATCAGCTATACATGCAGAAATATTGGTTAATAAAGTCATTAAAATATATATTAGTAAATATTCAAAACACTCGAGCCCATGCTCACATACATGCCCGTATACATTATGTAATAATTGGTGTGAAGTAAGATTTGGTGCTTTTCTGATGTATTGCGTGTAGAAATTTCTATCGGATCTTCCACTGGGTGAGAGTCTCCATTCTGGCCAACGTTTCGATGCTCGATTATAGCATCGTCTTAAAGGTAAGGGTCGTCTTCGTCAAGCGTTTTCACTGTTGTCCTGAGGAGGATGCCCGAGTCGAGCATCGAAACGTCAAAACGTGGAGACTCTCACGCGAGAGGATTTTCTACTTGTACATATTATAATTGTATTCGGGGATTCGGTTTGATCCTGTCATGATGGCCTGTGGTTATATCGTCTATTGTGCGAAGGAAGAGTGAGTGCATCAATCTATCTGTGACGGATTTCATCTCTAGCATGTTATCTTTGTGATAGGATCTACACATATAGTAATTTGGTGTCATAATAATTTCATCGGTGTCGCTAGAATACTCAGGTGTCTGGTACCTTTCATTCATCGTGACTCAAGTGGCTCCCAAACCTAATTCCTCCGACGTACTCATCACGCATACTCTCTTCTATAAGCAATTATTAGCAAACCTATAGGATTTTCCCAGAACCTTTCCAGTTCCAGAATAGAAATTTTCTTTCATGGTTCTCGAATACTTTTCGAGTATTCCTAATGTAGCCTAATTAAAGCGTAGTGACATCTCTCTCTTAATTTTTCTTTGAATTTGCCTACAAATTCGTCTGAGTAAGTCTAGCTTCTTTAAATCTGACCCGGATATTCTTCTCATATGTGTGCGCGACATGAAAGGTTTAATATCAGTGCAGCACCCAATATTTCATCTGTTCTAAAATTCTTTATTCAATACGGTCTTCTATTTTACGAGTTAATTTACACTCGCACGGATTGCATTTTTGAAATAGGTTAAGTCTTACTGTAAAAGAAGTGGCTTCCATTCTAGATTTTATATATGGCGCTTACTGAATGTCATTAATAACAGGCCGAGGGGAATTCCGATGCATTATCATTGATTCAGCAATTACATTTATTTGCGGAGAGCCTGCGGAGAGAGAGAAGGGCGGAGAGTTCCTTGCACTGAAATTTTCCATTTATTGCTACTCATAGTTTGTCCTTCGCCTTCCCCTATTATTCTCCATCTGCCATATTTTCTTCAAGCAGGGTGTTCATCAAACTATGGTGCCTGGGGATGTGTCTAATTAGTTAACCCCTTAATAGTTTTGAGTATCCCTCCTGAACTTCTGATTTCGTCCATTCTTCGATGCACTACTTCATAATTTAATCTACCCATTTCATTTTAATCACTCTTCTCTCGCCCCACATTTCCATCGCCACCTTTCTTTTTCCCGCTGTTCCTCTCTTGCTTATCGTACAGCCGTAGTACATTTCATTTGTACAATTTAATGAAAAAATCACGTATATTTGGATTTTAGACATGTACTATTAGCCGCTAGTCATTTCTTCTTGTATTACACATATTCGCATGCGGTTTAGGGTAATTATAGCTTATGTTATAAAACTGTGATGTAATAAGCCTTTGTGACGTCCTCACTTCCTTTCTTGCAGTGAGTACCCTTAGCGTGTATGGGATGTTATGCGGTACAAAATGCTAACTGTGATTGGTCTAATATCCTAGTGTTTTAGATTTCTGCCATGCGGGAGAGTTTGAGGAAGGGGTATTTTTGTGGGCGGATATAAAAAAAACGTAAGCCGAAAATGCTGGGAGAATGAAGAGAAAAGAATAAGAAGCCTTTTTTGGAAAACATACACGTATGCGGATTTTTGGGAAGGGGCGGAAGGAAGATGAATAGGGAGTGGACGACTCTTTTCTTTCTTGACGGAAAATATTCAAATACCTCACCTCCTCGGAACTTCCTCCAGAACGCGAGTGGAAAGAAACTATGTTCTATTCCATTTCGTATACTAATGTAATGTAGGATGTACGTACCTTGCATTCAAGTTACATTCCATTTCTGTTTCTAATAAAATTAACTTAATTTCGCCTAAATTATAGCGAGTTAAACTGATACCATGAAAGAGAGCTCATTTCTTAAATAATTAAAACTCCTGGAGTAGAATGTTATAATTAAAACATTTTAGGATCTTAGGTAAATGGCGTAGGAATGGTCGAATGTATTTATAGACTTGCTACATCATGCTCCGACTATACCATGGTGAAACTTTTTCATAAAATCATTTGGTAAACTCTGGCTAATATAAATATAACAGTTTCAGGTTTAACTTTGTGGAATTCCATCATTATGAGGGTAAAAATATAATAAAAACTAAAAAAAAAACAATATAATTAGTAAGTGACATTTTTTTGGTAAAATTCCACAATGTCGTCCTGATCCATCACTTGTGCCATAGAGCTTATTTCGAAAAACCTAATCAAAACTTAAACGAAAATTTTAGTAGGTTGCAATCAATGTTGAAGAAAAATCAATAATTTCATTCCACTAAATACGTTTACTGACATATTTGAAATACTTCATTTGCGATGTGGAATACACGTGGATAGTCTGAAAAGTTTCCGACCTAACTAATAAAAGACATTTTTTTCTTCAAATTTATTTTTATTTTTCAACATATGTCTCCTTTTAAGTCGATAAAAGTTTTTGCGGCAATGCTCTTTAACTTTTTTAACCCTTCCAAATAATAGTTGTATTTATCCGCAAAATAGGCGTTTACGTATGCGATAACCTCCTCGTCCGATGAGAAATTTATGTCCTCCAAGCAAAACTTTAAGGTTAGGAAGCAGGAAAAAGTCGTCGGGGGTCAGATCTGGTAAATACGGTGAGTCATCAACTAATTTGAAGTGCAAATTGTGAAACTTAGCCATGGCGACCACCAAAGTGTGAGAAGATACGTTGTTCTGATGGAAAAGCACTTTCTTCCTCTTCAAATGCGGCCGTTTTTTTTCCAATTTCTGAGTTCAGCTTGTTAGATAATGATGCATAGGTACACCAGAGAAATCTGTTTCTGAATAGCTTTTACCTATAAAGGTAGTTGCTGGTGATTACAACACATTATATTATGTACTTACATTTTTATATATCTGCGACGATCCATTTAAATTTTATCATTTAAAGTGTGTTCGTAATATGCAGTGAACAAATGTAAGTAAACAAATGAAAATTATTCAATAATAGTGTGGTTAATTACTCAGGATTATTATGAGGTTTTTGAGAGGAATTTTTCGATGCTGAGGTTATTATTTTAATATTTCGTAAAACTCTCCTAGTTATGTTTGGAGTCTGTTAGTTTGGTGGAGCTCAAAGACATTTTGGTACTAGGATATGACTTTTTGAAAGCATTATTTTTGGGAATTTGCATTGAAATCCAAGCCTATAAGTCTGTAATTCTAGAATATTTTCAGCAACTTATAATGAAACAGGTGCAAATGCCCGAATTGAATGACATTGATAAACATGAAAACAAAATAATTTTAAATTAGGAATTCTCATCATGAATAGTATAATTTAGGTTTTTCTCGAAATATTTAAAAACAAATTATAAATTCTATAGTTTTGGGCTTAACAATGTGAAAATATTATTATTAAAACACAAAAGAAACTTCGTAAAGATTCACTGCGTATTTTTATGAACGATCGGTTTCTTCGCGAAGTCGACATCATTAATTGTGCCACAGCATCGCCTAATGATGGTCGCCTTAGCGATAAGACCGGTCTTTCTGTAATAAACCCTGTGAACATTACAAATATTATTTTTGTTTAAATAAATAAATTATGAATAAATCTACATCATTACAGTGAATAATCACTAGAATTGGACCATTATCCCTAACGCGATAAAAATCACTGTAAATTTTCCATGAGCGCAAAGTATTCTCCCCTGGTCTAATATCTAAAGAGCGTGTAATCATCTAATCGATTTACGTGTATAAGTACCCCCAAAAACCGTAATTATAATGTTGAGCAATACCACTATTTCACCCCCTGAATGAAATCATGATAACTGAGCCAAAGTGTGGATGTAGGGAAATCGGTTTATGGACCGCCACTATTTATCAGAAATATATTGACCATGTTGTACACCAAATGTTATTCTCTAAAAGATGCGCATACTCGTATACCACGAGAAAAGTAATGGTAAAATGTTTTAATTAAATCGTTGAAAGCCTTCATTATTTAAAGAATAAAATTCGAAAGTTTTCCTCCTCTTTTCATTTACACAGTAGTTTTGGAGAGACTTGGTAGTCCAAAGGTTGAGCGTGGGACTACCGATCTGAAAGCCGTGATTCAATTCCCGGACATACCTCCGGGAACCCTCAGTTTCATCCGAGCTGTGTGATTTTTGGGGTATCAGAACCGCCGGGGAAACCATAGGTGGCACGGGGAGAGGATCGGGCCCCCTGATGTGGGAAATTTCACGCAGCGTTCGGCTTAGTAATGGGTGACTTCTACCATCACCTACCAAATCGACCTTCGGGTTGATTACAGTGTTTATGATTTGACTAATTTTTGAAGTATTAATGAGGTATTGCGAGTAATTTCAAAGAGAAAGTAGAGAAAGTAATTAGTAGAGTAAATTAGTAAAGTAGTAGAGAAAGTAATTTCAAAATTGAAGTGGTATACCCCAGGGCAACTACGAGTGTGCAGGAGGAATTGAGAGGATAAAATGATTTGTCTTAATACTCCGAGATATTTAAGCCCTCAATGATTCTCAAATGTAATCTCACGGCTCGGTATGATAGCTTTGGTGGCCGTAAATTTCAGATTTAGAAATATACCACGGTATTTTAAGTAATACAAGTTTTAGACTGGCATTTCTTATGGATGAGAGTCCTCATTCACACGTATTCGGTTAATCAAGTCGCCATGAGACGGTCGGCTTCGTCCCTTAAAGGTCTGCCCAATCTCTCAAGGTGATACGTTATCGACGAGACATTGGATTCCCAAGAGGACGATAAGGTAAAGGCGAAGGGACGAAAGGTGCGTTAATGTTTTCTTCGAATCGGACTTGATTACTGTCACGTACGCCATGATCCCAACCCCCCATTTAACGAAATGGTTACGTATTCACTTAAAATCATGGCAGAATTTTTGTATTCTTGGGATAGTTTCTCCTTGGGAAATATTTAATGAATTGCATTGAAGGTCACATGAATGAGAGTGGGATGTAAATGGAGTCACTTTCGAAGCGCTTTGGTGCACTGGTGAAATAAACAGCTAGGTCACGAGATACTGAGGATGGTCCGAACAGTTTATCTTGCGTCGCTTAAATATATGTACTCGAAGATTAACCATGATTTGTAATTTTTTTCATGGACAGAACTGCCTTTCATAATATCATGAAATTATCTTTCGTATTTTGAAGTTGTAAATGTATTTATCACCTCACATCTATGTATCCATCCTTTCTATTCTAATATTTAGCATCGGTCACAGAATTCATATCCGCACTCTGAAAAGAGAGTTTTTTTGTGGGTAAAGAATGGATAAAAGACCTGGTTCCCTGTGAACTCTCCATCAACTCATTTATTTTGTGATTATTAATTTTCGGTTTTTTCTCTGCGCACATACTCGCCCTGCCAATATAATTACGTAAAATTTCATCAATATGGAAAATATAAGCATTGCGAATGCAGATGTACCGTCATTGCCGAGGTGAAACTATGCACATCTGCTATGATGATATGTCTAATTAGCAACGTAAATAGTCTACAATTGGAGTCCTTTGCGAAACTTAACTGCCCATATGTGTGTGCTTTTTCTCCGCTGTTAGGAAAAATCAGATTTTTACGGTGAAAAAAATCACCGATGGCGATAGCATGCATAATAGTACAAGATACAATACTTGTAAATCGTTGGTTTTACTGCTGTTCGACGTGCTTGATTGTTAATCTATGCATGGAATCATGTCGCGATTTTGTTCGTAGTGAAACTTCTGTTTTCTAAAACCTGGAGTATAAGTATTATTATATATTATACTTGACGATGTAAACATTATGATACAAAAATTAGGGAAATGAAAAGAAAAAGACTAAAATGTAGTCTTACAAGGGTCAACATTAAATGGAGGGAATGAAAAACTTATGAAATGGAAGCAGAATTTGAAGGGGGAAAATGTATTTCTCACTAGATTAAAAAACGTTTCACCAAAACCTTGCAAATATTAAAGGATATTAATACCGGAAAATGCTATCATTCCAATTGCATCATTCTTTATTTCCATAATTAAACAGGTGTTATCCATTACTGCCCTGTGCGGAAAAAGGTGTACTTCTGTGATCGGAGAGTTCAAAGTAACATACATATAATTGCCTAGTTTCAGTGAAAACCTTTTTCCTGATCCTCTGTGCAAGTGTGATAAATATTTGTCTTTCCTGAGAGAAAAATAATATTTTGTATTTGAGCATACTTGTGTGTAATTCCAGGAGATCAGAAGCGATTGGTTTCCATTTGTGCAACATACGAGTAAATTAATTTGTAGTAGCTTTAGGCCTGATCCCAGCTCACTTTTCCCAATCCTCTCGTCCTTTTATGGAGCGTAGCTATAACACTATCTATATGCTCTTTGCAATTAAACGTATTCTCTGTGCAATTAAAGGACTATCGATTTTGCTATAAAAGTATTCAGCAAATATTAGTCCATAATTGATGTAGCCCTAGTCATTACCATGGAATTTATACATTACTGTGTACGGCAAAAGTTAAGCCAGCTAAAAACTTTTTCATTAATGGTAATATATAGTAAAAATACTGTTTGCCTTTACAGCATATGTGAACAATATACCTTACATTAATATTTAACCCTTAGCGGTACCCGCTTGGGTCTGATACATTCTTCGGATGATCTTGCCATTTTAATAATTGCTGAAGCATTTGGTTCAAGGAAATCCACTAACGTATCTTAATTCAATATACAACGAACCTGTATGTACAGCGAACAATGTTCAATTTACTCCCTCACAGGAGACGCTTCTTTTTGGGGTGGCGCGAACTTGGTTCTATTAGACCCAGTGCGACTAATTATCTGTTGATTATTTTTGTCGACTTGTTGAAGCTATTCGAATTCTTTTAATTATTTTTTTTTACTTCTGAGTTTTGCATTTCATGTTCCAGCCTCTATGAAAATTTTGTTTATAGGATATTATTTTTTAAAAGAATGAATGAGAGCAATTTACTTTTAGTCTGTTGCTGTGAATAGTGATATTTTTTGACAGATTGTTTTGTGAGTAAATACGATACTCGTACTTGATTGGGATTTTACACTCTGAAATTGTTGCATTGAAATGCACATTAGCGGATGACTCCGTTAAAAGTTACTGTTGCGGCATCTCCCGCAGTTTCTTTGGAATTTGTCAAAGTATTAACACCATAAGTGTTTAAAGTTGGCTTTAACCTCGCGGACAGTGGCGCCTCGCGCACGACTACGAATGCCTGTGACATTGTATGTACGGTATTTCGTCACAACATCTAGTTCCTTTAAAAGCCCCAAAATTTCACAGAGTTTAAGAGTACGCCTCGGTAGCTTAAGTGGCTAAAGCACTCGACCGGAAATCGAGGGATCTGGGTTCGAATCCCAGTTAAGGCGAATGATTTTTACACTCTGAAATTGTTGCATTGACGATACTCGTATATTATGAGTACGTAGGTTTCCGTAAATTTTGTGGGAAAGCATTCGTTATTAAGCAAGATTTTTAAGAAATTTTGAATGGATTGGCGGGGACTGACGATAAAGGTAATTTCATCAAAAATTGAAGTGCAAATGCGACAGCACATATCTGTAGTTACATGGCAAAAAAAAACACCCGGAGCAAATGTTCCAAATAAGAAAACTTCCAGTCTTTCTTTCGGGTCTATACCTCTCTATCCTCAAGTAACTTGCGTATCAATGAAAAAGAAAAAATTATCTGAATTTGTGCTGTTTACCATCCATCACGTTGACAACTTTTTCTGTGTTATTATTGTTTTTCATGAACGGAAATGTGTACGTAGCTATAAGTACATGCGAGCGTACGTAACAAGTTGACTCCTACCGCGCTATCTGGATAATTGCAAAGAAGGAGGATATAATATGAAGACTTCCGGTTATAAATCATGTCTTTCTCTAGATATGAATCATTATAAAATTTAAAAACCCAATTATGAATTATTAAATTCAAAACAAGGAGAAGAATATGACCACATTGCTGAATCTGGTGGTAGCAGGGAATGAAACGGTTTCGGTCTCCCTTTACGCCAAAAATGACTTTTCCGCTAAATGCGATCGCCTAATCTGTAATGTTTTTTTGTCTTTTGGAATAAGTATGCAACAGAATTTAAAGAGCGGGTAGTTTTCAGGAACTAGTTGTGATTCCGAATTACATGAAAACAATATCTATTTTACAAATTGTTTGTTAATATATTCTTCGACAATAGGTCATATGTTCCTGGTAAAAACGTTGTGTAGCCCGTTTAAATAATTATTTTTGAGGCATTTGAAAGATAAAAATGCTAAATTCTTTGCTCGAAAATGCAGAGGAAATGTGAGGAAAACACACGAAACGTTAACGTGGTTCCAGGACACCAAGCGCGGCCAATGCCCTCGAAGAACCCACGCGTCTAACGGAAGGTCAATATGTCTCAATAGCAGATAGGCGACTTTTCATGGAGGATAGCTTATATTCGCTGGTATGGGCATACTTCATATATCACGTTTACAATTTTGACAGCAGTCCAAGTCTTATGTCCGGGGTATCGTCCTCACCACAATCAGCCTGGTCATTAGATTGTTGTTCCTCGTGCTTCTTATGGCGTTTTAAAATTGAGTCTAGATATATTATTTCTTTACGAATGTATGTAATATATATGTATGCATGTGTTTTTATTTTGCATAGATCGGATGAGTTGCTGCGTGGAGGTCGGAGCTAATCGGAGGTCATCTGATCTCATTTTGTTTGAGAGTCGCGGTTGTTTTATAGTATCCTTCGAACCGTCGCGCAAGAAAGGGATTTTAAGGAGTAGAAAAAGGAATACGTAAAAAGAGAATACATACTACTACCTCTTTATTTTACCTTGAGTTATTTTTACGTTCTGAATCAGGGAGAAATCGATCTGTTAATCAGAAATCGATTCCTTTGATATATTCATCATTTTATTGTATGAATGGGCCTAATGTTATTGTATCCGAATGGGCCCAATGAAACTTGGATTAGTCTCTCCTTTGGTTCCCAGTAAAATCGCAATTGATTGTTAGGTATCTTTGCAATACTCAATTTACTTCAACGTGCGTATTTGTATAATCCATGTACATGAAAATATTATTCTTGTTTAGCAACTGCAGATTTTTTTCTAATTTGTCCATCTCTTGAATCAGTGTTCTCTAAGTGGTGTTCAGACCCTCTCAACACATTAAAATTCAAGTGTGAGAGAAATGTAGTAATCCGTTCAACTTACAATAACTATATATTCCAACTATGCGTAAGAAAATAACTATTTTCTTTTAGGCGTCACCTTAGATATGTATTTTCCGGTATATCGTAAGTGGAGTACATTAGCAATATATTTAACATTTAATTTTAGTCCTTTGTGCAATCACTTCAAAGTATTTCCCTGATTATACGGCTCTTTATTGCTCTGAAACGTGCGGTATTGTCGGCAGTTAACCATACTTGTACATTGATAATTTCTGGGATTCTGAAAGCGTAATTACGACATGAATTCATTTAAACTGTCAAAATTCTGTTGCTGGATAATATATGTGATTTCTCTCTGGCACTTCATTAGGTATTATTACTCCTATTCAACGGAAGGACTAGTTCGTATCTTATATCATAGGTCACGCCGTAATGGCTATGTCCTTATGAATGTTTACAAATTATTGCGTTTGTCAAGCATGATGAATGTATGTTCGTAACAATTATCAATGTAATCAGTAGTAGTAGTTATTAGGGGAACGACAGATTGCTAAGAGCATCTGCGCCATTGCGAATAGGTGGATAATTCGGTAGATAGGATAGTAGTATACTACTAGTAGTAGGATATTTAGGAATTCAAGGGAGTTTGGAGTGAAACCTAGCGTCGGCATCAGCGTACTCTTAACGAGAGGCCACAAGGGGTTACACACAGTTTTAACGTCCCATTCGACGGACGGCCTACGTCACTTGAAGTTCTCTCCACTTTGCACCGCAAGTAGGGATACGGATACCACTGAAAAAAATCTGCTACCTCCGGGACTTGAACCAGGGCCGACCAGGGGTGGGGATCCAGTAGTTGTAATCACTATGTGCCATAGTAATTACAGTGTGAACTGTTTGGGGAGAAACCTTTGCCGCGTTTACCACTTCCTATTTATGACCCCCAACACATCTCCCGTGGCACTTTTCTTTAGTAGCAAGGGTTTTTATTCAATTAGTTAAATTCAGATTTAATTGTGTAATTCGTATTACTTAGGTGTTTCCAGTAGCAGAGTTTATTTGCAACCATTAATTTGGTAGCATATTCCGTGCCGTTATTCAATTCAAACAACTCAATAGCCTTCCAAACATTCGACTACAAACTGTTAATGTATGAATCAAATTACCTGACGAGTGAAATGTTTAACATCACTATTCCCGGCCAAAGAATCTTTCGAAATAACTATTTTATAAAGCTCTTTCCTAAAATCTTTCAATGTCAGACAATTCGGACGATTGTCGGACAAGGCTTATTTCCATATCGTGCTATGAGATTCTCTAAGCAGAATGTTTACCAAGGTCTTCGAATATTTGAAAACTATAGATGGAATGTAATAACGATTTCCATGTAGTGTGCGTTCAACTCCGAATTTGCGTTTTATACTTGTCAGGCGATGCCATTTTTCGCGAATAATAATCCAAAATGAGTTTAAAACTTGCGTTTCAAACAAAAATGTCGACTTTAATTTACATTTCTTTCTTTTCATTCTTTCGTTTATTTCTGTTCTCTCCTTCAACTTTTGTTTTTGAACCTGAATGTATGTTTTCGACCCCGACTTCACAATTTTTTTAGGCTTCATTATTGCTCGATTATTTTTAATCGTATTTAATCGCATGAACTTTATACTCATATAATGTCGTATTTTTAATGTTTGAAACTCGCACTAAGTGGCCTGGATGTGTACCTATAATGTAATCCCAAATCTCTTTTGGTTTGCAATCGCATTATTTCAAACACGAGTATTTTAACAAGTTAAATGATTATAGTGACAATACATTTGGGATTAAAACTTATGGTGAAAAAATGTACCCAGAGAACCAATTACGACGCTGAAAAAAATATGTCCTGTCCACAATTGGCCCCTTAGTCCCAATTAGAGGTCGATTTACTCGCTAAAATTTTAAAATATTTCGATAATAGTTGTCCTTATCGCGATTCGAGTACTATTTTAACTGTTGTGATTGAAAATCGATAGCCCAAGTTTCAGAAAATTATCAGTCCACTCCATACTTCAAAATCAGTGATTTTCAACCTTATGTTACTCATGACGGACGTGAACTAATTATTAAAATTCAACGGCGCACCAAAAATGTATTACTTTTTATTTATTTCCCATTTGTTCGAGGTTTCCGTGTCACTACTTTTACTATCTTCTATCTTTCATTTCCTTCATCGTAATTCCACAATGAAAATGTTTTTTTTGAATTAACGTGTATAAAAAAATATCGCCGTATAACAGTGTGCAACATTGGCTGAAAACCCCTGCCGAAGAGAGGTTACGTGGTCCAAAGTCGCGTGATTAATTTCGGTACAGAAATCCGATTTATTATACAGTTCCGACCCCACTCTTTCCTTCCAATCGCCCGTTGCCCTAACCGGGAGACCGCAGGCTCCCCGAGCCCCCCATTCTCGGAGGTGACGGGCCGAGAGACCCCAGGGTTCCATCCTCCCCAACGTCGTCCCGACCATCCCTCTTTCCCCCTCCTCTCCCCGTTCTCTCTTCTCCTTTGGCTCCGTCGCCCCGATCTTTGCCGACCCCTCCCCTACCTCCACCCTAGCCTTCCCGTCGATGCGCGATGGCGACCCTGGCGGGGTGGAAGGCGGGCTGGCAGTGGGGTGGGAGATCATCCTATCTCTCAACCTCCACCGCTCCCTCTCACGTTAACGTCCAAGGGATGCGGGACGTTTCCGCTGCGGATTGCAGGTTGGTTTACTTTTTCTTCCCGACCCCTTCTCCTCTTTTCGGATGTGTACGCCGAATATGGGGACTTTTCGGGGGCAAAATGCCGCGGTGAGGTCCTTGCGTCAATCGGGATTTCATCCACGATTTCCATCGTCGTACTTGTTATATTCTTTGAAGGAACCACGCGTGCCCACTTTTCGTTTGTCTTTTCTCAGCCGTCGCAGGAAATGGCGTGCGAAGTATGGGCGTGGTGGAGCTGGAGCATTGATTCGTTTGGGGGATTACGTGTTTTGCTGACTTGCTTCGGCAATAACCTCTCATCTGTCGCTCGTTTTTTTTCAATTATCTTGAGTAGAGGTGTAGTGATTCTTTAGTTGTGGATTCTCATTGCCGAATATGCGACACATTATTCGTATATTTATGCATGTCATACGTGCATTAATGCATATAATTAATGCCATATATAATTTATAAAGATTATTTTTCTCAGTGGATATAGTTGTGTTGATCTAAATAATTATTGGTATTATCAGTTTAGTAAAATATGCAATAGAAAACAAACTAGAGCACTGCTGTCAACTACATAGAACAGTTAAATCTTAAATATTGATTAAAAATTTAAAGTATATTTTAAAATAGGTGTACATTTTTTTTCATTTGTTCACGTCTCTTATCCAAGTCTCGTAAAAATCGTAAATATAATGTTGTTAGAAACGGTACCGAGTCTCTAATAGCACTTCTTAAATAATTAGCTCGTTATTCGAATCGAGTCTATTCTGTAGCATAAGTATGGAAGCAAAGCTATCTAGTCTTGTCCTAAAACATATGAACAGGATTGATCCACAGATGTACATTCTCTTGTACAATAGGCCGACAGCGCATTCGTCGGACAAGAGAGGGAACCTTATGACCCCTGAGCGAGGCCATGTCCTTTCAAGGAGTTTGGATGCATGGCGTTTGCGTGAGGGAACATATTTTGGAAAATCCTTCCTCTTCGAAATGTAGTGCACACGCAGCATTTCGATTATTCGTAGTTCTCTTTCGTCGGGACATGCGCCCCACGGATGCGAAAACCATTCGTCCGGAGGGAGGGGTGGTTGTGCGTGCAAGGATTTGGCGGACAAAGAGAGAGGGACACACGAAGGGTCAGCTCGCAAACAAAGGCCCTTGACGTCGTCGAGAGGGTGAGTGACTCGGGATTGCATCGGGAAGGACAAACTGAGGATGATGGACTGAAAGAGGACCAGCCGGCTGATCAAAGGATCGGCCGGTGAGTCTTCTGATTGGTCAGATAAAAACACCAGTCCGGATCGTACACAGGCCGCGATGTATGGAATCGAACGCAACGAGCAGCTCAAGAAGAAAGGATTCATATTATCAATGAAAGATTTGCTAAAACGAAAAATATTTAGACAAAATGCTCATATGCCAGTATTTCGGTCCTCTATTGAACATCTTTAGTGAGGTTGAAATAATGTGATTAAAAAGGTATTATCTTCAAAAGCAAGTATGTTCTCAATTGAGGTTAACTGAACGGTAGGCGGTCTGAAGAAATACTGGTACAGTAGAATCCGGCACGAAATACGTACAAGGGACTAACTCAAATATTTTGCGTTTCCTGAATTTCGTATTTTCATGCTAATTTCATTTTCGAATTTCGTGTTAGTAGTTTTCGGTCACTTTCAGTTAATTAAGATGGAATGCATGTGATGTACTTTGACGGGTATGTATTTTTATATTATAGAAGGGTGATTTATTAATCCAATCAACTAAAATAATTCATTCATAATTTAATCACAATATTTTTTTTTAATCATAAAAACTCTTCATGCATAAACGTATTTTGAACCAATAAGTCGAAAGAAATGTATTTTTGCGCGATAAATTCTGCTAAATGTCTCAGGATTTTTAAATGCTCATAAAAATAATTTTTAGAGTTGATAATTTCCTTTTCTTTTAACTCTTGTTGCTTACTCTGATGTAGTCCGCAGTTCAAAAACAAAAGAAAAGGTTAAGTGTATTGCATAAGTAAAATTGGGCAATTAAGTAAATTGCATTTTGATTAGAACAACATGAAGTTTCGAATGTATTTGTAGCCAATTAAAAACCTTGAAAACATTATCGCTGGACAGCGTTTAAAATATTTTCGGTGAAAAATTAAAACCGTGAAGTTTATGCCCCCTTTGCAAAGAATGGTCTATTCCATCTTTCTACAACATCTTCAAAAGTAAAAAAATATATATATTTAAAATCGAATAGTTTGAACTCCGCCGGCTATGGTTTCCCAGGGAGATCTGATATCGGAAAATCACACAGCTAGGGTGAAGCTGATGGCGCCTAGAGAGGTGAACCCGGGCCCTCCGGGTCAGCAGTCCAACGCTCAACCCCTGAACTATCGCGTCCCATCCATAATATATATCATGTATAATTTTTTTAAATTAAAACAGGTGTGCTTTGTTTCTTTTCTCATTTCTGCTCTCCTTTACAATATGACGACACTTGGTATGACACATTCCTGGATAAAACTCGTATTTATGGATACGAGTTATCCTACAATCTATGGAAGGCAAAATTGGCGGATATATATAGATGTGACATTTGGTCAAGGTGTTTCTAACACCATTCCCACAGTCTTTAAATTAAGTTTATCTTCAGGTGGGCTAAGGATCTTTTTTCGCCATAACATTTGTACATACTTCATCATTTAAATTTCTTGAAAACCTTGCGAGTGATTTTGGAGATTGTGTGGCGTTATTCAGGAGTTTCAATCTATAGTTGCATAGTCAATAATTACCTACAGGATACTAAACATGGGCAAATGGTGTCCAAAATACAAATACAGTTCCGAAAAGGAGCTTGTGTCGAGGAAGCGTAACAGTGCTCTGTGTAGCCGAGGTCTAGATAGACCTTCCGACCCAAACGTTTTGATAACTTTCGAAGTGATACACTACCAAAGCAAAACTTTTTTATGTCGGCACTAAGGAGTGACGAAAACCTTGAATTGTGACACTGCACAGATTGTGTTTGTGTGAAAGCCTGGATAGTATCTCTGTAACGTAACGATACAAAGGCAACGATAGGACGACGTGACGCAATATACAAGGGAATACGTGAGCTCATAGAGGTTTTTGTTATTTTTCATGTAGAGTTACAAAGTTTTATTTTAACTCAGGATGGAAAAATTCCATAAAAATACGCCTGAAACTATTAATCATAGAGTTTTCACTAATTTTAATGTGCAAGGCATGGTAGGCCAGTCCTCTTCGTGTTATACTTTCATATTTGAATGTCAATAAGGTATGAATTCGTGAATTACACATTGGAATCAATGGAGTAGTTGTAAACATAGCAGAAGGGAAAATTGAAGGGAAGATCCCGCGGGGAAGGGAAGAGACAAACAAGAATATGGGCCAAATAAAAAAGGACAGAAAACAGAGAAATTATGAGAGTGAGGGAATTAATATTGAATATAGATGAATTAAACGCTGTAGTGAACCAATATTAGGATTGAAATACGGATGATGGTGACCTTGGTACCGAACTTCACTCTGGCGCGACTGCCTCATGTTGTGGCTCTGACCCTCCTCCGATACCTTCCCTCTGACGGACGGAAAAGCTCTTCTTCTTACACCCTTTGTCCTCCCCTGGAGACTAACCCTCTTGGCGTTGGGTGACTCTCCAAAACACGTGTGGTGGGTCCTTCGCCTTTATTGCTTGGAGGAACCAAACACAACCAGTCTACCCCTCACTTATTCCAGCCTTCCTAGGTCTGGCTGGCTTTCGAATTCCCTGTGCGCATGTTATGCCACCGACATGTTTCTTTAGAATTTTTAGAAGAGAAGTTTTAAATTCTATCGTTGTCCTACCTTGTTAAGAGTTTTTTCATATCTTGACCGTTAGTCAATTTACGTCGCGTATGTTTTCATAATGATTGTGATTCAAATCGTGTTAATTCATGCTATTTGCTCAAAATGATTGTCGTCTGTTTAATCGATATTTGTTCTAGTTTTCAAATAGCCATTACATTCATCATCACGTTTTTCAATTTTTTCGTTCTCTAATAAAATGTACATTTCGCGATGCAATACAACATTTGTAAATGGGTGAAGAATTAGATATCTTCCTCTGGAATTGGAGTTAAGAGGGCTTTTTAACGTTACTCGAACTTTGCCAATAGATGCCCGCTGATTTTTCCGTGATTTCACTTCACGGGTTACTCAGGATTCTTAGCTATTATCGGCCTAGCGTTGATTTTCAAATAAAAAATGGTCGTCTGAGTTCATTTTCGATTGTTCTTCAGCGCTAACATTTTTTAATTGGTTGTAATTGTTGGTAAATTTGTACTTTCCTTTTTTAATGAAATATTATTTTTTATCTTATTAGTATCTCTGGAATGGAAAAGGCAGTGGAAACAAGGGTTTTTACCGCAATTATTTTTGTTTGCTTTTACTGAGATTTGCGGTGAATTTGAACCATGTTATAAGCGAATGTTGGAATATTGCATATGAAGGAGTTAGCTTATCTTATTTTGGGTTGAATAATTTGCCAACACAGTGTGGCATCGTAATAAATCCATCAGCGTCAGACAATCTTACCTACTTGTTCTTTTAGTTTCTTAACATGTTTTAATTAGGAACCTTATAGTTTCAGACTTAACCTTTAGGAAACTTTCCATATTGTAGAGAAATGGCATTTTAAAATCGTTATTTTCACTATGCCATTTTAATTATATACATAATCAGTCTCCACCTCCCATCCACCAAATTCCCCCTACCCCTCTCCTTCCTCTAATCAACAATTGTATATATTTTCCTACATGCATGTAATTTACGCCTGTTGATGACACGAAGTTTTAAAACCCGGGTCGTGTGAATAAAAATTGTATAATAGAAAACGCAATTGTTAATTATCATTTCTCTCCAACATGCTATAGTTGATCTACCTTATTTTATTTTTGAATATAGGGCCTCTCCCATCAGTCTCCACCTCCCATCCACCAAATTCCCCCTACCCCTCTCCTTCCTCTAATCAACAATTGTATATATTTTCCTACATGCATGTAATTTACGCCTGTTGATGACACGAAGTTTTAAAACCCGGGTCGTGTGAATAAAAATTGTATAATAGAAAACGCAATTGTTAATTATCATTTCTCTCCAACATGCTATAGTTGATCTACCTTATTTTATTTTTGAATATAGGGCCTCTCATCTTGGTTCCTCTCAACCACATGTACATAAATACTCCGTGATCCACTAAAAAGGTTTGTGGTAGGGGGTGCGAGTACCTGGAGAAATACGAAAGGATAAGGGAGAAGAAAGGAAAAGGGAAAAATATTCACTAATTACCTCAACGTGCACATTTATATACATGCTGGCGGAAGACTTATTTCAAAGCAAGTGTTAATTTTGCCCAAATGAATAGTTCTCTGTCATACGGAAAAGGTGGGAATAAATATGAACCACAACCATTTGTACGACAGATCTCCACCATACCAAGCTGAGTCATGCTGACCTGGAAAGCAAGAAAGGGGAAGTTCTGTTGATTCATGGACAAGCAACTCATGGCCCTAGGCCCTAAAGTCATACATAGAAAATGATCCCGTATAGACTATTAAAGCACCAAATATCCATAATCCTGGCGGATCTTAGTATTTTTTTAAATAACTTACTCAGAACTTCCTCAAATTGATCCATAACCTTAATCGCATATTTCTTTCAAAGGTAACTTAAGTGATTTTAATATAACACCTCTTCTTTTCTGTGCTCTTCACAATGGCACCATTACTTCTTGTACTCTTCTAATGAAGTTCATTTTCTTGAACATAGGAGCGTCTTTAATATTCATATTGAACGCCTATGTTATTTATTCCATCCATTTTGTGACAGCTTCTTCGCCTCCCGCAATTACTCTTATATCTTTACTACTTCATATAGTATATGTTGAAAAGAACGGGTATTAATAGACAACCCTGTCTGGCCCATCTTCGTAGCACTACCCATCCCGACTCTGCGTCAATCCGCCACACGCACCTGAGCAGTCCGACACATGTACAGGTTGCCAATCAGCCCCCTATCTCTCCAATCTATTCCTAATTTCTGCAATATATTCATCAGTTTTTCCCAATTCACTCTATTAAACGCCTTTTAAAATCTAAAAAAAACAGGCAAATACGTCCTGATTGTATTCTACGATATTTTCGTGTATCCCTCTCTGTTAGTGACCTCATTACTGCTATGGCATCACGTGCACCTCTCTCCCCTTTAAGGACCCAAACTGATCATCCCCTAAGTAGTAATTTATCTATCTCTTTATTCTTCTAATGATAATTCTAATTACCACCTTAGTTGCATGTGAAATCAATCTAATGGTTCTATGGTCGTCACATATGGTTGCTACAGTCTTTCCTGCGATGGAATCATCAAGGATTGAATAGAATCTTTCCGCCAAATTTCTCCCCTATATATTCTACTAATTAGCCCATCAAAATCTTCCATACGTTTTTTCCAAAATCCTTACGCAGTTCAACGAGAATGTTATCTTTTTTCACCTTCGCAGACTTATTTGATTTCTATTCTCTTTCCCTTTCCTTCTACCAGCGAAGTACAGCTGAACCTAAGTTAAACACATCTATGTCATGTTCTTTTTCTATGTCTTAGTTTGGTGGCCTAAAGTCCTCTAGATATATGCAGTTACCCTATATATTCTCTTCATCTCTCTTAAATATTTCCCGGGTCAATTCCTAATTTTCTTGAATTTTTTCTTCGATTGTTTTCACGGATTTTTCCTTCTTACTTTCTGAAAATGATTTCCTTTTTCTTCACAGCGCACTATTAATAATTATTATAGCAAAAAGTGAATACTGCAAAAAGAGAAAAGCCTATGCTAGAGGATATAGAAATGAAAAAATGAATCGTGTAAAATCGAACTGGCGACCTTTGGCGCCGGAGTCCGATTTCTTACCCCTAGTCCTCCTCCCTTCCTTTGTAAGCTGTCCATACCTTCTATTTCATCTCCCACCACTCTTCTTTCGCCCTATTATTTTCTCGCCTCGGTTTATTATTAACTCTTTGTGATTCCTCCATCCTAATTCTGTGATCACATTATTCCATTTCCTTCTCTCGTCCATCTTCCTTATCGCATCGTCTGCAATTCATGGTTTCCTTATCTTTCTCCTTTATTATTGTCTTAATTCTTCTTATAGCTACGTTTTTGGCTTTTGATATCCTATTTTTTATGCGGCCTCAACTTTCTTTTAATGCACCCGTTTCTCTGTCCTCATTCATAATGTTTTCTCCTGCCGCTGAGTACCCCTTCCTTTTTGTTCCGATTTAAGCTTCTGTTTTCCATTTCCTATCCGTCTTCCCTGTTTTAACCTCTTGTATCTGACGTTACACGTCCCTAGTGCTAAATTATGATCTGAATCCGAAGCCGGTCCCGGAACGGGAAACTGTGAATTAATCACACTGTTCCTAAAACTTTACCTAACCATAATATAGTTCAACTGATATCTCTCTGAATCTCTGCGAATATTCCACTAATACCTAAGCCTATTGCGGTGTTTAATACAAGGGCTTGTTATGATTAAACTCCGTCGCCTACAGAATTCTTTTGGTTTCTCCTCGCGGTCATTCCACTTTCCTAAAATGTAATCCCCTACCTCACTACCATTAAGGTCACGGTCCAATCCCTCATCACTATCAAAAGTTTCCTTCCGAGTGAGTGCCTTTCACCATATCAATGTTGTAGTCCATTTTGAGCGTTTCGGTGGATAATGCAAAGTTTTTTGGTAAGTCTTTCGTCGTTTCAATTATAAACCTTCTCATATTATTGCCAAAATTTTTGTAAAATGATATAATAATAATAATGGTGCATTCATGGTGGAGAATAAATCGCCCTGCCACACATTCTTAGCATCACTGGGTTCCATGTAAATGTATATGATTGATATCTTCATTCACCTCCGACGTTCAACGCCTTCAGCTCAGTAGCTTAGTTGCGTTAAATACTGAAATAGAGATGCGAGAATCTTTTCCCGTTGCATATTATTTTCTACAAAGGTCAAAACTCGACTGTCCTGAAAATCCCCGTTACGTTCTCCCCGTTCGGCACTCCCCTCTCCATGGGCCGCGTAAGACCCTCCTCCCTCTCCCCATTCCCATAGTCCCGGTTCAACCCCTCTCCCATTTCTCTCTCTCTCTCTCCACCCCTCTTGCACAGGACTCCGGCGTACCCCGCGTCCTACGTATATTGATTCAGCGATCGCTCCTACCGCCTCCTCATCATCGTCTATCAATCCATTTCCCCTTCTATTTCTCTTTGACTTCGTTCCCTCTTTGTCCGTATTACGGTTTCAGTCTCCCTGAGCGGCTGAGTGCAACAAAGTGCATGGTGACCTCAGCAGGGTTCACTTAAAGTCTGCTGAATTTATTTTGCCAAATACTTAATGCTATCGATACTTAATTCCATTTTAGTTATAAATGTTAATAACGCTGGTATATATTGTAATTAGACAAGTGAGTTTAGTTAGTAAGGATGTTAAGAAAAGTTCCGTTAGAAATTTGATATGGGGTGTGATTTTTGTGGCGTGGATACAGGGCAGTGGAAGGAAGATAATAAGCGTTGATTGGAGATTTTTGTGATATTGATGTGGAGGAGGATGTAGATGGTAAAATGGTCGGTAAGGAAAACAGTCGGAGAAGTACTAGGCATGTTGGAAGGTTGGTATAAATACAGGCATTTTGATTGGCGATGGAATGTTGAAGATTGTGATAGATGGGAGGACGTTGGGCAAGCGAGGTTAGGCGTAGGAAAAGGTTGAAAGTGTTAGGCAGAATGAAAGGATGTCGAAAGTTTTGGATTTGAGGAAAGATTTAATGCATTTTGAGGTGTCTTGTTGTGTCTTTTTTGACGAAATTAAGTAATGTTGTGATGATTATTCTTTGTTCATCCCCAAACCAATCTTAATGGTAGGCCACCAATAATAGTCATTTAACTTCCACTTTATTTCGAGAAGGATATGCACGTAAAAATTAGGTAATTTGTATTGATGATTGATTTTTTCCGGGACAAAATAAAATATAAAATAAGAGTTATGTCTATTAATGCAACAATTTCAGAGCGTAAAAATCATTCGCCTTGACTGGGACTCGAACCCAGATCCCTCAATATCCGGTCGAGTGCTTTAGCCACTTAAGCTACCGAGGCGTCCTCTTAAACTCTGAAATTTTGGGGCTTTTAAAGGAACTAGATGTTATGACGAAATACCGTACATACAATGTCACATGCATTCGTAGTCGTGCGCGAGGCGCCACTGTCCACGAGGTTAAAAGCCAACTTTAAACACGTATGGTGTTTTCCCTTTGACAAATTCCAAAGAAACTGCGGGAGATGCCGCAACAGTAACTTTTAACGGAGTCATCCGCTAATGTGCATTTTAATGCAACAATTTCAGAGCGTAAAAATCATTCGCCTTGACTGGGACTCGAACCCAGATCCCTCAATATCCGGTCGAGTGCTTTAGCCACTTAAGCTACCGAGGCGTCCTCTTAAACTCTGAAATTTTGGGGCTTTTAAAGGAACTAGATGTTATGACGAAATACCGTACATACAATGTCACATGCATTCGTAGTCGTGCGCGAGGCGCCACTGTCCACGAGGTTAAAAGCCAACTTTAAACACGTATGGTGTTTTCCCTTTGACAAATTCCAAAGAAACTGCGGGAGATGCCGCAACAGTAACTTTTAACGGAGTCATCCGCTAATGTGCATTTTAATGCAACAATTTCAGAGCGTAAAAATCATTCGCCTTGACTGGGACTCGAACCCAGATCCCTCAATATCCGGTCGAGTGCTTTAGCCCCTTAAGCTACCGAGGCGTCCTCTTAAACTCTGAAATTTTGGGGCTTTTAAAGGAACTAGATGTTATGACGAAATACCGTACATACAATGTCACATGCATTCGTAGTCGTGCGCGAGGCGCCACTGTCCACGAGGTTAAAAGCCAACTTTAAACACGTATGGTGTTTTCCCTTTGACAAATTCCAAAGAAACTGCGGGAGATGCCGCAACAGTAACTTTTAACGGAGTCATCCGCTAATGTGCATTTTAATGCAACAATTTCAGAGCGTAAAAATCATTTGCATTAAAATGCACATTAGCGGATGACTCCGTTAAAAGTTACTGTTGCGGCATCTCCCGCAGTTTCTTTGGAATTTGTCAAAGGGAAAACACCATACGTGTTTAAAGTTGGCTTTTAACCTCGTGGACAGTGGCGCCTCGCGCACGACTACGAATGCATGTGACATTGTATGTACGGTATTTCGTCATAACATCTAGTTCCTTTAAAAGCCCCAAAATTTCAGAGTTTAAGAGGACGCCTCGGTAGCTTAAGTGGCTAAAGCACTCGACCGGATATTGAGGGATCTGGGTTCGAGTCCCAGTCAAGGCGAATGATTTTTACGCTCTGAAATTGTTGCATTAAAATGCACATTAGCGGATGACTCCGTTAAAAGTTACTGTTGCGGCATCTCCCGCAGTTTCTTTGGAATTTGTCAAAGGGAAAACACCATACGTGTTTAAAGTTGGCTTTTAACCTCGTGGACAGTGGCGCCTCGCGCACGACTACGAATGCATGTGACATTGTATGTACGGTATTTCGTCATAACATCTAGTTCCTTTAAAAGCCCCAAAATTTCAGAGTTTAAGAGGACGCCTCGGTAGCTTAAGTGGCTAAAGCACTCGACCGGATATTGAGGGATCTGGGTTCGAGTCCCAGTCAAGGCGAATGATTTTTACGCTCTGAAATTGTTGCATTAAAATGCACATTAGCGGATGACTCCGTTAAAAGTTACTGTTGCGGCATCTCCCGCAGTTTCTTTGGAATTTGTCAAAGGGAAAACACCATACGTGTTTAAAGTTGGCTTTTAACCTCGTGGACAGTGGCGCCTCGCGCACGACTACGAATGCATGTGACATTGTATGTACGGTATTTCGTCATAACATCTAGTTCCTTTAAAAGCCCCAAAATTTCAGAGTTTAAGAGGACGCCTCGGTAGCTTAAGTGGCTAAAGCACTCGACCGGATATTGAGGGATCTGGGTTCGAGTCCCAGTCAAGGCGAATGATTTTTACGCTCTGAAATTGTTGCATTAAAATGCACATTAGCGGATGACTCCGTTAAAAGTTACTGTTGCGGCATCTCCCGCAGTTTCTTTGGAATTTGTCAAAGGGAAAACACCATACGTGTTTAAAGTTGGCTTTTAACCTCGTGGACAGTGGCGCCTCGCGCACGACTACGAATGCATGTGACATTGTATGTACGGTATTTCGTCATAACATCTAGTTCCTTTAAAAGCCCCAAAATTTCAGAGTTTAAGAGGACGCCTCGGTAGCTTAAGTGGCTAAAGCACTCGACCGGATATTGAGGGATCTGGGTTCGAGTCCCAGTCAAGGCGAATGATTTTTACGCTCTGAAATTGTTGCATTAAAATGCACATTAGCGGATGACTCCGTTAAAAGTTACTGTTGCGGCATCTCCCGCAGTTTCTTTGGAATTTGTCAAAGGGAAAACACCATACGTGTTTAAAGTTGGCTTTTAACCTCGTGGACAGTGGCGCCTCGCGCACGACTACGAATGCATGTGACATTGTATGTACGGTATTTCGTCATAACATCTAGTTCCTTTAAAAGCCCCAAAATTTCAGAGTTTAAGAGGACGCCTCGGTAGCTTAAGTGGCTAAAGCACTCGACCGGATATTGAGGGATCTGGGTTCGAGTCCCAGTCAAGGCGAATGATTTTTACGCTCTGAAATTGTTGCATTAAAATGCACATTAGCGGATGACTCCGTTAAAAGTTACTGTTGCGGCATCTCCCGCAGTTTCTTTGGAATTTGTCAAAGGGAAAACACCATACGTGTTTAAAGTTGGCTTTTAACCTCGTGGACAGTGGCGCCTCGCGCACGACTACGAATGCATGTGACATTGTATGTACGGTATTTCGTCATAACATCTAGTTCCTTTAAAAGCCCCAAAATTTCAGAGTTTAAGAGGACGCCTCGGTAGCTTAAGTGGCTAAAGCACTCGACCGGATATTGAGGGATCTGGGTTCGAGTCCCAGTCAAGGCGAATGATTTTTACGCTCTGAAATTGTTGCATTAAAATGCACATTAGCGGATGACTCCGTTAAAAGTTACTGTTGCGGCATCTCCCGCAGTTTCTTTGGAATTTGTCAAAGGGAAAACACCATACGTGTTTAAAGTTGGCTTTTAACCTCGTGGACAGTGGCGCCTCGCGCACGACTACGAATGCATGTGACATTGTATGTACGGTATTTCGTCATAACATCTAGTTCCTTTAAAAGCCCCAAAATTTCAGAGTTTAAGAGGACGCCTCGGTAGCTTAAGTGGCTAAAGCACTCGACCGGATATTGAGGGATCTGGGTTCGAGTCCCAGTCAAGGCGAATGATTTTTACGCTCTGAAATTGTTGCATTAAAATGCACATTAGCGGATGACTCCGTTAAAAGTTACTGTTGCGGCATCTCCCGCAGTTTCTTTGGAAGTTATGTCTATTATTTGATCATCAGTTTAAGTACGTGCGTAACCTTTATTGCTAACCATATGCACCACCCATGAATTTTCTCGAAAGGGTCTGTCACAGCCTATCGTATCATTAATTTCCTTGGGATATGTATTCGCACAAAATCCGAAAATAATTGTAAAAAGATTGGCGAATTTTTTTAATCAAATTTTCTCGTAAATATTGATCAAATTTCACGCCCAATGCCAAACCCGAAAAAAAGTTTTCGTTCTCGGTATATGCCCCATAATTGAGGTTTTTCTAAAGTTAGAATCTAATTCTTCGCAAAATATATCTGTTTTTTTAATTTTTGGTGGTTTTATTAAGCCTTAAATGGGAAAATGGATATTTAACTTGTAATACTGCATTCATCGAGTCGAAAACTCCACGAATCGCGGGTTAAAGTATCTCTTTTGCGGAGTTTCCATTCGAGTAAAACCGGCGGATATCTTGCTATGGTTAATCCCGATAAATTAACTTATTGCAGCAGCTGTGTCCTGGTTTAATGACGGTATAGCATTTTATACGATTATGAGAATGTTTTTATTTATTAATAAATAATGAATATACCTCATGGTACATTTATTACACTTTATCAACATATCATAGTGGTTCTTATAATAGAATGGTGCCCAGAGTTCGGGTGCCCCGACCGTCGGTTGTTTGCTTCTGTGTAACGGGTTCAAAATGAGCAAGATTTGATTTGGACGCCGCTTATGCTCCTGTAGAAGTTGGTTTGCTGCCAAGTACATTTCGGTATTAATGGATGGCATTTATATGATTCAAGATAATAGCCTTTTGAGTTGACTACTAACCATTTCATTTTCTTTCCTTATTCGGTTTGAATATGGCTTGGAATTCAATAACTATTTGTTAGATATGTCTGGGATGTCCTGTTTTCAGTTCCATAAGAAAACTAATCTTATCTACGATGGAGTCAATAGTAAAGGAAATAAGAACGGAAACGACTAATTGCTTACGGGATATTCTCCGAGCTACCTACTTGATTTTTATCGGAATATTTGACGTCTTCCGCGATGTTTTTTTTTACATTCTCATCTTCTAAATTCACTAAGAGTGATTAAAGCGATGGAAAAATTGGCTGGAATCGCATGTTATATTTTACGAGCGCTTCAAAATTACCTAATTCTCCTCAAACAGAGTTAGTCCTTTTTCGAAAACAAATTATACCCTTTGGCAACATACAGTTATGGTCTCTTAGTACATTCACGTACATTATCAACAGAACAGTGTTGTGTTAATTACTATTAAAAACCAAATTTTTTGGTCAGCCCATCAAATCTCCTTAATTGGTAAACAGCCTAGCATTCGCCGGAAGGAAGGATGAATTTGATCCTTCCACTTGAGAAAACAATAGCATCATGCTCTATTGCGAGTTCACCTGGGCATCGCTTGTAAAATGCCATTTCTTCTTTGTCCTTCCATCACCATCCTCTTTCAGCCTTCATCATGCCTTTTTCGCATCTTCCTATCTTCTCTCTCCTCATTAAGCTAATAATGAATAAAATATCCTTTTTCGCCTGATTTCGTACTTTTCCGTACTAAAAAAATTGCCCTGGTAGATAGATTTATGAGCGTTTCAAACTACTTGCTCAACTTCCTCTTCATAGTCGATTATGGATACTAGCAGTTTACTATTTTATTCATTTTTCAAGTTTTTCAATTTTCCTTGAATTTTATTAGTAATGAGGCAGCAAGGTCTAAATTAAGACACGAAGAAAACTTGTGCATTGTGCCTTCTATCAGTTCTTTGGTAAAAATGGTTACTTTCTTAACCTTTCCGTTTAAGTGCATTATCATCATACTGTATAATTTTGACACGAAAGAAACGATTAAGTTCAAAAGTGACTTCAGAACGTGAAAAGTTTTATATTCGAAAACCGGTTGGACATCGGGGCAATAAATAGCGAAGTAAATGATAAACTATGACTTTTTATAATAGACCGTTTAAATCTACTTTTTTATTTCTAATGGGGTAAAAATGTGCGTATTTTGAGACTTAGAGATGTAGACATAAAACAATAAAGGAGAAAATAGCACCTTATATTGCGGACGAAATATTTTATGAGTATAGAGATTTAAGTCCTTCACTTTAAATCGTCATTAAAACATTGATTTGAACAATGTAGACCGCGCAACCGAAAAGAAAGTGTGATTCAACGTGAGTTGGGTATCATATCTAGGAATCACTGGAATATAACTTCGACCTCCTAGGTTCTTTGTGGTTCATAGCCGCTATCGTGTAACTAACTCCACAAAGTCGTTTCCGAAGCGATCAATTGCACAATCGCTGCTAACTCATGACTTAAAGTTAATCTTGAGCATTGATTGAACTATAATTAAGTGGATTCCTTTGATCAAGTCCATTTTTCTGTATAATGGATGTCAATTATTTGGGAAGGTATGGATAGAGGCTTACTGTATTAACTCTGTTGGAAGAGGCTTACTCTATTAACTGACAAATATTCGACATTCAAGTAATAAAACGAGCATTGTCCATATGTTTGAGCTTGATCTTCAGTATCCGATAGCATATTTCGATGACTACAGTGAACGGAACCTAAATTCGTTTATCATGAGAAGTAGATGGGATCCTCGTCCAGTCAGCAACCAGTTTCCACTGGGTAGCTATAGCTACGGGTATTTAAAGATTCACCTTCTACCCGCGGCTGAAGACAATGTTTATTCCTAGCTCGTTTACTGAGAAACCTGTTCCCATCTGACTTTTGATGTAATACACAATTCTTGTGTACAAATATGTCAATCATGTCTAAATATTTTAAGACATTAATAATAGCATGAGATAACATTTGCAGAGAATTCTTTGACATAGTATTTGTCTGAAAGGTAATGGAGTTCCGCGTTGAGTAGGGGGTCATGCTTCGGACTGGGTGAATCCGCAAAATTCCTACATTAAGACCATTTTGGATAAATTCAAGTTATGTTCTTTTCTGGGAAAAAATACGTCGATGCTGGGAAAAGGAACTATGTAGTCCGCAACCCTGAAAATGATGATCTCAGTGGCTAGGTTTAGTACGGGGTGAAATTTACGTTACTGATCAAGCCACAGGTTGATGATTGTTGCTACCCTGGATAAACGATTAATCTGTACGCCTTGCTGCAGCAGAGATTTGCGTTACAGTTTCGGTACACACGCGATCCACAAGGGGAGTTGCTGTTTAAATGGCAATGTACTGGGCTATGGGATATTTTAATTAGGCATTTAGGATTTTTGCCATAAATCCCAAGAAAAATTAACGCAGATAGCATAAACATATTAGTATAGACTGGCCGAAAAACGGTCGGTATTTTGGGTGTAATGAGTGTAGCAGGTTTATCATCAAAATATTAATGTTACATGATAATAACGGATTGAGCACGGATAATATAAGATTGAGCCGCTAAGGCCTGAACAATTGAAAAATGCAAATTTGAGGATTTTTACTAAAGAAGTACTTGAGCTAACATTCTGCAGTAAAATGTTCTTCGTGTGTTCTATTTACTTAGCCGGTTCAAATGTTACAATTTTGATGCAGGTGGCTTTTTTCCATTGCAAAGATTATACATGTAGCTTAATGTATGGCAAGGTCAGCAGTTTGAAGTTTGTAAGATGGATTTTAGAGATATACTATATATTAGTCTTCATTAAAATTGTATTTCTTCGCGGAGTGTTTTACGGAGTGAGTAATTCTGGATGACAATACCACTTTAGTTTGCTAATATATATATATATATATATATATATATATATATATATATATATATATATATATATATATATATAGATAGATGATTTCGTCGATGTAACACGGAAGTGTTGAATAACAAACTTGCACAGCAACAAACAATATAAGAATGCATATATATATATATATATATATATATATATATATATATATATATATATATTTCTATGCATTTTATTAGGCTTGCCAAACATGTAATGTTCATGCAAATCAGTGTAAAAACAACCGGACAGAATCATCAGCCTTCGTGTCAAGTAATAGTAAATGTACTGTTTACTATATGAATGTGAGCCTCCCACCATAGAGACTAATGAACGTGCACTCCCAGAAATTTAGCAAAAGGTGATTAATATTCCCTAATGGCCGTAAGTATGTCTCGACCAATCGGTGTCAAAAATCACTCGGGACTACATGATGATTAATATAGAAGCAAGCACATTGAAGTCGTCCGCACAGGAACCAGAATCACACTATAGATGGTCACTACACACAGATGTTACCAAAGTGCTTTTTCCAATGAGTAATCCAAACGATGGGTTTAATGACGAGAAAACTCGGCACACATTATATGTTTAACACGTACTCACACACTGGTACGTATACGTAACTCTTTCACTTTTTCCATTTGGAAAGAAGAAAGGATTTCGTAACATCAAGCAACTTCTGGTGCTATATTTCTTCAGATGCATTGCTGTTTATTTCTATTCATTTCCTTTTCATTCGCTTCATTTGTGAGTTACCGATTTTAATTTGAAATCCATGGGCTATGAGCTATTACTTGTCATGCCTGTTTTTTATTTTTGCTTCTTATTTACAGATCGCAGTTGATCACCGTTATCTGTTCTTACAGCCCGGAAATGGCTATTCTGTAGTAATTGATTACCCTATTATTATTAGGATTGACAGTCTCCCGTGTGGTGTTTAACGGGAAATAAACCGTAAAAAATGTCAACTTGATTAGAATTACCCAATTTCTCCGTGCCCATTCTTTTATTATAAGATAATAATATCCTCAACTGTAGAAAGCGCTTCTAGGTAAGCAGTGATTTATCTTTTTAATGATGAGTCAATTAAGTTTAGGAAAATATTTTTTATGTGCTTATTTATGTGTTTTTAGGTCAAGGATACCAGAATATTGCTTCCAAAAAATTTAAATCGATTCGCGATCAGTCTTTCGTGGGAGCCATTACATAAATTGTTCAACTACTGGTCACATCTTTAGAGAAAGTCAACGAAAGTCTTCCAAAATAACTAAAACTCACTCTCTCTCCATTTTCAATTCATCTAAGGAGAAAAATGAAGTTTCTCACTTGTTCTTCTTCAGGTCTGATTATAATACTCGTATTTTGCATTCTAGTCCCACTGAATAGTTTCTGAGAGTTGGTTACATTCTTCTCTCGGAGGTAGTTGTTGCTTTTTCTTTTACTGGTTGGTAAGATATAAGGTAGTGTTTTTTGAAATCCTCCTTGTCTGTTTAATTTTTCATAATTTTCAGTCCGCCTTGATGATTTTAATTTCCATGTAGCTTCAGTGAGCATCATTAAGATGTTTAAATTTTCTTCGTGAATTTAATGAGACCATTATGCAGAATACAGTGCGCAAAGACAGTAAAAGCAAGATTGGATTAGATTGTAGTAATAGGTGGCTTATTTAAAATCTTTTGATCTAAGACTCCACGAACGTAAAGGTTTGAGAATCGGAATGGCCCGTAATGGACTGAAGTCAAGATTGACAAGATGACAAGGTTGTCCGTCATTGCTTGTGCTTCTTAACTTGGGCACTGTAGGAATGTTAAGGGTGGCATGAGGGGAGGGGGCTGCGGCGGGGAATAAAGACAGACAGAGAGCTTTCGTTTCATATCTGCGTACGACAAACCTTTTGTATGACAGCCAAGGGATTACAGTCGTTGCTGAGAGCATTGAGGAATCAGTGCGATAGGCATGGGATGAAAGAGAGTACTAAGAAAAATAAAAGGGATTCTTAATAAACATGATATCTAGTTAAGGGAATATAAATTCAAGTTGGTAGACCGGTTGAGGTTTTAGGTAATATTTTTGGCGAAAGTGAGCGCGGCAGTAAGGATATTAGGAGGATTGTATCGGTAAAGGAAGTATTAACAAGGAGCAAGGAAGTGATGATAGGTATCCTGGTTAAATATTTCAAAAAGAAGTGTTGGCCACTTTGACGCGGGGAGTAATGCTGTCTGTATCTAATTACAAAAGATAGAAGGAGAGTGTATAGGAGAGGCTTATGAGCAAAGGATATTGGAAAAGGACTAAGAAAGAAAGGAGTACGGAGAGGAAAAAAAACATGTCACGCCAGCCATGTTGAGAAGTGAGAGAAATTTGCTGGGAGAGGTTAGGAGAAGACATTAAAGGTGGATGGGCGAGGCATTAAGAGGTCATGTGATGTCGAAGAGAAAATATTGCTCAGGATGACTTGTGAGGAAAAGAATAGGCAATTTAAATTGGGTGGATTGGATTTTGACCTTAGAAGAATTACAGTATAAGGGTCTAAACAAAATATGCCTTGGATTAGTAATCCATCTACGCCTGATATAACAGAGACAGAGTCATTGATATGTGCTCAATGGTGACTTCATAGTACTTGAGAATCGGGGTTGTTCAATGTGTGGCAGTGGAAAGTATGATGAGGTCTCAGGCGTGATATGGTGGAAGCGTAACATATTAAAACCACAGGTATTGCAATTTTCCGCTAGATATTTTATTTCAACACTACCGGTTTCGATGTTTTCGCATCATCATCAGGTGTGAGCACAAGTGCGTATCTTCTCCACATATATAGTTGCATACAAGGGGTGGGGGGTTTAAGGGGGGGAAAAAGGAGGGGAAAAAAGGGGACAGGGGAATTCCATGAGGGGAAGGGATGAAAGGAGGGGTCAAAGAGGCGGGGGGGAAACAGTGGGAATTCCATGGGGTGGGGGGTTTTTTGGGGGCAATACTGAGAATTAACAATACGGCCGCCGGATTGGCACAGGTAATAAAATAAAGACATTGAGCTGTAGAGGGCCCCGCAGCAATGAAGGGCCGGAACAATCTGCCGGTGGGCCTCGCGAGTGATGTCCCGTGGCGAGGGTCATTGCTCTGCTGGCTGGATGACGTCCTTAGGACGCCTGCGATGCGTCGGGGGATCAGTGGTGTTGTCCGTCGAGTCCATCCGGGGAATCGAAGGAACCGGGAGGGGAAAGGGGTGGTCGTTAACGGGGAGGAAGTGGGGGGGGGCAGGAGAAGAGGAAGGTTAAAATTGGGGAAAACTATTGGGGAAATTGATAGCTAGAAGGGGGGAATGTGAAGTGACAAACACATCATTAAGGAGGGGAATTCCTTTTTTTGTGTGTTGTATTATTTCACACTGTTCGAGTGCGTCCAACTTGCGCCCTTTCGTTTGTAGATGTAGCACTTTAAATTCGAAGTTGCAGTGATGGCCTGTTTCGATTAATTGTTTCGCGAGATTAGAATTCGTGTTATCTGCATAAATTCCTCTTCGGTGTTCCTTGATCCGATTGTCAAAACTCCTCCCTGTTTGACCAATGTAGCTGGCCTGACACTCGCACTCAAGCATATACACCCCACTCCTTTTATTCCTGTCGATCGGGTCCTTAATCTGGCTTAAACACTTGGATAGTGTTGATGGAATATAGAATGAAATTCGGAAATTGTCCTTGGGGATGGCTTTGGTTATATTGTATGAAAGATGGTTCACGAACGGAATTTTGCACCATTTCCGATCTAACGTGTTCGTGTCCTGTGTGAGTGTAGTGCAGATAGAGGTGGCTTGTTTTCTTATTTTCTTCTTAAGGAGCGTATTTGGAATTCCCACATTTTCCCCCCCGCCTCTTTGACCCCTCCTTTCATCCCTTCCCCTCATGGAATTCCCCTGTCCCCTTTTTTCCCCTCCTTTTTCCCCCCCTTAAACCCCCCACCCCTTGTATGCAACTATATATGTGGAGAAGATACGCACTTGTGCTCACACCTGATGATGATGTGAAAACATCGAAACCGGTAGTGTTGAAATAAAATATCTAGTGGAAAAATGCAATACCTGTGGTTTTAATAAGTGGAAAGTATCTTCGATCAGTGGTTTTGCTTTAAAACACTCATTTAATTTAAAGGTATACTTTCTAATACTTAATGTATAGAGATTGCAAATTTCTGGAGTGTAAATAGAGGGACAGGTACAAAGAATAAAGTAGTCGCATAGTAATTTTCACGTCTTTATACCGTATTATAGGGTGAACCTGAAATTTCCGGAAATTCAGAAAAAGGGTCATTATTCGGTCGCCATTTCTGATGAAAAGTCATGCATTCACTTTACACTGGTCACTTATTTTTAGTTTTCGGTCTTTTCAAACCCTTTGCCAATCTGTCAATAACCCTGAATTTCCTGGAGGGTAACCTTTGATGTATATGTAGTTTCTATCAATAGGACTAGAGAATTTTTTCCGTCAAAGATTAATATATGAGACTGCGAATCTCGAGACTTGGCACGGGTAGGAGTTAAATTTAAAACGGAGCTGTCCCCAGGAGACAAAAAGTCTTCGGAAGTCCTGTTTTCCGTTTCCATTTCTTAGTCATTTTTCTTAATATTTTTTATTTCTATACTTTTCTTTTCGCAAATACATTCAAATGTAAAATAAATATAAAATTAGCATCCGTGTTCTGTATGAATTAGGCGCAGAATAACGCAGAGGTTTCTTGTTGGTATTTTCTTAGAATATTATTTGATTTTGCGATCCTTACTAGACGTGTTGCCTCTAATTCTGCAGTGGCTGTGAAATCTCTTTGGGTACAGAATTAGAGCTGATGCACAATATTGTAGAAGGTAATTTTCAGTCCCGTTCACGTACTTCCTGAGTCTTATGCAACGTTCGGTATTTAAATTCGGCGCGTAGCGAAGTTCCTCGGGTCGATTGCCCCCGGATTGGATGCAGCCCGCCCAACGTTTCTCTCATGAGGGGAACGAAAGGTATTTGGAATTAATATTTCGTGGGAACAACAATAGCAGTCAACTTGAGATAACCTCTCATGCATGTTTATGTGGGTTAAACAATATTTTTGATGGAAACTTAAAATCTGATGTTTTTTTACGATATCAGAATGCGTGGAATAGTTAAAATAGGTGCACGAGAGTATGTATAGCGCGAACTCATTTTAGAGGTTATTTCCGAAGGATCAGTAGTTTTTAGGAATTATTTTGCCTTCTTTCTAGACGAGAATGGTGATGAACTATTTCATTACGTCACATGTTGCTTAAATTACATTAGTTATATTATTAATAATGGTAGTCTACCGTTTAAGGTAGGTTTTGGATGGATACTTTGAACATTGCTACATTTCTTAGCCTCGCCTAACAAGAAAAATACTTTAACCCAACACTACATTAAAATGCTCTTCAGTTCCGCATACTTCCTTCCTCTCTTCATTCTATCCAACATGTCTATTTTATTCTTACTCGTTTTACGCTTGTCTAAAGTTCTCACCTCATTCACAGTCTTCAGCATTCCATTGCCAGTCAAAATGCTCTGCATCCGTCTTTTCTGCATCCTTTGGATTTCTCCCCACTATTCTCTATCCTCCTCCAAAAACTTCTTCGTTTGGTTTTCTCTCCGTCCGTTTAACCTTTGCCATCCTTCTCCACACCACCACACCTCTAAAGCCTCCAATCTACGCCTCATATCTTGTTTTAACGACCATATCTCCACACCGGTAACGACCATGCTCCACATCAAAGTTTTAGCGAATCTTTAATTAAAATCCTTACTCAACTTCTCTGTCATCAATCTATCCATTTTGTGGCAACTTATATACCCCACGCGATTTTCTTCTTAGGTATAACTATTTTGGTCCAAAACAATTTCGAGATATGGAAACTGCCACATTCTAGTTAATAAACTCCTACCTCTTTCTCGAAAACCTCATGGCCTTTGTTCTTTATATTGATTCGTTTTCGATACATACCTCACTGACTTTGTAATGCACTCAGCAATGATTATAATCCGATGTAAGCAATAATTGGCTGAATGCTTCATCATCCGCTAACCTCATTCATTTTATGAATCCCCGACCCAATTTCTTCCCGATCTCCAGTTATTCCCGTGGCTCTTTTACCATTTCCTCCATATATACTTTGAAAAGCTCCCCTTTGTTACTCCTCTTCCTAACACCACCCATCCCGACTCACCAGCCTCCTCATGGCCCCGAAGAATCCTGAGCCGGCTTCTATTTTCTACAATACATTCATTTATTCTACGCAATTTGCTCTGTCAAATGCCTTCTCAAGATCTACGAAACAAATACATCTTAATTGTACTCAATGTTCCTTTCTACACGTATTAGTGACCTCATCACTGTTATGGTATCACGTTTACCTCTCCCCTTCCTGAACCCCAACTGATCACCCCGTAAGTATTATTTTGTGCTCCTCTCCATCCTCTTATTGATGATCCTAAGAGCCTCCTTTATTGCGTACGAAATCAAACTTATTGTTCTATAATCCTCTCATACGTATTCCTTTCCTTTTTGGCATGCAAGCAAACGCTAATCTGATGAAATCTTACGGCCAAATTCTTCCCTCATAAATGCTGCGAATGAATCCTTAAAAACTCGCCCTTCCACGTGTTTTAATCCCTTTTCTAAGCATTTCCGCGATCCATCCCTGCATCCATTTTTATTTTAATTCTCTCATTGACCATTGTGTCTCGAAATCGAGTATTTTGGATCTCGACTACGTTGCATGTGCATACGAGTATATTCTCTTTCTATGCCTGAGCTTGCTGGCTTAATATTTTCTCTTTATATCATAGGTCCTCTATACATTCTTTCCTTCTCTCATGAATCCTTACTTCTGCTAATAATAACTTTCCTCCTTATCTTCAATATTTTTTTTCCTTTCTTTACCCTATTTAATCCCTGGTAGTACTTTCATCTGCGTACAAATACAGCGGACCCTTTTTTTTTACCGCTCCTAGTATATCCTCCACATCCTAGCACTGCGTCTTCATCCACGCTCTATTATTTTCCCGCCTCATATTTTATTCAACTCTTTGCACTTCCTTCTTCCTAATTCTGTTAATATTCTTCCATTTCCTTCTCTCAGTTATCTGTTTTAGCATCTCATCAGTAATAAATTGTTTCCTTGTGCTTTTCCTGTTAACTGTTTCTATAGTTTCTAGCTTTCTATATCTATTTTTTGAGAAGCTCACTTCTTTTCTGTACTGCTCCCGTATCCTCATGGATACCCCGTATCCGCATTTCCGATCCTCATGGATAAACTTTCCCACTGCTTCCTGGTACTCCTTCCTTTTCGTTTCGCGTGTACTGGATTCTGCATTCCATCTCCTCAACCGTATTCCTTGTTTTGTCCTCTCGAACCTGACGTTGCACTTAATTAGCCCTAAATTATGATCTGAATCCATATCTTTGAATCTTCGATCTTCAGATCTCCAGGCATTCTCCGCCTATTCGTACGTACGTCTTATGTGGTGTGTTAAAGAAGTGTGCATTATTATTCATTATTATTTAGTCCTGTCTTCTGTGGAACTCTATTGCTTTATTCCCGCGGGAAATTCTTGTTCCTAAACCGCAGTAGCCTATTTATATGGGATAATTGTACTTTTTAATTACATTTTATAGTACATCACACTGGGTTCGATTTCTGATCATTTTTCTTTTCTATTGTATCTTTTTATCGAATGGAATTAAATTCCTCTGATCGTCCGTCTGTGTCACGGTAAAGTGAGGTTTTCTAACGGTACTCGAATTTAGTACGCATATTTTAATCCTAATATCTCTTTCTTTAATAAATCAAGGTTATAGCACTTTTCCGTAAAAGAATATTTCGCTAATATACATCAACCCTGGAACTGTGTATATTTTCTCTTTCTTTATGCATTCCGTAATTTTAAGCGTAGTTGTTGTTTACATACTACAATACTTATTGTTAAACTTTACGTTGATCTCACCTTTTGAGTTCTTTACATAAAACATTCCCATTAAAATCCGATTCTGAAAAATTTCATTTTTATCCAATCTTGAATTTTCATATTTGCTGCTAATAGCTCTGTAATTATTCTTCGGAAGGCAATTTAAGTTATTTTATGTCGGCTGATCTCATCGAAAGAAGGTCATGTGACGACCAGACATCGTTGGATGGTTTTATTGTGGTTTGGATCAATTCAGAGGAGATTTTAGGAAAGCTTATGTTAGAATTCTGTGCTAAAATGATATATTTATTCAACTGTAACCTAACTATTCCGACCGACAAACAGAGGGATAATATCCTTTGATATGTACCGTACATTGAATTTATTGCAGTCCTAATGCATGGAACGGCAGCAACTTAGAAAATTATACTTAATCAAAATTAACTAAATGATCATAATGTGATTAGCTAATAATTGGTTAACTTATGCTACACTTAATATATCTCTAGGTTAAAACATGTTTTGATTACCTTAATGTGCAAAAAGCGTTGATGCTAGAATTAATCGTTTCATTTACGGTTTCCGTTTGAAACGAACGAATGAATTGCACTTGGCTTGTGTAGTTGTGCGTAACAGTATGAGATTTAGGTTTTGCCCTATTTGTTCCTTCATCTCAGCGTTTCTCCCTAATATTTTGAGTAGACAAAATGTCTCGTTAAACTTTCTTCTATCTACGAAAGATCTACTGAAGCAAGGGAACCCTATGAAAACACTCCAGGATTTTTGGAAATTTTGATAAAATATATCTCAAGATGCAAAAATCGGCGCTTTGACAAAACCCTGTTTACTTCGGCCGACGGAGCATGAGATTCTCTGCCTTTCTCCTCTCCGCGTCTTGTCGAGCGCCTTCTTGATCCTTGTCCAGTCTTCTTATCTCTTGTGGCACTCTTATCGGAGGCATGACTCAAATTATCTCCTTTTACTAACAAACAACACGCCCGCTCTGAGACCGAACATATACATTCTGCCTAGCAATCTCCATCTTTCCCATGTTTAGTAACGTTCACGTTATCATATATACAGTAGACCAAAATTTCCTCATAATTTTAGCCTACGCTTCTGTTTTTGAGTAGGCTTTATCGTCTAGATGAGGATTTCATCGCAAAAATTATGTTTATTTCATCCGGAGATATTGTCGCCCTAAAGTATATTTACTGAATAACAGGTGTTTTCAAGATTCAAATGTTGCGAGCCAAACAGTAATCTTAACGTTATATTAGGAGCACTTACTTGATCTTGTATTCCTCGGTTCTTAGACTAGGTTAAAACGTTTTAATTTTGAAAATTGTAAGTTTATTTTTAAATTCAACGATCTATATTTTGAATGATTTTCAATTGATACATTATGTGAACCAGCAATTACCTTGCCGTGGCTTTGAGTAGTCCTCTAACGATCTGCATTGTAAATCCGTCCACGAACCACTCAGTCCAAGTATTCTACGTGCTGGGAGAAGTAAAAATTAAATTAATTAAAAATCTGGTTTTTGAAATCGATACATGAATGCCAGTGAAAACGTTTGAATGTTATTTCAAAATCACAGTTGTAATTCATGATATTTCTCGATTACATAAACACCCTAGAAAGACCGACAAAAGTTTGATAGGTGAGGGTAAAGCTCACCTCGTACTGAATCCTATGCGACGAGTGAAATCCACTCAGGGTAAGGGAGGCACTTACTTTCCTGCTGCTTTCCAGTAAGATCTGATACCCGAAAATTCAAACAGCCTGGATGAAGCTAAGGGTTCCCAGGTCGTCACCTAGAATTGCTTATAGCCCAATGATCTACCGACCGGTCAGTGGCCCAGTGATCTACCCACTGGGTCAAGAAGTGCCCTGATATTTCTCGATAGTAATGCTTAATTTATTTATGTCGTATTTTTTTAATATTTTGAGCGCGATGGCGATGCATTACATAAAAAAGCAAAGATAATGTTTATTAAGTGACCTCATCTCTTGGTTAGGACGTTGGATTGCCCAACTTGGATCAGCTTGGGATGCTGCAGGTTCAAATTAGGGTAATGCCGCGGAGCACTCCCAGCAAAATCAAAGCTGTGGAGTTAGATAAGCATGGAGTTATCTCTACCCCCCGCCTGTCAAACTAGCATTCGGGTTGTAGAACTTGGTTGGATTGAATATTTATTTCATATAAATTCCTGCAAATCTGTTATTAAATTCATTTTTGATCTATTGTCCTCAATCAAATATAAAACATTTTTTTGTATGTGTCAGCAAGAAAAGTAGCCGCGAAGCATCCCTTGTCTGGGAATTATGAAGTTATGAATTATTCTCTCTACTTTTATTTATACAATAACTCACATCGATAATATGGATTTTCCAGATGATTTTTAATATTTTCTATATATTAATATTGAAGTTTTTGTCTAAAATAGCACGCCACATTATACCTTTAATTGTTGATTCTCTTATATTAAAATTAGTATAAATCAAAACTTGAAAAATGAGCAAATATCTGAAATGTGCCAATGCTTTTCTTCATCAGTCAATCAAACCTTGCTGTGTGGAATAAATCGTTCAATTTTGAGATTACCGAAGTTTTGACGATGAGCCAAAGAAAAGTTGATTTCCGGTATCTGAAAATTGATGTACCAATTACTTTCGCGTGATGATTAGCTCATACGCGTAAATCTATGAAAAAATAAGCCACTTGCAGAAGTTTCGAGTTAGTATTTCGTAGTTTTACTCTAAACTGATGTAGTAAATTGGACGCTCATTGAAAAAATCAAATTTGGCATCCCATATCCTTTTGATTTTGTAATAAGGACGAAAATACTTTCAATACTGATATTACTTATACTTACTTACAAGGATAGATGTACCATTTATTTGCAAAATTATATTTTTCTTGCTGAATAGAGTGAATCATGAAATACCATTTGTGTCCACCAGAATCATATTGTATGGTGCAATTAATTTAAGAGGAAGCTGTATTATAGCAGAGTTGATATTATTGAGTACAATTTTAATTCACGTAAATAAACAATTTCAATTAATACTTGTTAAGTTAGTGAAAACGTTTTCCGATAAACTATTGACATTATATTATTTTAAGGAATTACTCGGAAGTAAAGGCTGACTGGTTGAGCTATAAAAACATGACTGCGATTTAAATGGACCCATTTTCAGTCATTTATAATATCCGTATCTACGATTCCACGGGCGTTGATGAGCTGTGCCACTGCGAGGTTCCTTCCCACGAACACCCGGCACGGGTTGTTAATTACTTATTATGTTATTATTTTTAAGATGCTGGAGGGGTTTTGATGTGATCATCACTTCCTCTTTATATATTTTTAGAATTAACTTTTTGCCTATATACAAGGTTTGTATAAAAAGTATCGGTATCAATTTTTTCATGACGCATGCGTGAAGTGCTGAATTCAGACCGCCGATTAAGTGTGCGCATGATCGCAAACCGTATTGGCATTGATAAGATGATAGTACACACTATTATCACTGAAAATTTGGCGATGCGGAAAATCTGCGCCAAACTCAACCCAAAGGTCTTGAAGGACGACCAAGGGCTGAGTCGAGTGTCTGGTTGCAAAGACCTTCTGCAATGGGATCGCGACGATTCCCCAACCCCTTTACAGTCCCGACTTGGCACCAGCAGACTATTTCCTATTCTCAAAAGTGAAATCTTCCCTGAAAGGACACCACCATGGGACCCTAAGTGCCGTCAAAGAATTTAAGGGTACACTTACACGTGTACCCTTAAGGACCTTCCGGAATCCGTCCACCAGGGAGCCTTCGAGTCGTTGAAAAGCCGCTGCCAAAAGTGTGTCGACGCTCAAGGAATGTACTTTGGAGAATTTTGTGACATTTAAGCAACATCTGATACAAATATATTTTTCCTGAAAATTTTCCGGGTAATTTTCCTATTACCATGTATTTAGTAGGGTGATATTATAACTCAAATTGTTTTTATATTTTTGATTCTTCTTCATATCAATGAATGCGAACACAAGTAAATTAATAGGTTCTGATGGGGGAGATGCATTTTAATGCGAATATTAAATCTTTGAACAACTATCGTTAACCTGGATTCCGTTTCCAGTACCAGCATTGCATTTACATTAGAAGTACCCTACCGGTTGAAGTAGGTTTTTGATAAACCAAGGTACTACATGATGCTACACTTCTAAGCCCTTCCAAATACCGTACAAAATACTCTGAAATCACTTATAGCAATGGACAATTTTTTTTAACTCCACATGCTTTCTACCTTCCTTCATTCCGCCCTCCTCACCCATTCTTTTTCTCCCTTTGCCTCGCTTACCTAATCTTTCTCTTATCACAATCGCAAGGACTGCATAAGGCTACTATTATATGAACTCAAAGCGTTCAACTAACGAGTTGTATCTTTCTTCTTGAAAACAGAATTTATACCTGAAAACTTGTTGCTTTGAACTTTTGATGGCTCATTTTGGTGCTAAAATTCAAGTTTGGTGACAGCTGTTAATGTAAATCTGATGTTCAGAACTTATTGCATCTTCATAATTTAATTTTCATTTGTTACCGGACGTAAACAAAAAATCCCGGTGTTGTGATTAGGACGAAATTACGTTGTTGAATAATAACATAGTAATTAAGTGAACTGGAGTAGTTTTTGATTGCATGTCCTATTTTGTGAATAAAGGTTATCCAAATTCATGTAAATTCATAAAGCTGCCCGAGTAATAAACGTAAATGTCCCATCTGCATCAATCAGAAAGGGGAAATACATTTATACAATTCTTATAATTTTGCTCATCATTTTGAAATAAGTGTTTTATATTCGCTAGAAGGAATGCCTGAAAATAATTTCCCTCTTATTAGGAACTCATCTGTGATTGCTGAAAGAATACCAAATTATGATGAAAATTTAATGGCAGTTCCTTTGCTTCCGGGTTAATATTTTGTAGAGTAACCCAATCGTCAATTCTTATATTTTACTTTTCCAAATCCTAAGCTTTCTTTGGAAACATTTTAATCAATCTTATTCTTCTATTTTAAAACTAGGTGAATCCTATCCGCTCTGTGATTCGTGAATGAACGACTCAAAGACTACGGGAAACGGTAAGCTTTAATTTTTTTCTTATTATGTTTGAATTTATTTCTACATGAAAAAATAACGTATGATTCACGAAAATCGTACGGGTTTCCCTTGTTTTCAATTAATTGTGTACTTTTTCGTCTCCCATAACATCTATCTTTTCCTTCTGATAATAAACTTTCGTTGGTGTTTTTTATTATTCATTTAAATTAAAATGCGATGATCTGTACACGTCATTGCTATTGTCGTAATTCGTGACGTGCTTTCTCATTTTCGCGTGCAAATGTTTCATGAAAGCTTGATTGATTGCCATCTGATTACGACATTTCCAGTCGAAAAGTGAAAAAAGACAAACTATTTCTCCGTTGTAATAAATTATAGCACCGTCTTGATTCATCTTTCGTCGAGATTTTTCCTTTTTTGTCCCATAATGAGCTCGAAACATGGGGTGGAGTTAAGTGGATCCGCAGTGTTTTCCATACGATTTGCAGTAGACGGTAAGAGGGTGCAAGGGTACTCATCTATGATAACCTTCCTCCTGCTTACTATATATTATAAAGTGCAGGGAATATGAATGATGTTTCAATAATTATTCTCTTTTCTAGAATCTTAAATCTATCCATGTCGTGTTATCTTATAATGAAGGACTGCCTAAGACGGAAATGACGCACATCTATCTATAAATAATAATAATAATTAATAATCTCACTGAGGTTTAGTTTCTGTGCTCGTTATAATTCTTTGAATCTGGTACAAAAGGATATGTTAATTTTGTATTTATGCTAATTTTTAATGAGTGCTAATCCCAGTGGTTTTCATACAAAAAGTTATAGGAGGATGTTATCCTGAAATTAGATTGGAGATAGTCGTTAAAAATAAGCTTTATGAATAGACGTTATTATAAGAGGTTAATATACAGGGTTCGTCCGGAAAATAAGTGTACTGAGCTCAGGAAAAAAAAATATTACACTTTTACATATCTTAAGCTAATATTCCTCAAAATAGGACCCTTGTGAGTCGATACACTTGTTCCAGCGGTGTTCCCATTCCTGGAACGCTCCCGCGAAGGCATCATCGGGAACCTCTCGAAGACTCGTCGTCGACCTCTTCTCTGCCCTCCACGAACATCTTGTGCCACCGAAAGATCATGTTTCTGGACATGGCTGACTCCCTGTAAGCCTGGTTAATCATACCGACAGTTTCGGTAGACGATTTCCCAAGCTTTACCGCAAATTTGATGGAATAACGCTGCTCCAAAAACTTCGGCATCGCGTTCCGTGACGTGGGTCGAGCGTGGAGGTTCGCGTTAAGAGAGCTCCTCACTACACCACAGCTCAGAGCCGACTGCCTTTTTCAGCGTCGCTTGCCGACATACCCCCCTCCAATCGCAGCCCGTCAGAGCGGTGCTGGGCGCGCCTGGAGCGGCGCGCCCAGCCCAGGAGTCAGTACACTTATTTTCCGGACGAACCCTGTATAAGTTTTTTAATCGTTCTCTAATTCTCTTTTCATCATTAAGACCTCTTACAGTCTCATTGGTCAAGACTTACTACAAACCAGTGCAGGTCATTTGACCTCCCCCCTCCCTCCAAAGTCATCACTTTTTACCGTAGAATCTGAACATAGTTGTACACATTTTTACGAACCGAAAAATCCGTGAAAAAACTTACCTAAAGTGTTGCAAACTTGTCTTCGAGCATAAGGATTCTCAGGTGTGTATTAGGAGGTCTGAAGGGAATAAGATGTACATTTCTCTCGGGGGCAGTAACGATTGGTGGTGGTAATAAACCAAACGGTGTTTATTCTAGGAAAGGCATATGGGCGTTGTGAAATACAGGCATTATGCAATATTTCACATCTCTCATTTCCCTCCGCAACTAGGAACACCCGGAGCATTAACCATGAGTAATTTGATAAATGTCCATCTGTTGACTGCTGCCTTAAATAAATTCTTCTATCTTTTCGGACGTCTTCATCAGAACAGTGAAGGTAACATAGTATTTTACCACGATGGGCGAAGATATATTATACTCCATTATCACCGAGCCAGGGCCAACGGTGTGCACTAGAATGAAAGTCGTTACCGGGATCAAAAAGGATATTCTTCCCTGAAAATCCTATGTCAGAGGTGGTGGTAAACATATAAGGCTCGGGACAGAACGTAACCTCATGGTCCTCTATATTTTATTTTACCCCAGGGAATGAGCGACTTAGGTGTGGGTAATACGCCTTCATCCTCATTATAAACCACCTCCTGTCAAATTGCCATACATTTCGTAGCCATAGAGGAAATGCAATATGCGAGGAGAGTTAGCAAATTGTTAAGGAGACGATCCCTGACGCTTTAAAGTGTGTGCAAAAACCTTCTTGAATGCGAATCTTATAGTTCATAAAGTATTTAGTTTTGCGAAAATGAAATCTGATGTTATCAATTTTCGTCGCTTCTGAAATTCAATAAATCTATGCAAAATTCACACCCACCTTTTGAATGCGTATTTTTGTGTTTAGTAGTTTGTCTAACATTGGTGAATGTCTCGGGTAACTCACTATGAATAGCATTGCTCCATGTGCGAGATGAAACACCGAACTTGATCATCAGTGGAGGTGAAAACATTTTCAGAATGACCTGCAACTAGATGTTGAATCATCAATAGTAATTACGAAAAATTAAAAGCATAGTTCAAGTAGTGACCCAATAAATCAATATTTTTATGTCTTCGTTTATTTTACATGAATGTATATACTACAAAGGAATACGTCGCACCTCCATAGTCTCTGAAATCCTAATATATATTCCGCGAAACTAAATCATGTATAAGAATTACTAGAGTAACATTGCTTCGAACCTGCGCTACAGAACATGTAAGCATATCTATGGTTCACTGCGTCTTGAAAAAAGTGACTGCATAAAACCTCTCGTTTTGGTTTTTTCGACCTGGGTCATACTGTTTCACGTTATATCGAGTGTGGTATGTGGTGTTTTCGTTTACATGCTACGTGTATCCGAAATTATTCATTTGCGCCAACATTCAGTTAAAAATAGTGATGTGCGTAACTCTTTCTTTCGTGTTACTCATTATGCTGTCAAGGACATTTATTTTTTATGCACGAGAGAGAGAGGTAAATTTTCCAGTTTTCCCCCTGGGGACAAAGTATGGACTTAAGTTGAAGAACAAGAAAATCATTTTCTACATGAAGTTAACGATACCACGCGGCTGGTTTTTCTCCTTGTTTAATTGTCTTTGAGTGCTTTCACAATCTTGGTGCTAAGTCTTCATACCATAATTGAGTTCATGCCACATCCAAAAATAATTCAAGCTCTAATGGCTTTATGAATACTTTTCCCAGTCTGGTATTAAACGACCCTGCCGTTTCTTCCCAACTGCTTTGCTCCAGTCGATGATTTCGTTTCGCTGTGAAAACCTCTCTGCTCGTGCGTGATAAGGTTTCTTTGGTGTTCTAAATACGCCTCGTTCTTTTGGACTTCTCTTGTCTGTCGCTGGCGAGTTTGCGCCGTTCTCATTGTCAATCTCGCTCCTTCTCCTAAGTTTTCTCCCCGGTGTGGTAGGGATGGTCATTCCATTGGCCTCCCTCCCTCGGAACGCCGTTTCGACTTTTGTGGGTGGCAACCTGTCTCTCTCTCTCTCTCTCTCTCTGGATTATCTCGAGCCCGCGCGTTGTGTGAGGGAGGGGGAGAGACAGGGCATTGGCGTCATTCCCGAATGGGTTTTAAGTACTGCCATTCCGTCAGAGATTCCCATCCGCGCGGAATCAGCACACGTGTTCTCTTGTTCGTACATTGCGTTAACATTCTAAATCCTCCTCTGCTCGTATGAAAATGATTTTGCATGGAGAAATACATCCTTGGCATACGTACGTCTCAAATCGCTCCAATGAAGCTGAAAATGTGCTCACTGAAAGTAGCCTGTTATTCATTGACTTGGGATTCTCATTGTACGATGAGCCATTTGAATTTGTTTTCGAAGAGGCATGGCGTCTAAAGGTTTTCGGAATGATTGCTAGTGTATTCTTGGGGATATTAATTTGACTAGATTTAAATCTACGCACGAGTTTGATGTCCCATCAATTTTAAACAAACTAATTTCAAAATACACTAGTATAATTTAGATAGAGAGGGAGCGTGTATTTATTAGCATACTATAATGGAAAATTGTGGGTGGCAGGAGGAGAGCAAGGGAAAAATAGCCTTGAGAAAGAGGTATTTAGAATAAAAAGTTTGGTGTACATTAGAGATCAAATAGGAAAAATGATGGAACGAGCGGAAAATCTTTGCAAACTCGACAATATATTATTATTGACATGTGCCAATGACTAAAGTGAAACAATCAAATTTAATCTGTATTTCTAAATGGCTAATTTCACCTCATTTATGTGTTTCTCTGCATTGGACATATCATTCGTAACGCTCATCTTACCCATGTTTCTCAATGTGTTTCCTTCCCTGATACTTCCTTGTGGTGAATTTTGAAGTTGTACTTATGGGAACCTCATCAACTAATTGTGCTCTAGCCGTTTGCGAGTGAATTTGATAACGTTAAAAATACTTTGACAACTTCCTTCATTTGTTATTATTTTAAGAAATTCTTAAAGCATGTCGTCGATGGATGGCATCAATAAAACTTACTCTTGGATGTACATTTATTAGCCGAAATGAAGGGTAGAATCAACGACTGTTTTTGATACCAATTATTTGAAATGTGGATCCAGCAATTGAAACTAATTATGCTTAAACTCAACAATGTGAAACGATAATCTGAACGAATTTCTTAGGTGGGTGGTACTTCAATAAATCTTTGGTTGATTTGCCTAATTTTTTATCGGTTCTATCGAAGTATTTATTTCGGCCTGAGCTTCCGTCTTATGTTCTTTGAATTAAAAGATTTAATGAAATCACCGAGGTAAATCAATCAAATTTCTTTACATCCATTCCAAAAGTTCAAACAGTTTGGTCACCTTCGGAAGCACTCTCTTTAGAGGACATCCTAGTTATGTACGAAGCGAGTGCCTGGGTAGCTTGTATTTTATTGGTTGAGATATGTGGATGATGTTTTATGCTGTTGGACAGGTAGTAAAAGACAATTAAAAAACTTTTTAAATTTTCAAATAATCAGCATGCAAATGTACATTTTTTAATTGGAATAAGAAGATAAAATAATTATTAATTTTTTAGACCTAGTTATCATCAGGGAGGACAGCAAGAACGATTTTGGCATTTGGAAAACCTACGGCCTCGGATTAAATTATTCCAGCTGATTCCAAGTATCCTTGGCCTAAAAAAATAGCTAAATTCCAGGTATCCCTGTTTATCCGTATTGACCTGGGTAGTGACGATTCCACTCTTAGAAAATGCGTTCAATAGGTAATAACGTGTAATTAAACATAAAGCTATGGAAAATGGCTACAATCCTGGCATTATAGAGAGGATGTTCCGTAAGACATTAGCGAGGAAAACGATTTCTAGTATTTAGACCATTTATTCACAACCAGAAAGAAATGCGGCCAAAGAGAGTTAAAGTACCTGTATAGGAAAAGTTTCTCAGTTAACGTCCTATCTTTTTTCTAATGATGAATTTAATATAGCTTTCTATAATCCGAGGACACTTTTCTGTGACTCAAATTAAGTGACACGAAGGATAAAATATAGGGGGAAAACAAAAGTGAAGTCTATAAGGTGAAGTGCGTCACACGTGACAAAGAGACAATTAGTCAAACTAGTAGCTTCAAAACTAGACCCAAGCAGTATGCCATAGAAGTTGGGGTCAAGGATCTTTTATCCTTAATGGAAAAACATTGGGACGGAGAAGGGTCATACGTATTTATTCCTACCAGAAATACTGCGCCTAGAGACTAAAGGAAAACGGTTAGATTCTTTGGAAGAGTTCGAAATCGTTAGCAAAATAAGGAAGGGACTTTAATGAACAATGTGACTTTCAGTAGTCATTCTCTCATTTTATATTTAACCTTCAACCCTTCCCGCCATCAGACCCTCTCATACTAGGACCCTACATAATCGTTTTTAGGGAGCAGTAGTTAAAAACTAATTTTTTGTGCTATTTCCTTCGCAACTCCCCCTTCTTATATAAGATAAGAAAAAATAAGATCCCCTCCCCAAGGACACCCTCCTACCTTCCCCCTTTTATCCCTTTCTTCCTTGCCACTCGCCCCCATCCACTTAGCCTAGTTTTCTATTTATAGTCGACTAACCAAACACATTTGTGTGTACCCGAAGATGACGTACTGAAGTCGAAGCACGTTGTGCATCCCCATAGAAGTATGATGGACAGGTAAAAACGTAACATATTTATTTAAAATGAATTTCCACGAATCAGAGCCTGCCATATTGTCTGAGAATGTAGATAGATGATTATGAATAGGTTCGCGCGAGCAGGGGAGGAAGATGGGTAAATAATATCTGGATGTTAGTGTTCTCTTTAAAATGGGAGCCCAAAGTCATCCCATCCAGCGGTCACAGTGAATTGTTTTCTCCTCGTTACCTGCTCACGTGACTTGCTAGTGAGGTCGTGTATTCCACAGAAAAATACCGCCCTACTGAGAATTGTAACCTGTCGTCAGTGGTTTCATCAGTTCCACAAAACAATCCGCTCCCTTTGGATATCATTCTATCGACATCTCTTTGATGTAGTAAAATTTTTATTCGCCAGCGAATTTTAAAAATGTTACCATACTTCCATAGTTTCACTTTTCTGTTTTTAAATAGCTACATTGTTTATTGTACTGAATTCTTGTGCGTCTGCCGTCAATTTAATAAAGACTGATCCACGGTGTTATATTTTAAGGTATTATAGTGTGAAACATTTTTTTAATGAGTCTTAAGTCGTACAAATCTGATTGCCGATGAAGGAGAAAGTTAATTTGAATTCGAAACACGCGAATTTCTCTTGTGTCGCTCGATTGCGTAGACATAACTCCACCTTTATTTGAAAAAAGATTAAACCAAAAACGCACTCAGGCCTGAATTTCAGTGAAATTCCTAAGTATTATGTTGAAAAAGGAATTTCACAACATAAGAACTTATGCATAAATATTATACACGACATTGCTTAAAAAAATTCCACATCCGTTTTTATGTCCGTAGTTGTGATTTTCCCCCATTACCGTCCACCAGGTTAGCAATAGTAGTTTTATACCACCTGTTTAGTACATGTGTTTTTACTCGTATTCAAGTTTTGGTATTTGATCAGGATCTCTCTCTGACCTAAGGGTTGAGGAAATTCAATAAACTCCCCACAACTACATATGTAATAAATATAGATTCCTATGATGAATCCAGTGTTTTTGACCAACAAATTGCGTAGTTTCAGGCGTGCTATGGTGGAATTCGTACATAATAATGAACAAATATGTAGTAGCACTTTTCTGCTAGATATTGATTTTATCCACGATTATCTGAAGATGATGTAGTACTTCGAAATCGGTCGTTGATTAAATCAATAACTAGTGGAAAGTTGCTACTATTTGTACATTAGCATCACGTTTTGGGCCAAGATGGTCGAAGTCGCAGGAATGCAAGAAAAAAATTGCGTTTTGCGAAGAAGCTTTTACAATTAGGAAAGAGTTGACCACAGGGACGTTGAGTGAGGCTATTAAGATAAAAACGTTGACATAGAGCGTGGTTGCTTGCGATGCTGAAACTTGGTCGTTGAAGCAGTATTATTCATCGTACATTGGAAATATTTGAAACGTAGTTGTGGAGAATGGTGGAAAAGGTGAAAGGAAAATAAAGGAGGAAGTACTAGGCATCTTGGGGGAGGAGAGGGCATTGTTGGGAGAAATCCAAAGGAGAAAGGACAGATGGATACAGAGCGTTTTGATGGTCGATGGAATATTGAAGACCGTGATAGAGGGGTGAAAGTTAGGCAAGCAAGGATAGAGTAGCAGGAGTATTAAAAGCATTTTGGACGGAATGATGGAAGATAAAATGTATGCGGAATTCAAGAACAGTCTAGTGTACGACAGCAAGGGGTGTCATGTTGTATCTTTCTAAACGAAGCTAACAAATATGTGGTGGTTAGTCTTTGTGAGCATCCGAGACCTCTTTTCCACCTACGTAATAAAAATAATGACTAGCCCTCTACCTGTACGTATATGTCCTGAGTCGTGTTGAAGTAGTTTAGTGGTGCGGAGAGCATAAGCGTTCCTAGTTAGCCCGCGAGCCTTCTGGTGGTTCGAACCTACATGTGGTGTGCGCACAAAAAGCCTCAAACACAAGTTTAGAAGCAACATGTGTTTTCAAAGGAAATGTTAGAATAGACTTTCAAAATAGAATGGTAATAATGTAATAATAATCGGAATAATTAACTGTTGAAAATAAATTCTAGCAGAAAGGGCAGTGAATTTTTTAAGGCGGGAGACAGAAATCTTTTGAATCAAAACAAAGATGATTAGATACAATTCAGTAGTGTAACTACGGGGACGCCGGGGAAGCCGTGTCCCCGTGCTTACTCTACATTCAATACCTGATCTTCGCCCACCATGCCAAGTTCCTCATTTGCTTTCCTTTCCGTCCATTTCACCTTCTCCATTCTTCTCCACACCCACATTTCAAAAGCCTCCAATCTACGTCTATTCTCCTGTTTCAATGACCACGTTTCCGCTCCGTACATAGCTACGCTCCATATCAATGTTTTTACGAGTCTTTTCTTAACATCCTTACTCAAAGTCCCTGTCATCAACTCCCTCCTCCTTGTGAAAGCCTCTTTGCCTAGCGCAATTCTTCTCCTTACGTCCCTACTACTTTGATCGTGTTGGTCCAAAACACTTCCGAGATACGTAAACTGTTCTACCTGCTCTAGTTTTTGCCCTCCTATTTTAATGTTAAGCTTAGCCTTTTTCTTTCTAGAAAATCGCATAACCTTTGTTTTATTAATATTGATTCTCATCCCATACCTGTCGCACTGAATTTCCAATTCACTAAGCAATGCTTGCAGCCCCTTGGCTGACTGACAAACTAAAGCTTGGTCATCAGCAAACCTAACTGATTTAACGAAATCCCCGCCCACCTTCATTCCTACCTCCAGTTCTTCCCATGCCTCTTTAATCATTTCCTCTGCATACAGGTTGAACAGCAACTGTGATAATGGACAACCCTGCCTTACACCTCTTCCTAACACTGCCCAACCGGACTCCCCGTTCCCCACTCGTACCTGAGCAGTCTGAGACATGTACAGGTTGCGGATTAGCCGCCTTTCCCTTCAATCTATTCCTATTTTCTGCAGAATACTCATTAGTTTTTCCCAAATCACTCTATCAAACGCTTTTTCGAAATCTACGATACAGGCAAATACCTCCTGGTTATGTTCTATATTCCTCTCGATTAAATTTCTCATTACTGCAATGGCATCACGCGTACCTCTCCCCTTCCTAAACCCAAACTTGTCATCCCCTAAGTAATCATTTGCCCTACTCTCTATCCTTTTGTGTATGATCCGGAGAACAACTTTAGCTGCGTGGGATATCAAACTTATCGTCTTGTAGTCCTCACATGATGTAGCCTTTACTTTTTTCGGAATAGGAACTAAAACTGATCTCACAAAGTCTTCCGGCCAGATTCCTTCCTCATAAATACTACGGATCACCCCATATAGCCTCTTTCTCCCACATTTTCCTAAGCATTTTAAAAGTTCCGCGGGAATGTTATCCACCCCCACGGCCTTATTTAGTTTCATCTCCCTTAATGCGCTTTCTATCTCATTGTCTAGTATGCCTGGACCTAAGCTATCTTCCTCTACGTAATGTTCCTTTTCTATGTCTAACTTTGTTGGTCTAAGTTCCTTACTATACAGTTCTTCTATATATTCCTTCCATCTCTCTTGGATCTTTCCTGCGTCAACTATTACCTTACCCGCCTTATCTCTAACTGCTATCGTTGATCTCCCTTTCTTACTTGCCGATAAAGATTTAACTTTGCTGTATAGCGCACCGATTTCACCCTTCCTCTGCAGACTTTCCTTATCCTCGCACTGCGTCTTCCACCATGCTTCTTGTGCTTTATTTGTTGCCCGCCTCAATTTATTGTTTAAATAAATAAATATAGATATTTATTTATTATATTATTTTAATACCTGTCATCTTTTTCATCGTGATCATCTATGGCCTAAAATTAACATTTTTTTGGAGAAAATGGTCAGTGTTCTCACCTTCAAACAAAGAAATTAGGCCCACCCTCCACGTACATTTTTCCCGTCCAGTCCACTCTAGATTGTGGTAATACGAAGAAACTGTGTGTGTAATATTTAAACCTTGGTACTTAATGTTAAATAGCTTTTGAATCGCTTCTAAGTCCTTCCTCTTACTTCACGTTCAAGAGAGTGTGTGATTTTTTTTGAGAAATATGAGAAATTTTACTGGACAAATAACACTCGTGACATTCCTTCCATCCCTGATTTGTACTGTCCCAACGACCTCACACAGTTTTCTCTCGAGAGCGATAATAAAGTTCAATCGAGGCCGTGTTTTTTCAGTGATGTTATTATTTATTGTATTTGCTTTCCAGCAAATTAAGGAAAACATATATTCTGGTTAACTTTACGTTCTATAATAACTTTAATGACTGTTTTGCTTGTTTGATGGGTGCCATTCTTTTTAAAAGCTACAAAAATGTGAAAATTATTGATCGTCGTTCACATTTATCGTAAATATTAAACAAAGGTGGGTACTCAAGGCAGGCAGGGCGTACTCAATATGTGCCTTAGAAAGAATTAGTTTCATTTTAAGAATGGTCGCCTTCTTTCTCATATCTGGACATATTTATTTGATTTTTTTTATTTTGGCATCCCATTACATGTTTTTATCATTCTTAAGTTTGACTGGAGATGGGGTTGATGTATTGTTGTCAAACTCTCCTCAAATATTTTTGAAGTTGAATTGCTTTAAAATTTCCTCTACAATTACTCTTCATAGTCGGGGCTCTGCTGATTTTGTGACGTAGTTTAACCTTTTATTTGGTTTTCTTAGTTAAGGTTTGGAATTTCGGGTGGAAAAGTTCGACGACGTTTACGCATAAAATTGTTTTCTCCAATTATCAATTTCTGAATTCAATCATGAAGGAAAAAATAAATAGTTTTGCGGCAGAAACTCATTATATCCGTATGCGTATTTGGGGTATTTCGTGCTTAACTTCCCACGATATTTTTTATGCTCATTTTCATGGCCTGGGACCATCCACTCATGATTCTTTCCTCCATCTTTTGACTTATCTCCGACCTTTTTCGTTCCTTGGAAGTAATATTACCCGCAATACCTTTCGAATTCCAATTTTCTCTGAGTTTCGAGGATTTAATATAGGCAATCGGATCAAACCTTCTAACATTACCTTGTCTCTCACTTCCTTATATACATTTCAGGAAATGACTTATGATTTCAGATGAAACTGTCAAACCATCATCGGATTTCGGAGATCTCCTCGAAATGGAACCGTACTTCTCTAAAATATTCTGGACGGCACGTTTCCTCAACTTAATTGATCCTCTCCATTTCATAAACCTGTTCCTTTCACTTAATCACTGGTACCTCCCAAAAGATCAACCTCAAGCACCAACTGATCTCTCTCCACCCTTCCACGGTCTCAAATCAAATGCAATACCATCGAACCAAATGAGACCCATCGTCTTCCCATCCATCAACCTATCTCCAACCATATGAGTGTTATCCGGATATGACGATAGATGCATATAAATGTTCTAGACTCAATTCGCGCCGTCTCAAAGGATCGAATAAACTATTTATCAAGAGATCATAGAACGACGGAACGTTTAGCGTTCTCTTCGTTCGTTCCGGAAGCTTTATCTTAGCATGCTGTATCACTGTTCCTCTATGCATTATCTATATTTTTATCTCTTTTCTTATCTCATAACCCTTCCTTTAGTCTAGTTGAAAAACTGAGTTGCGAAACTGAACGGCTCCGGGTGAGAGAAATGGGGCACCTGTGATTTTAGGGCTGTATGATTACTCTTATTACAATAATGGTGAGAATAAACAGCCAATTTTATCCTGAATCTTTCAGCATGGTTATTATTGAAGGAAAGGGGGTATGGTTGTCTTGTGAGTAGATCATTGATTTACTGACCTAAGGGTCCGGGTTCGATTTCGGTGATGCCTATGATCAATCCAATCTCTACGTACCAAACTGTGTACCAGATTTGACGGGTAAAAAGATCTTTCCGGGAACCCACAGGTAGCCCAGGAAGAGGAACTGGTGTGCTACTTTCACACACACCGTTGGGCTTAGTGTTAGTTGAGCTCTTTTATCCTCACCTATCAAAATTACTCCAGGGTTGATTACTGTGGTCTATAATGATGGAATCAAACCATTCATTTGTTTCCAATCGTGGGCAATTGAGTGAATTACTAGATCATGTATTTTGTCGGATAATTAATTCATTAATGCTCTTGCAGAATTTTAATGCGTTTTTACACATATTGTCGGTGGAAATCGGATATAGGTGATTAATGCTCAAACTGATTTCAGTTTAATAATAGATTATAATTAGTTTTCCTAGTCCTGATCTCACATTTAAGAGATCCATATGAGACAGATTGTTTTCACATTGCTATATTAGTCCCATTATTCTTATTACACGGAGAACGTTCATTGGCCCGAATTGATTTTGAATATTTGTTCATCAAAGTTTTGTAACTGTCAACCTTAGGCGAACTCTCCTTTTTATATTTTTGATATGCTTTTAAATATACACAAATGTTTCTTATCATATATTACATTGCGTATACGTACCAGAAACGTCAGTGAATACTGGATGACCATCGTCGCTTTGGAAAGTGAAGCCGTGTAATAACCATCGTCATTTTTCCGTGGGCAAAAGTATAAAGAAGTTAATAGCAGAAAACGGGTCAATGAGTTAATTGAACATAGAGCAACCATGTAAATTTTCTGTATAGGGAAAACTGATCACCTTTGAAGCATTTTAGATAATATGAATTGAAAAATAATTACTAAATGAAACAGAATGCCTTGCATGGATAGTTTTAAGGATTGAGAAAAATTCATAGGTTTTCATCCTGCCGGTATATTAAAAATAAAAATTCTTCCATTATGACTGCAATTATTCATTAATATTCAGGAAATGATTAGAAAATTGCCAATATTTTTTTAGACAGTAGTAGTCAGTCGTATCTGTGCGTAAAAATGCTATTTTCGACCTGATTGTTATAAATATCATTTATTAATCGATGTGTATCTTGAAGAAATGCTACTTTTTCCAAAGATGCATGCTATCCGGTGCCCAAGTGGTCGCCTCAATGGAGTTTAACTTGCACTTTTGAGCTTTTGTACGTAGCTTATCCTTATAAGTTTTAGAGTAAGGAGTGGTAATAATTAGGGGAGGTGACCGACCTCTCAGGTCATTTGCGCCGTCAGGTATGGATGGGTAATTTGATTGGAATTGGATGTTCATGAAGGATGGAGAGAATCCCTAGGCCGGCATTGGCATACTGTTAATCGATTAAACATATTCTTATTCCGCAGTAAAAGTAGAATTTGTTCTAATGATTGGTATTTCTCTCCTTTGTTACATTTTATGCTTGGAGAAATTTTAAAATGGGAGATTCACGAATGGAAATATATTTCACATGAAGAAAAAATATCACATACTCCTACTCATAAAATACATTTTTTAAATCTATGAAAACCGTGCATATTAATGCAAACCTGAACTAGGATGAATATAGTATTCATAGAACAGCGGCTACAGTAAAAGGTATTTCAGTATTTACTGACTGAAAGAGTAGAACAACTTTTCTGTTGCTCAATGTCTGCGTAAAATGTAGCGCAAAAATGCGTAGCAGATCGTACGGTGATGTGAAATATTACACATTGAAATAAATTTCAGCATTATAATATGCAAAATGTACGCATTTACGTCGTACTTAAGATTACAATGCTTACCTAATCATGGATAGCAATGAAGTGAATACGTAATAAATACTACTAGTAATTGCCTTTGTTATTTATAAAAAACTCTTGGAGGATTTTCTGCCGCGTTAAAGCATTTTCGTACTTGCTAGTTATTCTGAATTACGTAAAAACTAGTAATTCTCTCTCGGGGTCTAATTATTTGTGACTCCTGAAAAGGCATCACTCCTGAAATTCATCAATTAATCACAATCTATATCCAACGATGCAAAGGAAACAAAAAGTACTGGAGTCAATAAAAAGATTCAATTTGCCAATTTTTTTTAGCATTTACAGTGGATGCGTCCGTAAATTCAGTAGACTCCAGCATTTCATTTCATGTAATACATGTTTCACTGATTGAGGGCGTCGTTCACGTGATTGGACATCACAATTAAGTTAATATCGGATTTTCCTAGCTTATAATGACGTCAAATTTCTAAATTGAGAATTCTGAGAGCGTGTATAATTTTTTTGTATTAATTGAGCAATTTCAAGTTTAATGCTATAAAAAAACCGCAACTTGCCTTGAATATATCATCAAACCTTGGACCCTTATAGCCAATCTCAAGAAACACACCACCATTCCTCTCTTCCTCGATCATATGCATCAGCATGCTGCAGTTCTCACTCTGCTGTCTTTACGACTAGCCCATTTATTTTGCGATTTATATGTATTATATGCGTCTAGGATTATTATTTCCATGATCTTTGCTGTGTCTTAGTCTGTGTTGTACTGTGTTGAACCAATTAATTCCTCACTTGGTTATTGAAATCATTAGGTTGTCATGAATGAGGTATATACTCGTATAATGACGCTGTCTTTTCTTCTTTCCAATATTTTCATTGATCTTATTTTTTTTCCTCCGTGATGATTTTTTCCCAAATGATTCACATCCTCATTCAAATGGTGCTCAGGCGACAGTGGATGGGCTCCCGAACCTGCATCTACCGATTAGTTGGAACAGTTAAGCATTACAAGTTGTATTGTATGACAACTTGTACTAGTTGTGTGAAATACCGGAAAATTATTTTATTATTCATGAAATATGTTGTTTTTATCTAAAGCAGTATTGGATTTTTTTTTCAAAAGTATAGCAAAGATTTCTGTAAGAAGTAGTATAAGACCGTTTTTCTGGTCGCGTATGCGTGCGATTTTCATTGTTGTGATTGAGTCGTGGGCAATAAAATATTGCGGGACCATTAAAGTTTGTAAGCACACTTTAGGCATAAAAAGCGTATCAGTTACGTTTTGAATCTCGGTAGTTTTATGGTACATAATTTCAGATATCATCCGCATTCCGTATCCATCCTGGGAACATTGTGCTATCAATTTTCAGGAACGTTGGAGCATTGAATGATATTGTTTTATTTTCCTGTAGATTTTCAGACACTGTTTAATAATATCGAAGATAAATAATAATTCCACGAGGGAAAGAAAATGAGCCCGAGTTAATCACCAAGGAATTCGATTGTCAATGATGAGCTTGTGATAATTTGTACTGATATCGAACGTCGGAACCGTTCTCATTTGTATATCTCGTAACCGATTAGAGTGGAATACTGCTTTTTTAAGTTTTTTTTTTAAATTGGTTAGTGGGCCGCTACGCGAGCTAGGGGCGAACATACCCCTCCGACCCAGTTCCGCTTGTGGATCCTAAGCAACTTACGAGTCGTTAACGTTCGAGATCACTGATCATGTCTCCTCGTATGTAAGGCGCATAAAAGAGGACGGTTTCTCTAACGTATTTTGCAGGCCCGAATTCATGCCGGAACGCATCCGTTAACTCCCTCTCTCTCTATCCTGCATATTCGTTAGAGCCCATTAAATTCAAAATGGACGCAATCCAGGATGATTTTGGACCTTAGGAAACACGGTTGAAAAATTGAAGGGTGGATGAAAAAATGTGCCTAAGAGAAATCTTTGGAAAGGGAAGAAGAGTATGTCGTATTAAATTAATTTTGGGACGTGAGACGAATGAAATATTAGAAAGAAATAGAGGTGCTTAGTAGATTATGAGGAAGAGGTGCTTAGTAGATAGTATATTAACAGGAAGTCGTTATTCCTGGTGGGATTATGGATACTGCATCCATAGTGATGGAAGTGAAGTTAAATGGCTTGATGTAAAGGATAACGTTAAATGAGAGCGGAAGAGGAAGGAAGAGTGTAGTCTTGTAAGACGGCATGAAGGCAGGTAGAAGTTACGAATACATGAAGAAGGAAATAATGTAAGGGAAACAAAAGGAATTGCGGGAGAAAACAGTTGTGAAAAACATATCTTTGATAGGTGGAATACCTTGTGTGAAAAAAAAAGATTATACCAGTGCTGATGCCCGAGTTTCAAATCTCGGGTATCCAAAAACCTTTGCGTTTCACACCCGAGCTTGGTTCGCGCCCCATCCCCTGTTTCCGAAGCATTTCACCCGGGAATTACACTGGCCCTTCAAGACGGGTTGAGACCCTGGGCTTCTAAACACTCGTGACCCAGGTTAGATTGAACTCTGTTATTTTTAACCCGTCCACACCAATTTTAATATGCCCTGATTTCAGCAGCACCTATACGAAGCAAAAAAAAACTTTAACGCAGGAAAAATGGTGAGTGTAATAAAAATGAAAGAATATAATCACATTTTTTAAAATAAAATGCACCCTTATACATAAAAGTATCACCGATATTTTTAATTTTGCTTCAATAAATAAACTTTTAAAGTTGTGTTACGTGTACTTCCTTTATGATGAGAGGTTGCTTTATGGAAAACAATTGTTTGGCTCTAAAGTCAGGTATTTCGACCGTTTAATTATCACGTTTTCTTTCCAGGGTAGTGGGTTGGCATATTTGCTGTTATCATTTGTTTATGTGAAAATTCCGAGTCATGACATTTTTATTATTCAAATCTTACTCTAACGTAGAGCTTTCAATTGCATGAGTACCTCCATTTAGAGATCCCTTAGCTGTAAGAATTGCATTTATACTCTACTGGATGCGTCTGCACAGTCTGCTTGCAACTTTGACTCATCTTACCCTTCCATTTTAAGTTGGTTTCTCACGCTTTATTACTCTTTGTGATGTCATAACTTACACGATTGACAAAATAGATTCTAACGGCATACAGCTACAATGAAGAAAAACTGGAAGCAATGGTTTATTTTATTTTACATTCCCAGTAGTCCACTATACTTGATCGTGTGAACACGATCGATTTGTGAACTAGTTAATCACATTTGAAAAGTGAACCATTTTTCATTATGCTTTCTGTGGATTGGACGTATTATTGTTGGCGTTTTATTGGTTGAACGAACCAAGAAAGGGATCAAAATAGTGAAATAACCGGCGTACAGTTTTTCTTTATACCAGGGACCTCAAATTCAATTTCCGTGAGTGACCTCATAATGAAGTTGTACCTATGTCGTAACTCGATTGTTGCGTGGAAAACAGGTTTTCAGCCTTGATGGTAATTCGAAAAACCTTCCCCTTTGGTTTCTTATTTTTATGACGAAACCATTAGCAAGGTCTCTTTTATCACTCCCTTTTTCTCCCTCCCTAATACCTTTATCCCTCGAGGCACAGGTGACCTCCACAGACACGAGCCACCGAAACAAAAGTGTTATATCTCTCACTAAAATAAAAAATGTAATCGGTACTTCCAATTGTTGAAATTTGCACATCCCCGTCCGGTGGACATCTAGTCCTACGTGCCCCCCGTAGGACAGGGTGAGAAAAGTATTTCCAGAGGAGACTTCCACTCGACCCTTTAACCCTCCCCGTGGCGAAAATGCGCGCACCTGTACGGGCCGCGAGTGATCAGAATTTGAGACCACTGCCCTCGACTTCCCCCCCCCCTCTCTGGGTGTCCGTACCCTCCACCACCTCCCAAAACTCTCCCTTCCTCCTCTTTTCCTCCTCTCCGCGTTGAGCCCTCCCCGCCCCCTCTATCTCTCTCCGTTTCCCTCCTCGCTCTCTCTCCCTCGCCAATGGCGAGGATCGATTTCTACTTCCCTTTCTCCCCTCCTTCCTGTGCCCTCTCCCCCCCGCTCTCCGCCTTCTCCCGTCCTCTTAAACTCCCTACCCCGCCCTCCCAAACAACCTCCGACCCCCTCCCACCCTGGGGTAACCTCTTCGCCCAAACCCTAACAACCCCTGCTCTCCCTCCCCCCTCATCCTCCGAAACCCTTCTTTCACGCCACCCCACCCACCCTTCCGACACCACCCTGCCTCTCACCCTTCCCCTTCGCCCTCCACCCTATCCACGCCCATACTCTCCATACGCACACCCTTCGCCACCTCTCCATGTGACGTGGAGAACACCCCCGTGGGCTTATCGCACTTCTACCCTACATCTACCCTGCATTCTTCAGCTCTCTCTCTCTCTCTGCACACCTTCGTTCTCCCTTTGGAGTCACTCCTATCTATAGCGTTATGGCGTGCGGGGAAGAGGGTAGGAGCATCTAATTTACCCTGTCTCGGTAAATAATTTGACAGCACATGGAATTGCATAGTGCTATGTGTGTTAGTTAAATGAAGTCTCGATTTTGGAGCGTGCGATAATTATTACAGTGATAATTTACGCTGCGTGTTTTGTAGCCGCGAATGTGATGTTACAGGATGTAAGGAAATATTCAGCTTTAAAAGGGAAAGAGATTCTAAAAAAAATTAAGTCTGGTGGTGGAGGTTTTGATGGATAAGAATTAATTAAATTATTGAGTTACTTTCTCGGTGCAGTGAAATTATGCAAGCATTGCCGCAAGTAGTTTTTTTTCTGTAATGTCACCCTTTGGGATAAATGTGTTTTATTTGTGTTTCGTGTCATTGTGTTGTATCATATGTTTTCATTGCCAAATATTCGCTTCACTATCCTGCGTATGCTGTTTTTCTTAATCTCTAAGATTCTTCCGGGTGGAATTCACGGCGACCGATATGCCATAAACCCTACTTTTTCTCAAGCAGTATTATTCTTGTTCCCCTGTCGGGTTCCCCTTCTGAGATCACTTTTCCTGAGTGCGACCCACCATCAACTCCGTCGACTATACACATGCAATATTTCCCATATAATGGGAAGAGTTCACCCCAGCCGTACTCTTATAAATGGGCAAAGGATGGGTGGGGGATATTGGAGAAAATAGAAACAGTAAATCGATAAAAATTATAAACTGTTTCTATTTTCTCCAATATCCCCCACCCATCCTTTGCCCATTTATAAGAGTACGGCTGGGGTGAACTCTTCCCATTATACGAGGGTCATCCGGAAAGTAGTACCCGTTCGTGAAATAAAGACACAAAAGTAAATATTAACAAACATAAAAAATTTTATTTGAAAGAGGATACTTTAAACTACTTCTCAACATAATCTCCAAGCAAATTAAGGCATTTGTCATAACGTGTGACAAGTTTCTGTATTCCTGCTGCATAGTCCTTCGCCGCCAGCTCATTGAGATACGCGAGGGACCCATCTTGCACAAATTTTTGCATAATGCAGATGGTGTTTAACAATTTCATGAACAATTGTTCGAGAAACATTGGGAAAATGCTCACAGATGTCATCAATTGTGACGCGCCGATCGTTCCTCACGAATTCGTCAACTGAGCTCACCAGTTGGTCTGTAATGACAGACGGTCTCTCCGAACGCTCATCGTCGTGTGTGTTCCCCCTCCCCATGTTGAAATGCGACACCACCGCCGAACAGACGACTCGTCCATTACATTGTCTCCATACACCTCCTTTAATTGGCGATGAATATCACATGGGCGAACGTTTCTTGCATTGAGGAATTTAATCACTGCCCTCACTTCACAACTGGCGGCGTTCTCAATTTTTTTAAACATTGTAAACAATCACAGAAACAACACAGGCAATGCTAGCGTCACGCAACTTGGCTCAGAGAAGGCAGACAAGCCACTGAAGCTATCTGACCTCGTCCAGCGGCTACTCGCGTCGTCAGCACTTCATGCGGCACGAACGGGTACTACTTTCCGGATGACCCTCGTATTTATACGGCCGTAGTTACCGTTCGCTTTGTATAATATTTCCCATGTTTACTTGCACTATTTTATGGATTAGGGGTAAAACAGCAGAAGGAGAATCTCACAAGGTTCTGGTTATCTGATTAAAAAGATATTGATTGATCGATAGATATTGAAGGATCTGATAGAATATTCTGCAGAACACGATTGTGTTCTGAAGAATATTCTATTAGATCGGTCAAATTATATCAAATTTCCTCATTGTAGTTTCATTGGAATACATCGTTCATTCCCATTCATTTTGGCTTAGTAGATGCTTAAATTGATCGAAAATTGAAAGGAGTTTTATAGATTTTAATTAGATTAAAGAGTTCTATGCAACAGTGAAGTTGATGTTAGGATTACTCAGAATGTTGCTGCCTAACATATGTACGAGATCGTATTGAGATCGCTTTTTGCTTGTAATCGAGGGACTTTCATATATGTACATGATATATATATAGTATATATATATATATATACCTATATATGTATACATATATACTAGAATGCTTTGCTGAAAAGGTACGTGGTTTTTTTTATTTACTAAAAATTCCAAGTTAACGAGAGAATATTGCCGTGTTCTTGTAGAGGTCCCACTTATTGTAGATAGCAATATAAATAGGATTAACTTTAATGACTCTAGATTGTATTCATTGTATTGTAATTATGAACCTTCCCATCCAGTGAATTAAGAGGGAGAGGACGCTGAAAAGTTATCTTAAATTTTACCTCCTTGATCATTAAATAAATTTAATTCGAACTCTACGGTGACATCCAAAGAAAAAGATGTATTTATGTAAATTTCGTCTCAGTCTTTGTTGCATTCGCTCTTTAGGTTCCGTACATCCGTCCTACTAGAACCGAATAGCAGTTAAGGTTATCCCTTGCAAAATTTCTGGGAATATGGAATGTTTTCATCTTAACCCCAGCTTTGCGCATATCCGAGTTATGAGTTTCCGTAGCGAATTGAGTGCTGTGTGCAATATAATGCTGTAGTATTGATCGCGCGTCGCACAGTGGAATAGCATATCTAACTTGTGATCGTTTAAATGGAATCTGCCTAAAAATGTTGCGTTTGATCTGTTTTAATGTATTCTGAAGATCGGAATACATTCGGTGGCTTAAATACTATCAGAGGTGTTATAATCTCTCTTTAGGGTTTAATACATACAGGATTTTCTGTTTTTAGTCAAATATCGTGTGCACAGTTTCAACCGAGTCACGCATATTATCGAAATGGTTGTTACTGAGTATTCGACATTATCGATCGTAGGGTTGGGCTAAAAAAAATTCTCTTTAATAACCCTAATTGTTCAAGTATTTTCTAGTTGCTTTTGTGTATTCCAGGTAACGTATCTGGGAACCTTCAAATTCACCCGAACTGAGTGACTTTGCGGTTACCATGTCTTCCTGGGAAACCAAAAGCGATACTGGGAAAGGAAACCCTCATTACTCTGTTATAATGTGTGCATAGTATCACACACTTTAAAGGGGCTTATCGCCACCCTTGCCTATCAAGCAAACCTTTGGATTGATGTTTTTGATGTGAGTTGTAATGAAAATAAAATACTTAACCTTTCTTGAGATACTTTACAGCATAATATTTTCAGACGTGATTTGTGAATAAGTTTCCACATATCTTGTGATATTTTTCCTAAATTACTTATGTCTGCTCATTAAACTATTTTATCATGAAAATTTAAATAATTTTAAAGTTCAGAGGCAATTACAAAAAGGGGTGTTCTTGTCACCTTAGATTGATAATTGATAAATGATCATTTTCTTCTAAATTATTGATCCATATATTCTTCATATATATGGATCATTTATTGATCCATATATCCGGAACTGTTGAAGAAGGCCATTTCTCAGTAAGGCAACTTTACGGATCAAAAAAAGTTTGAGAACAGAACAAAATTACCCCTTGTCACGGTTTATCGCGATTTCTTCAGAAATTTTGAATATTTCAAGGTTGGAAATAAACATAGCCATGCTCATACACGATAATACTCAAAACTATGTTTTGTCAAACCCTAAATTATTTAAAAATATTATTTTTGACCTAGTGTTAATTTAAAAATTTTCAATGATATTTTTCCGACCAACGACTTTTTTTAGGGAAAAATTTTCTATTGGTTGCTTTTTTTTGATTGTAATCATGATCAATGCACGTGATAAATGCATAAAATTTAAAGAAGCGTTAGCTATTAAGCGTGCAGAAACGAATTATTCAAATATAAGATTTACCGTATGAATTCCCTCTTCTATGGAATGCAGTTAGGTCGCAAATTAAAATTACAACATGAGTGGAATATATGTTAATTTGTTAGTGCCAAAAAGTTTCATCGAGGCACCTTCTTCGACCGATTAGGACGGTGTTGATATGTGGAAAATTCTTTAATTTTTTTGAAGAAATGTGCTAAACATAAATAGCCATCGGAAGAAAAAACGGTAATCAAAGCCTTTTATCAAAATTTGGCCATTAATTAGGTACTTGTAACGATTAAGTTGCTCAAATGTGGGATTGAAGTTATTGTGATACTCATGGTTTGTTGATTTGAAGTTGCAATGGGGATTGTCCCTGTACAAACAGAAGTGAGGCACAAAATCCAAGTGCGATCGGTATGGTGCTGTGGCTAAGGTATTGGCTTTCCTCCTAGGGGACCCGGATTCAAATCCCGGTGGTGGTCGGATTTTATAGTTGTATCCCGATCCCTATTTGGGGTGCTATCTGGAGAGCATTTAAAGTGAGTGCACTGTTGGGCGGATGGGACGTTAAACTGTGGACTCCTTGGCGCCTCCTCCTCCTCTCCACCATTCCTTAACATCTTACCCTGTCTAACTCTGCTCTCGGTCGCCTCACCTAATAGCTACTACTACTGCACAAAATCCGAAAATAATAATTCTCGAATGTGCTCCACTTTTAACTGATGAAAATCAAAGTGTTTTAGGGTGCTGAAACTGGAGAGGTGAAATGCAACTCTCCCCTGTCCGCTTTCTAGTTGTGTATCATGACTATGTTAGAAAGGTGTTGTGATACAATACTGTTTTATCGGCGTATGGGCGGACGGTTGCCATTTCATTGTTCACATGTTCCCTCCATCAATTTTTTGCCCATCTATAGTGAAATTGAATAGCCATGATGATATTACATAGCCTTGTTTCACACCGTGCTCTAATAAAATTCAGTCACTCAAAGAATATGGATTTAGAGGAGAGTGGCAAACAACTTTTTACGAAAATATTATTACTGCCTGTTAAGAACACAGGCACATTAAAAGAGATTGAAGGTATTTTGATCATCGCGGAAACCCATGGTTTCCACCCGTTAAATTTATCTAACAATTGAGTGAACTTCTGTTATCGTTATTAACTAATAAAGAAGGCAGCTTAGATGCATAAAATAGGAAAATGTATACAGAAGTGCAATTAATTACCGTTCGACGCAGAGTGAACCCATCGCAGATGATGAAAATTCGAGGAAATATATGTAAATAATATTCTGTAAATATTGATATTGTCTAAATTTCTAGACTGTTAGAGTGATAACATTTAAATGTAGAATTAATCGCTTACCCATGTAATTAACACTCAAGTATACTAAAGGTACTGTTTGCAAATGTTCAAAAGCAATTTAGTACCATTTATTTCTACCCATCGTTCAAATTGCCTCAGGACGTAGGTGGAATAGGCTGGCCCCTCTGGTTGCCTGCGCCTATGGATTTGTTTGTCATAATAGATAGGGTAAGGCTTCCCGCGTTTGCTCCACATAGACGAGCCAGAAAATATAATAAACTCCAAAGAAGGTCGTAATTTAGAAATTACGCTGTTCTTCTTAGAAACCTGAGAAAACTTATATTCTTCCTTCGTCGTTTCATCTTAAAATCTCCGGAATATTACATAATTTTAAAGCACTCTCTTACGCTAGCGAGGATAAATATTTATCGATTTTGGAATAATTTTCTCAAAGATTAAAAAGCCATTTAGTAATTTTGCAGCAAACTGTAAATTCCTCCCGGAAAAATCACTTTTTTACGCACATTTTATTTCGCATATGATATCTAATTCCAGCACTACGAGTATGATAATTCGTCTTAATTCTATGTGTGAAATTCTTAAGTTTGACTTGCATTTAAAACGTCTCAGATAGAAATATATCGACGAATATTATTTAGGAAAGACATCAGAGTTGGAATTGAAACTTTGGTTATTGAATTATGAATTAGTCAGAATGTTTTTTGCCCTGGGAATTTTATATCGTTAGCTTCATTTTATTTAAGTAAAGGATGATGTAATAATTAGGTTTATTAGTTTCGCGCTAATTTTAAATGTTGAAACTTTGAAATGAGGAATTATCAAGGTATTAAGGACTCCACGCTTTTGAGCAATGCGCATATGCCTAATTGTAGTTTTTTTCCTCCGTTCATTTATTCAAAACTATTAGTCAATTTTACGGAATGGCAATTTGAGACATAAAATTAGAACCCATTCGTCCTCATTCTGCATGATTTATATTGATACGCAGGGATAAATAAAAATCTGAGGCTTTAAGTGGTTTGAATTTGGATATGTGAGTACGTATAGAAATTTGATGTCAATATGCCACTTCATTATCATGCATTGACCGAATTGTTTTCAAACAAAATAAACATATTAAAACGCAGTCCTCACTGGAATTAAATCAAAAGAGAGATTCGCAGAATACCTTTTTTCGCAGAAGGCTTTTTACAATATCAAAAAAATTTGAGCAAATACAATTCCAGAGTATTTCCACATTTTTCTCTCTAATCTATTTCTGTCACCCAAATTCATCTCTCAAAAATAATTACAAGGAAAACTTTATTTTTAAATTTTGGAGTTAAATTTTTAGAAAGGTAATCGAAAAAAATCAAACATGTATTTTGTTAGAATTTGCTCTTTTTCTTTGTATGAACGTGTATTTTTTTCCCGCTTTGCTAGTGATGCTGGCAATATTTCTGTCTCAAATGCACATGGCGCGCTACCAATCCTTAACAATTTGCGTAATTATGGACCGGGAAATTTGTTTTCCATGAAGCAGCTCGTTCCCAAAATTTACCAAGGAATTCATAATACTCCAATCTCCCGTCACATCACGACTTAATCGGAGTATATGTTAACGTTGGCCCGCATGCCTGTCTCTATTTATTTAATTCACGAAGGTTGTGGTCTTTGAGCATTAAACAAATAGAGGCGCGACTGGATTCCCTCAGAAACATCGGACTGAATTATTACTATCAACTGCCTACTATTAGTATATAATTCCCTCATTAATATCAGTCGCACGTGACGTCAATTTTCATGCCCGTCAATGTTGTGTTCTGATATAATAAACAGTTTTTGTGTTTAAATAAAATGAGCCGTTATATTTTTAAAAGTGAGAAAATAACATCAAAATATTTGTTGTCTTTTTAATTTGATTCGGACGTGATCTAGTGAAAGGGTGAATTGAGGATTTTGCTGGTGGGAAAGGAGTTTCCTTGTCGTGTCATGGGTTACTCCTTGCAATTGGTTACGTTGCCTCCAAGCGTCACCTCTGAGAAGTTTATTTTACGCTCGAAGGTTTTTCAGTTCTCCAACTCTTTGCTATGAAACCTGTATGGATGTTTATATTATCTCTGCTAATCTGGCCGACATCCATTGCTGATGGGTTTTCCGAGCTTATTTTTTCTTAAGCGTCATTACATAATGTATGGAACTCCTCCCTGATCGTTTAGTCGCATGTTATTTTTGATATTACACAATAAGTCTGGAGAGAGGTGATTTATGTTTTATTGTTCTTTGGCCGTAAGATTATTTCAGTCGTGCTCATTTGTTATATTTTTTATTTTCCATCCGTTTTTTTGTGGTTGTCATTGCTATTTTCTTTCTCCTTTCTCCAAGTTATTGCTGAAGGTCATAGCATTTTTGTGTTTTCGTACCTGCTTTGCGTTGATAAATCCCTGGGTGCCCATATAATAGTTTTCAGAGTAGAGTATTGCGATATTACAAAATATGTTCCTAGAATCTACCTTAAACGGGAGAAAGCAAATTAATAATAATCGTGCATTCATTAATTGATAGCAGTTGATAAGTAAATGTCTAGATTTTGGATAACATGAAATTGTTGTATTCCCCCTTAACAAATTCTAAATCTCTTACCGCTGCTTTGTACGGATTAGTTTCATCTTTTAAAATTCAACGAATCACAGCATGCCATGCATTCCATTGTTTATGGGCATAACTTGCTTATCTGATGATGGTTTTGAATGCTGGAGATAATGTTTGGAAACTCATGTCGAATGTTAATGGGTTAAATCTTCTTTTAGTTAAAAAATATTCTTTCTCTGTTTATTTAGAAATACCTGCTATCATTCCTCAGATGCTGTCAGATGATATATTTAAGTCTAAATTCTGTAATCCCCTTGACCTGTTTTATTCGATCATCTGCGTTATACCATGGACTGAAATCATGGAGTTCACATCACACAGTCTAAATCATGAGCAGTATTTCTTGGCTACCTAGGTATAAGAAAAAGGTGGATCAGATATATATGAATTTTTTGCGAATTTTAACTGGTTTTTGATTTTTTCCTTCGACCTCATATAATTTGTTATAACTGGACATCACATTCCAGCGTCTTGCATAAGCAAAGTTATGAATCTAGGGTTATTTTACTAACATTTGTCCAGTTTCCCCAATAGTTAACGTCTAGCGACATCGTAGGTTAAATCCATGGTATTTTTGGGCATTAGACGTGTAAGAGTGATTTAATTGTTCAAAATTAATTTAATCGACCTTTTGCTTTTTGGCTTAGCGGACGCCATGTTGTATACCTTTTCGTTCCTGGAGTCATAAGTGAATTGTGCATCGTGGGTTTTATTTTTTAGGTTGAATTCCATAGATATCTTACGTTGTTTGGTATATTCTTAGCTCGATTTCAAATATGTTCAGGTTGATTTGTTGCACCGATAAAAAGATACCAATCTAAAGATCTCTTTCCCTCCTCGGATATTCCTCAACCTAACCACACATGGTGTCACCAGGTCTGGTGGTTTCTGTGTTTCTTTTTTTCATTTGACCCATGCAAAATGTGTAACTCTTTTGCATGGCTAATTGAGCACATTTTACGCTGCTATATCGACCATTGCACTCCGAGGAAGTACGCACACCTGGAGCAAAATTTTCTTTTTTAAAATATCATATATGTGTTATTTTTGAGTGTTGTGTCGAAGGGAGAAGAAGATTAGGTACCGTTTTCTAGGCAAGCGCGGGTTCATTACTTTGTGAAAAGAGGTAGATAGTAGTGGAGTTCCGCCAAAACCTTCGTATCACTGCTCTGTTAGATTTCATTATACAGACTAAGGGCTATAAATGACTTTAGAAATAACGATTAAGAAAATATTTATGCTTCCATTCCATTGGCATGGCTATACTTAATTTTACAGGCTAAAGGCTATAAATGACTTTAGAAATAACGATTGACAAAATATTCATGCTTCCATTCCATTGGTATAGCTAATTTTGCTATAAATATGACGTCTGATATCACCACCATTTCTCGGTATACCCACTTGCAAAGCATTCTAATTTTAACGAGCAATTATCTTAAAATCATATATTTTTACCCTCATCAAATGATCCACCATATTGGTTTATTTATTTATTAAACGATTTCATTGGGGCGAGAGTGAAACTTTTTAGTCTCTTCTTTTACTCTAGACAATTACAACATTCAAGCCTTATTGGTAGTAAAACCCACCTAGGTGGGAATCGAACCCTCGATCTCTAGTTTGGCAGGCACATTATGCCATCGCCAAAGACATTGTCGGCTAGGACGTCATTGATGTCAACGCCGATCGTGGTGTGCCGATAGATGCCGATATTCTCCAGTAATAATGAAAAAGATGAACGTTTTTTTTGCATTTCTCTAAATCTCGCATCGACCGCCTGGCGACATGCATGTGCCATTCGTTTTAATCCGACAGCCACCGCCTATCAAAATGACATAGGTTCAAGATAGACAAGGTGTGCTGAAACAAAATCCTAAGATCTCCTCGGAAAATACCTATTAGAGATTTCAATTTTTACACCGTATGCATACATGTGTTTTGATATGTAAGAATTGAAATCTATAGAAAATGTAAAATTATTAACTGAGTGACTATATCCGAATCAAGATATTACTATCAATGGTAATTAAATAACGCTGATTTCGAAAAAAATATTCCCGTGTCGATCTGTTTTAAACCTATCGCTATTTTCAACAGATGTACCTATAAATACAAGTTTCTTGTATGCCAGTTTTCATTCCAGAGAATTCACATGAAAAAAGTTGCTGTGGATTATTTTTCAATTTTGGATAATCTTTGGACGAAGATAGATGGATAGTCGTCTTTATTATTGGGCGACATTGGGACTATGGGGTCTACCACTTCACCCCTTGTCACAAATTTGCAATATTAAACTTACAGATAAATGACACAAATTATGCATAAATAGCAATAAAATGAATACGTATAATATCTTAGGACTAACATACAGCAATCCAATACATTATTTGCCTAGTTAATTAATAACTATAATACATATATACAACATGCACACATACAGTGAATAAAAATACTATACATACACGTACCAGTAGAGGATAGAAGTTATTTGAAGCTATATATTCCGTTCGTGTATATTAAACAGTCCTTGATTCAATATTTACACCGTATGCATACATGTGTTTTGATATGTAAGAATTGAAATCTATAGAAAATGTAAAATTATTAACTGAGTAACTATATCCGAATCAAGAAATTACTATCAATGGTAATTAAATAAAAAAGTTTATTTGACTCGTCCAGAAGCCGGTTGAAAGTACTTAGTTTAACGCTACACGGAACGTACAGCGAGAATATAAAATGCTTTCAGTTACTAGCCTCGTCAATTCTTGGTTTCTATTTTATTTATGAGTACATCGTTTAAAATGCGGGGTCATAATGTTCCAATACTTCCTCTTATACGTTGAATTTCATAGTTATTCCGATCAATCCGGTAATTTTCCATTTTCACTTTTTGGACAATCTGCCATTAAATACGCTGCGAGTGACTCTATACCAGATTGGTAGAAAGTTAAATAATTCCGGATCCCCAAAAGTTTATGCGGTAATCCATATTACTCCGAAACTTTTTGTCTTTTATTCACTTTGTTTTAAAGTATTTCCATACTCTCTCTCTCTCTCTCTCTCTCTGCATTCACGACTTTGAAGAACTGTTGAAAATAATATCGAGAATATAATGTCGAGTTACAGGATAAACCGGTGAAGACTAAGGTACCAAAAATGTACTCGAGTCTAAAAAAATCAACGATATGTCCTGTTTATTATCCTTTATATCTACACCATATATGTCGAAACTGGACCAGTTGACCTTAGGAATAGAGAGATTTGTGCCATCCTCCCATAGGGAAATGAGTTTCTTCTATGATAAGTTCCCAGCGTACTTTCCATTCATCTTTTTTATTGCCCTGAAAATATAGGCGTAACATTGGCAATCTATCAACTGCGGTAAATATAATGTGCTTATGGTTACCAGGTGCTACTGTTAAAGCTGGCTAACTTCTATGGCTTACGGAAATCTTTGAAACATTTTTCTTCTTTAAAAGAAATTCACTAAAAAAGGCATAGGAATTTTTATTTTTTTAAGGCATAAGCACTCCTTTCTATCCTTTGCGTCCCTCTTTCTTTGGTGGTAACTTTTACCACTTTTCCACTCCCTAAATAGCCGTAAAGTTTTCCCCGTCTTAAACCTCCCTTCAATATTTCCCTCGAGAAGTTTATTCAGTAAGCAACCATGCACTAGGTTTTTGGTCAACTCAGCCTAACTTCCTCAAGACTTATCATTTTTAATCATCAATTATCTTTGTCTCATTATTTCTGGGAATAGGTCATTATTCACCCAATCCGTTCATTTAACCCTTTTAATCTTCCTCCTCAGCTGTATATCAAAGCTTAAACCAAATTAATGTATTCTTCTTTCCAATAGTCCAAATTAATGACTTGTGCATTACCGCGCTCGTAACAAATAACTTTGCAAAGGTTTTTTCTCGCGTTAACTGGGTTGATACCTGAGCGCTTCTTCTTTTATGTCTTCATTTTTGTATCCATAGCATTTACAAAGACGCACCAAGTATCTGAATGAGGTCACCTTCTCTAAACCTTGTCCTTATTATATAAAATTCACATATCCCTCCTCCGTGCCGAATCTCGTCACTTAAATGCTGTCGGTGAAAATCTTCATACGAAATTCAGCTAAAAATCTTTGCATTCCTTCATTGAATCACTTAATTCTTATAATCGATGGTTTCAGGCGTTATTTTATGGAATCGGTTCATTCTTAAGCGGATAAAATAATACTTTGTAATTCCACAGATTTATTTCACAAACACACGACCCGGGTTTCGACGTACAACGTCATCTTCAGGTGCAGACATACATTGGTTGGTCGCCTGTATGTCTGCACCTGAAGATGGCGTTGTACGTCGAAACCCGGGTCGTGTGTTTCTGAAATAAATCTGTGGAATTACAAAGTATTATTTTATCCGCTTAAGAAACACGTAATTCTTCACTACGCTTCTGCCAATTATGTCTTGCCGCCTGCGTTATTTAATGGCTTTAACTTCAATCCCACAGCTGCTCCTCTCATGCCTTCCATTAGCCTTTTTACATGAACTTTTCTGGCCACGGGCCATGTTTTACGTATCCGTTACCGTATTTTACATCTCTACATTCCTCTTCTTCCTCTCTACCACATTTTGTCCGGTGTAAAACTTTTAACCCTTGTTTGTCTTACCCATCTTTTACGATATCGTTCAGAATTTTCATTATGCATTCAGCCTTACACTATCAAGGGGTTTCCTTCAGTCTATGAAACACGTATCTGCGTATTCATGTCCCGCATTCTTCCTGCCAAGACTGTAAGACGCACTGTCTTATCTCTCATTTCTCTTCTAAAACCAACTTGGTTTTCTTCGTGCTCTTTGATTTTTCTCTCAATTTCTGTAGCAGAAATTGTATCACATATTTAGTCGCATGACATGTGTATAGGTGTAAAACTAATTGTTGATACTTCCTTCATTTTTGTACATTAATTTTCTGTTGTTGGAGGCCTAATGTAATCTTTGGGAGACCAGGACATCTCGCTTTGGGAATTTAGGATATCTCTCATTTGAATAGATATTATAAAGTGGATTGGAATTAAATAGATCTTATTGACTTAGATCTATCTGTAAATTATCTATTGCATCATTTCCCGATGCCTTAAGCGCCTCCGATGGAATATTATCACAGACCCCTTCCCTTATACATATTAATCTCCTTGGCATAATGTGCTATTCTTCTAAATTCAATGTTCACTTTCTTGTACCGTTTCCTCCCTTCATCATTTTTATCATTTGCAAATTTATTCCAGATTTCCATCCAATCCGGCATATGTTAATTCATCAATTGGTTTATATCTCAGCAGTTACTTCGCAGTATCCGCACTTTTCGACCTTGTTGTTAAGTGTTCAACATCGCTTTTCTTTCTGACATTCATTCTCTAATTATTCTCTTATAGTTAATACATGTGTTTTACTTTCCTTGCGTACCTATTGACCGTTGCATTCTTTAATAACCCTTTCAAATCATATTTCTGTCGCACGCAGCAGAGCATCTGCTTCAAACAAAAGCTCTGTATTTTTTTATTACTGGTTTAAACATTTTTATTTGTTGCAACGAAGTCTTTTAGATATCTGTCCCTGCCACTATGACTTTTCCACACGTAAAGTTTTTGAAAATATGCGTTTACTTTCTTCTTTCTCGAAGCCGTCATTTGACAGTGTCTCCATTTTGAACTTGCCTCTCATATATAGGAGAAACGTATGGAAGGTGACGTTTGCCCAGATTTCCGCGAAGGGAAGCTGTCGTAGACGTCCTGGACGCCCAAGTTCCTCGTCATCATTCCGTCCCATGTAAGCAGTCATGAGAACCTTTCCAGCTGAATCAAGAATGTGTTAAATGACTTAATTTGCATTTAACTCGGTCGCTTTTCCTCAGAAAAAGGAGATAATGAGAAAGTAAGTGACAGAACATAAGGAAGTAATTGATATGGTGAAATTTAAAATAGATTCAATCCGTGGAGATCGAAGCAGAACCAAGTGCAGTGAAACCCTTGAAGCAAAACTCAAGGCCCGAACAAAATTAAGAGTCGATAATACTGCGAATTCGTAGTTGAAGCATCTCCATTAGCGAATCTAGACTTCTTAAAATTTGTTAAAGATGAGTAGTACCGATTAACCAAGTGATGACTATTAATTAATAGTCATTCACCCGGCGATTGGTGTCGTAACAGAAGAAGCATTCGCTTCGCACTAAGCTCGCTCCGTTGGCAAAACTAAACCTTTTTTTGTATCCTATGACGAAAAATTATCGGAACTGACGTGAAGTATCGTGATACTTCGTTGCATGGTGGTATTTCGAGGCATTGAATCTCAGTCACTAATATTTAAATGGAAGCTCTCACATATTTTTCTCCGACACCTTCCTACCGAACCTGCAACTCCACCTAGCTCAAAGGAGTACTCAGGCGTTTCGTTTCGTTCCTGAAAGTTTAAAAGTTTGTTCCAGTTCGAAACTAATCTCGTAATGTGTACTTCGTTTTTTACCGAAATGAAACGTCGACCGAAATTTCAACGAAGTGGTGACCTCGTAGTTTTATATCAAAGCGTCACGAAACAAACTTGTTTCCTTAAGGTAGCCATTTCTGATAAAACTGTGGGAGGCTTTTTTTCGTTTGAGATGCATGCCGATGTATTTTTTTAAATTTTTTCTTAAATGGTGACATTTAGTTAAATATTTGATCGGCGATTAGTTGATTTAAGGAAACGGAAGTTCCTCTTGAGCCCACGTGCGGCTTTTATTGAAAAGGTACCCTTTGCAACCTTCCTACCAATTGAGGAACTTTTGTTCAAATCCGATCACACATGTCACAAGAAATATTGAATTGTTGATCGGCGTGTGAATCCAATCGAGGCCACGCATGAATAAGCTTTGGCTCTCACCCGCATAATTTCGCGCAAGCCGTCTTTTGACGGACCTTGAGACGGACTCAATGATATTACCTCTTTTTTTGCACAGGTGTGTGCGGGTTTCTCTCTTGATCGAGAAAATAATGAAATTGATATCGATGATAACCGGATATATTCTGACTTAGATCGTCACTCCCTGGCGTTTTTTTTCACCTTGCACGAAGCCTGGAATTCCCTATTCGCATTTGCCTCGTATAAGTGAGTGCTTGCTTCTCGATTGATTTTGTGCCTTTAGGAGTAAAGACTGACGGAAAGGAAATAGGTTGAGAAAAAAGGATTTCAAGGAGTTAAAATGGAAGTTGGAAAGAAAGAAAGAAACTTTAAAAACATTATTTAATCCCTGTTGTTTTTAAATCGATGTTTCTAAAGCATTGATACTCAAATTCTGATTATGTTTTTGATTCGATTAACTTATTAACAAAACGATTCTTCTATTTTCCGTTGTACCCAAGTGTTAATATGCTCGTACGGTTCGCAAAAATCGGTTTTGTTCGGCATGAAGTGGTGTATTGAATGCTCATCTTCGATTTGGTATAAGCACTTTCTCAATTAGAGTTTTCTTTAATTTCAGCCGAATGTAAAACAAACCTTATGAATCATGAGGAACACTCAAGTTACAGAGGGTGCAGCAACTTCATTTTGACGTACAAATTGGGATTACTTAAATGAATGTCAAAATAAATAATATCATGCAATTATCTACTTGAACTCATTGCTTGCTATTTGCTGATACTTTGTTGAGAAAGTCGTAAATGACAAAACCAGTCGGGGGAATATGGATTGGCTGATACCTAAAACCTTAATCAAATCTTCAGTGAAGAATTATCAAAGGAATATTTAACGTGTCGCCTATGCTTATACTGACTTTAATAATCCGTTATGATTTATTATTTATACAGAAAAAGTTGAGTTTTATTTCCATGTGGAAACTAACTTCTGTGGACAAAATGAATTCATGAAAAACATTATAATTGTTAGGGTAATTCGTAGCGCAAATGTAAGATATTAGGAATACAAAAAATATAATTGTTATAATATTTATGGTACCATGTAGGTGGTCCATTTAAATATTAATAATAGGAAAATAAAGTTAAAACCAGCCGCTATTTTTCTGGAGATATCTTGATGTGTCCTAAGTCTCCGTGATGCCAATAATTAATATTTAGCTATGGCAGTCGAGTTTTCAAGAACAGAACCAGCATAATCACAAAAATTATGGATTTATGGTATCCAAGTTGGACGAGTTAATCACTAGGCTAATCCTACTGGATCTTTTATTTCCAGCATAACCGTTGGGTTTAATTTCCCACTAGTTATTTTAGATAATTGTTTTTTATTTAAAGCAAGAATAACTCGAAAAAAATGACTCATGGTCATGGGAGGGAAAAAATAATCTTAGGCTTCGGTGGTAGGTACAGTTGCTATACTCATTTGGGGAAAATAACTCGAGAATCAGCAGAATGCAGATCTCCTTAGGCATAATTCCAGCTTCAGTCCCCAGCCAGACCAGGGTTTAATAAAAAGGGGAATTCGGTTAACCTTTTTCCTTATTTGGATTCTCCCCTTTCAGTGAGGCTTTGGTAGTTGGTAATTTTTAATATAGTATATCTGCTGCTAATTTAAATCTTACATAAAAATATTCGTTAAATTTCTCTTTCACGAATTTTTATTGAATAATATATCGCTGCGAAAAATTTAAAGCCATCCGTCACTTTTTTTTTAATTTTCCCTCCTCGTTGAGGCCACCTTTTCCTATCCTACCCTATCTTATCTACGCCTCCGTTTACTAGCCTACAAAAGTCTAGCTTTTTCGTCCTATAAATTTTATCTTTTTCCATAGGCTCTCTTCCACCATAGCTTTTCTTCCACCTAGACGTTTACATATTTAACTCTACCCAAGTCACTTATAAATAATCCCCTTGTCTGAAGTCGCTCCGAAACGTTATTCTTTCTTTCATTTACTCGTTTGTTGTCTTAAAAAATCTTGGGGGTCAGACCTTTTCCTTCGTCCAATCCCTGGTGCTGGCTGTTTGTTTACTTTAGTTAATGTTATTTTAAATGTATTTTTGAGTAAAAGTTGCCTTTGTATAGATAGGTTTTGTGCATTTCGCGTCCCAATTACACGGAGACATTGAACTGTAATAAATGACCCAGTGTTCTCATGTTATCTTATGAAAGAAAGAACAAAGCGGAACGACGGTGAGCCTTAAAAAAGTAGCATTGTTGGTTATGCATTGTCAATCAGTACTTGATGCTTGAAGCTATTTATGATACTCGTATTACGATGGGCAGTGAAAAAATACATAATGGTAATATGAATAAATTTGGCTTGATGTGTGTATTTTACAAGGTTTGTTTAAAAAGTATCGGTAACGACGTGTGCGTGAAGTGCTGAATTCACATCGTCCGTTAAGTGTGCGCATGATCGCACATCGTATATTGGCATTGATAAGATTACAGTGAACACCATTATCAATGAAATTTTGGCATTGCGAAATAGCTGCTTGCGAAGACCTTTTGAAACGGCATTGCGACGATTCCCCAACCCCCTTACAGTCCCGACTATTTTCTATTCCCAAAAGTGGAATCCTCTCTCAAAGGACACTCCCATGGGACCCTAACTACCTTCAAAGAAGCTTGCACGCTTACCCATGAGGAATCCGCTTGCCAGGAAACCTTCAAGTCGTAGAAAATCCGCTGGCAAAAATGAGTTGACGCTCAAGGAATACTATATACTTTGAAGAATGTTGTGGCATTGCATCAATATCCGAAATAAATCTATTTTCCGAGATGTTTCCCGATACTTATTATACAAACCATGTATCATTGCTCTTTTTTCTTTGGCTTTCTGGTTGTCATTTGTTATCTTATTTCTTGGACGAGTTGGTGCCTTCTCAGTTATCTGAAAGCAGGAAATGGACGCTTCATCCAACCCATCTTGATACGTATAATTTTTTCGGTTGTTCTAATTTCTCTGTCGAAATAACCTAACGTTACTCAGCTTGGAAAAGGTCCTTTAATGTGGACACGTTCGTGATTCCGTCCAAGAATTTCGAGAATATTACCACCTAAAGCGTTATGGTCAATTGCGCAATGGTTATGAATTTCAGACGGAACCACGAGAGAGGGATGAGCGTTATTGTTCTTCCGTTAGACGATCGGTCGTGTTCATCACCTCCTTAGCTTTTTAGCTGAAAAGTTCAGAATCGTGTCAATTAGTGATTTGGCCCATTGTACTCGTTAGGCTTCAATTCCTTTATCCTTCCATTCTTTTTTTTTTTGCTCGTAGTCTAAAATATAAAATTGATCAACGGCATGTTGTAATACCCACTCTGGCCGCAGACACATTTAAAGTAAGCAATACCGAGAACTGCCTGCCAGTTGCATCATGTTGCTGTTCCACTCCATTTCGCTTGAGGCACTAAGTTTTAATATAATAGACAAGTTCCTTTTATCTCACTCCGTCGATTCACTTCACCCACATTCTCGGGAACCGATTCACCAACTCGTTACTCCCCCTTATCCCCCTGGACTCCCGTTTATCCTGGCCATATTGTAGAACACTTCATATCAATATCAACTAAAACTAATGTTTTTTTTGCACCATCTGCTCGGGATTTCAGTCATTAAACTATGTTTTATACTGCGGGAATGAAAGTAAACTCTGCTTTATCTCGCACTCGATGGGGACAGGGTTAAACATCTCCCTTCTGCTCCCGTGGCATCCTCCTCCTCCCCAACGCGGCGACCTCCCGTGCCGCATCCGTCCCCCTCTCAGTGCTCCACCCCCTCTTCCCACCGACTCCACCCGTGCCATATTTCCTCCTCTCTTCTCCACTAACCCTTCTCTCCTACATCATCCCCCTCCAACCTTCCCCTGCCCCACCCGCCTCCCCCGCCGTTCCTCTCTCTATCTTCCTCCCCTCCCAATGCCACAACTCCCCCCTGCCGGATACCGTTGCAGCTCTTGCCTCCCCCTCTCTCCCTCTTCTCTCCCTTACCCCCCTCCGCGGCCCGTTTCCCGCCTCCCCACCCCGCGGTGTTTTTACCTCCCCGCCCCCGCCTCTCCCTCCCTCCCCCCTCCCTCCCCACCGCCTCCGCTGCAGCCTCTTTCTCACCTCATGGCCGCTGCGCTCCGCTGAGTGCGATGCTCAGTCTCCCTCCTCCCTCTCCTCCTCATTCCAAACCTCTCGTTCCTCCACCCACTTCCACTCCCGTCCCATCTCCCTCCTTGAAATTTTTTTCCTTCTACGATCCACCATTACCTCCATCTTTATACGTTCATTTCTTTCCTCCTCTCTTTCTTTCTCTCTCTCTCTCTCGAACTCTTTTCCCCCACGGTCGTTTTCTTCCTTATCCCCTCTCCTTCGTGCATGGCTCTCCTCTCTTCCTTCCTCTCGCTTCTTTTTCCCCGCTTAATTTTTCATCCCCCACGCACTTATTTAATCTTTTCGCCAACGTTAATTTGCTTAGTTTTCCGACCGCATATCTATCTCCTCATAACGTTAGTGGGTAATTAAAAAAATATATATTCACCTTAAAAATGTTCAATTCAAACTATTCCCTCTTGAAGAATTCCTGACATTTTCGCGAAAAATCTAGGTATTTAAACAGTATTCTTTTAGTGGTAAGTTTTTTAACAGCATGACCCCAGCGTCTTCAAGGGGATTTGCGACTGGTTGTCAACTGGATCTCAAATCTCTCAACTTCCGATTTAAACTCTTCCTGTTTCATCTTTCCTTCATTTCTATGCTAAAAGCCGTAAATATAATAATGTGCTCCATCTTATAGGCCAGTGCTGACGTGTATTTTAATGATCGCGGACCCCAAAAATCTATTTCGAAGTTTACATTTAATCGGAACATTAGGATAGGTTATTGAAATATTTCGCTAGTGCAGAGGGTAAAAATATATTTAATATAATAAGGGTAATGTGATTTCATCAAATAAGATTCCATTTTATAACGAATAAATGCTATTGAAATTTTTACCCCACCTTCAGTTTCTTAATTGTTCTACTCAACGCACTCTTTAGCTTATTTCGGTATAGCTTATAGTACCTCTAAGCTTTTATAGCACCAATAAGACCGGGAGCAAAGCATTTGAGGGTTCATTTAGAAGGAGGGTACTCTTGAGTCTTGTCTACACTCTTTGATGCAGATAGTTCTCTTCTTGAAGCATCGAATTTTGTTTGGTGTTATTTTAAGTCCATTCAGCGTCAGCGTTCTTCTTGCGTATGTGCGTTGAATGATAAGGATGGGAACGGTATGCCGGGTAGAAGCGAAGTAAGGCGCCCGACTCGTCGAGTTAGTGCACGGCGCCGGCATTAGCCCTCTCACGATGAAAGGAGCCAGATGATTCAGAGTTTAGCCCCCCATCCACGTGACGGAGAACTGTATTTGAAGCTCTACCCAGACGGAAGCCATGTATTAGGCAAAATATCAGTGAAATTCATATCCTAAATCACTAGATTTTGAATTCAGTCCTATAGTATTGAAAGCTGCTAGTATATGGACTCCTCTTATTTGATTCAGCTTCATAAGTATAATTGCAATAATATATAATCATTCTCTCTCTATTTATCAGCTTTAAATGTAATTTTCTATTTCCTAGCATATTCTAGCTTAGAAATAAATAGTTTTAGCCATGACAGCAGATTAGAATGTATCTTAATTTTGGGCCGGTTATGCCCCCTAAGTTTTACCCACAAATTTTGTTTTCGTTTTCAAAAACTCGTAATGTTTAGTTTAGGAATATTTCCGCTGCACCGACTCAGATATTTCCTAACCATGCACCAAAATGGGATCATAAAGGCATCATTAAAGTTTTCCCCTGCGTGGAAGTCGTCAGCTTGCCGACAGCTGTGGTAGACGGGGCTTCAAACGTTTGAGGACGCATCATATGATCAATGGAGTTGAAATTCTCACATAATAGAATGGAAAAATATTAGGGATATTAAAATACCCTGAATAACCGAACGATAAGGAATAGAAATTTAAGTGTATGTTCTTTTCTTTAGAAAGTGTCTTATTCATGAATTATGAGTTACTATTTTCTCTTTACCTGGTTGTCACTTCTATAAGGTTGTAAATTTAGATTTTATATCCATGACCCTTTTTAAAACCCCGGGTTTTCAAGCCCCGTAGTCGAGGAATATGACGGAAATTGATTATACACCAATGTTCTGTGGTGCGTATTCATTATGAATTCTACTGATGCGTTTATGGTTTAATTACATTTGCAATCGATCCAAATCAATATAATAACTTGCAAGAAGAAAAAAAAATTTGACCATTTTTCACCGAATTAAAGCTACAATTTCTTGGTATTTCCGAATAAATTTGCTAATTATGTATGGTCCGTGGATGGGATAATTTCCTGTTCATATCACAATTTAAATTACGAACTTTTGATGTTGATGAATTCCGTTAAAATTCTTTACAGAGTTAGGTTGAAATTAAATGTTATGTGGCATGACGTCGTAAATTGAATGCATGCAGCCTAGTAGTGACGATGATGCAACATGCTGCGATTTCGAAGCAGATATGATCTAGTATTTAGTCTGCCTATTATTTTTTAGTACAATTTATTAAAATGTTATTGCTTCCTTCCAAACTTGCTTCCACTTGCTACTCAAGCTATGGAATGCATAACAGTGCAGAATTAGCCCAATTTACAAAGACAAATTACATCCCCAATCCTAACATCAACTTTTATCATGATGAAATTGATCTGAGTAGCCAATATTATTGTTAAAATATGACTTAATCCGCTAGAAAGTAAGAACAAGAAGAAAAAACTATTGATTATTGAATCGAATATTTTGATTATTAGTCAAAATAGTCGATCAAGATAAATTTCATGTAACGCTTTTACTTTGCTTACAAATTACTGTTATGTAGTTAATTAAGTTTTAAAAAACATTCTTTTTCCTATTTTAATTAATAGTATACCTCTAAACTTATGTTTGAAGAGTATTGCTTATAATTGTTAATATTGGTTCTCACTAGTCGCAAAGTTCGTTAGTCAACGAGGTTAAAGCCAACTTTAAAACACTAGGGGTGTTTCACCTTTGTCAAATTCCAAGAAACTGCGGTAGATGCCGCAACAGTAACTTTTGACGAAGTCATCCGTTACATGTACATTATAATGTAACGATTTTAAAGTGTACAAATCATTCGCCTTGCCAGGGATGCGAACCTCGATGCATTGTTCTTGGAATTATTCGAAGGTAAAACACCCCTATTCAAAGTTCAGAATATTCAAAGTTAACTTTAGCCTCGTGGACTGTGGCGCATCGCGCACGACTAGAAATGTTTGTGACATTGTATGTACGGTATTTCATTACATCATCTTGTTCCTTTAAATCACCCGATATCCTTGAGTGTTTGAGGACGCCTCTATAGCTTAACTGAATAAAGCACTCGATCGGAAATCGAGGGATCCGGGTACGAATCCCGGATGAAAGTTTTTTACACTCTGACGGTGTCGCATTGTAATGCGCATTTAGCGGATGACTCCGTTAAAAGTTGCTGTTGTTGCGGAATTTCCCACAGTTTTGTGAAATTATTAATTTTTATTTTTTCTAGAGTGGAGGGAAGGAAATGATCAGTTTTCTAGTGATTTTAAAATATGTCATATTCATAATTAGGTTACTTTTGAACCACGATTATAATAAATAAAAAAGTCATAGGTGCAGGTACATAGAATCGTAATTGGGAAATTTTCGAATTACAGGTAGTAACATGTTATGTGTAAGTATTTTCCTGGAAACTACCTTAAATTTCTAAATTAATTATTTGCAAATATTCCAGCTTAGCCAATAATTAATTTCGAATTTTATGGTTAGCTCGCCTGAAAGAAGATCATAAATATTAGCAGTTAGGCTTTCTTCAATACTTAAGGGATCACCTATAAATGCGTGGACTACAGAAAAAGTGGATAATGGGTTAAAATATCTCAAAAGTAGCATTTAATGAAAAAAATTAAATGCATCATTGTTTTGGAAAGTATTCCGGTATGCCGTATTTTCATCTACGTGTGCACAATACCCCACAAGCCTTTCGCGAAAGTGTGTGGAGGGGATGATTGGGCACCAGCCGATAGTACCAGTCATGAAAAAGCCATTAACTTATCAATTTTCAGTGTAACGATTGACCACATCATTAAAATTTTTGTCATTAATTATATATTTTAGCGCATTGGTTCAATTCGGTTACGATTTCATATCGTGTGAGGGAAGAACGAGTACTTATACTGTTTGTAACGGTGCCTGTCCCTCTGGCTTTATCCTGGAAAGTAACCATATAATTTGGTGCCATAATAATCCCCTTGGTGTTGCAAGAAATCCCAGGTGTCCTGTACCTTCCTTAAAGCCTTGCCGTCTCCCCTCGTGAATCAATAGGCTCCCAACCGATTTCCTCCAGCATACCCGTCACCCTTACTCTATTCTTGAAGCAATATCCAACAAATCGTTCGGATTTTCTCTAAACTTTTTCAAATTTCTGAAGGAACATTTTCTCTCATTAATCAAAAATACTTGCCACGCATTCCGGATGTAGCCTAATTAAAGCGGCAATAACACCTATCTCTTACTTTTTCATTATGTTTTCCTGCAACCCGTCCTAAAACCTAGTTTCTTTAAGCTAGTTGGCCCGCCTATTCTTCTGGTGTTTGTATCTGATGACAGGTTTGAACTAAGTGTTTGATCTGCTCTGCGATGCTTAATTCGGTTCCATCTATTTTATAGCATACGTCTTGTTTTTATTTACAATTATTCCAAAAAAATCAGTGATATACATTTTATGATATTTCATGCTAACTTCCATTCCTTTCACCACATCGATAACAGGTGTGAATTGCGCGCAATCTGCCTGCCTGTGTCCTTAATTCATTTTAAATCACTTTACGGTCTGGAAATAGTCTAACGCTGCTTCTGACGTGGAAACATAGGTTGTTAATGCACGCGTACTCGTATGTATGACCATATAGTTTGAGCAAAGAGCATGTTTAATTAATAATAGCGAAGTATTCGCGATGTGCTGAAATTATGATTAATTTATCGAGCTTTATCAGTACTTATATATTTATTTTATTTTTATTTTAAAACATTGTTCACATACAGCAGTGGCGCCAATTTACAGTGAAAAATATAACAAACATAAAAGAGGACAAAGACAATAACAGTATAACAATAACAACGAGAACCAAGCATGGACAGGGGAAAATAACATGAGATGTACATCCATGAGAATCTGTCCATAAATTAACTAAATTGTTTTCCTTATTGGTTAATCTGCCAATCTTTCCTCATCAAGGATCTTTGTCAGGAACGTGTATTCAACTGAGTGCACCCAGCACCCGTCTCTGCCCATGGACCTGGAACAAGCCTCAGCATGACGATATCAATCTAGCGAGGGGCGACGCACGATAGACCAAAATGTTTGCCTTACCCAATACTTTTTGTTGCATCGCAGCACTTTGACATGTGATGTGGACAACTTAATTAACAGGTGCTTCGTCAAAGAGCTGCATTATCCTCCCGTGTTCAAGCACTCTTTTCTTTTCCATTGGAGATTACACTCGGGACAGTTCGGCCAGATTCGCCATTTGTGGATAAAAATGATTGTCGTTGCGCACACCGGTGCCAAGTCCAGTGTTTGTAGTAAGCCGGAAAATACGAACTAATTTTATAAAATTGGTGAGGCGTTCAAAGTAAAAATTGTGAACTGGGTCAGGTGTTTGCCGAGGTATTTCTGTTAGCGTTGATCTACTATGGTAACCTTTTTATCTTTAGCTTACGATGAATATTCTAGTTTTTAGATTTTTTTAAATGTTATTTAAAAATCGTTTTAACCAACTATAGCGCTTAATGGTTAAGTGTGAAAGCGGGTGAACCATTAAAAATGGCAAAGGCCAAACTATTTCTAGATGAAATTTCCACTACAATCAGGCAAACCATTGGACATGCATCCGCAGTGGAGCGTTGTAGCACAATTGTATTGTGATTGATATGCGTAAAAAAATTGCTTTTCATTGCTTCACTCATAGACCACATTCGGTAATCTCTGTTTTAATTTTCTTTTAAAGTAATCCAACTCATTAGAAGTATAATTTCCTAAAACTATACTTACTTGCCCATATTCTGATCCAGTTGTATTTCGGTAACTAGTGTAGCAGTAATAGTTAAAGGGAATCGTTATTACTTATCCTTCAAAGAAACTAATCAAAATTAAATTGAAATAAGCATCAAAGGAGTGGCGCATTGAGCTGTAAACATCTTGACGGGTTTTTCAAAGAATTTCCTTAGCAGTTAAAAAAAATTGATCCGGCACTTTATTAGTTTCTCATTCAAGAAATGCTTTAAAGTTACTCCTGTGGAAATGTTTTGCGAGAGGACTTCATAATTACGTCACTTTGATTAGTCCTCTAAGGGAAACGGAAAACGCTGGAAAGCCTTTTGTCCAGAAGCTTAATGGAAGAATTAATGGAGATACTCCTTTGTTAATTGAGGGAATGGGTTGCCATGATGATAATTATATTGAATTGAGGTGATATTGGTGCTGTACCAGCAGGATGCGACTCACCATAGCTTGGCTGGAATTTCCCTTCTGTTTACTACTTGAGTGACATTAGGAGATAGTTAAGGGATAGAGTAGAGGGCCAGTTGCACACGATGCTTTATGTGGAATTTCTAGGTACATACAGTCGAGATTGTGCTAATTAGAATGTTTTTATCTACACGCTGTCGGTACAGATTTTTAATGTTGTCATTAGATCTGCGGATGAGTCCTTATTCGTTTTCCTCCTCCTAATTTTCCTTGTGTGCTCATCAGTGGAAATACAAACGGAAATAAGTTGAACGTGTATTTCTGAAAAAAAAGAAGTGTTGTGAGAAGGGTTTTCATAATTCACGAGGGAACATAATACGTATCGAGCGGCGTCTCCTTAATATGTTGCCAAATAAGTCATCCTGTAAATACATATAATCATCCAGTGTAGTTTGCCGTAAAATCAACAATAATAATTTTCTTTTAGTCTCTCGTCGATCGAACATCCTTGTATTTTTAGTAACATTTGGATTTCCCTGATCAAAACATTATGGGGAAGAAATGTTTCCCTCGCTAAATTCCTATTCATTCCTATCGATTTAGAGTAGAATTTCACAAACCTTATCTATGAATGAATCGATGGTATTATTTTAACTTAACTGGAGCGAAGGAAATGCAACCGCATGCTTAGTGCTTCACGTGAAGACTTGCTGTTGAGAAAGCTGAATCAGGAAACGAGTGAGCGGAGTAGTGAGTTGGCAAAACCAGTACTTGTTTTCATGTCTCGAGACCTTCCCTTCAAGCCTATGGGACTCAGGTCTTGGCCTTCCCATTCGACCTTTTTCCTCCACTCTTCTCACATTTAAGATTTCTCCACCGTCCACTTCTACGGGAACTAGTTATTTTGTCGTTTCTATCCCATTTCCTGCAAAGTAGTCCTAGGACTAAACCCTAGCCTTACTAAGGGCAAAATTTCGGTTGCGTTCTCAATCGCAGATCTCACAATTGTATTATGCTCATTCAATTTAAAGTGGGCAATATTAATTGCTCATTCTTGCTCAAAAAGGGGGGGGGAGATATTCGTGCTTCTAAACAGGGCTGATATCTTTAACAGATGTTTACTGTAGGGATCCAACGAAACGCATTAACTCTATTTACTTGCGATTCAAATGAGTCCGACTTATTTTCCATTTAAGGAATGACGTGGTGGTGGTGGTAGAAAATATTGTTGTACTAGTATGCTTATAAAATGGTTCTTTGTTGGCCTTCAGAAAAAGTTAAGGGGGATACATTAATGGTTTGGAGTCACACTGCTGCACTTGGAATGTGTGCTGTTTTCATCGTTGACCACAGAAAACTCCGCCGACTGCGTCGATTTAAGAAATGTCTACCGACCTCTGATGTCGCAGAGTTCTGGGAACTTCTACCATTATTTGCTATTACTTTGGATTGGGAACTACAACATCATTATGCCCTAATGTCCTCTTGTGTTGTATCGTAGGTAGGTAAACCATACAGGGTTCGTCCGGAAAATGAGTGTACTGAGCTCAGGAAAAAAAATTTATTACACTTTTACATATCTTAAGCTAATATTCCTCAAAATAGGACCCTTGTGAGTCGATACACTTGTTCCAGCGGCGTTCCCATTCCTGGAACGCTCCCGCGAAGGCATCATCGGGAACCTCTCGAAGACTCGTCGTCGACCTCTTCTCTGCCCTCCACGAACATCTTGTGCCACCGAAAGATCATGTTTCTGGACATGGCTGACTCCCCGTAAGCATGGTTAATCATACCGACAGTTTCGGTAGACGATTTCCCAAGCTTTACCGCAAATTTGATGGACTAACGCTGCTTCGGCATCGCGTTCCGTGACGTGGGTCGAGCGTGGAGGTTCGCGTTAACAGAGCTCCTCACTACACCACAGCTCAGAGCCGACTGCCTTTTTCAGCGTCGCTTGCCAACATACCCCCCTCCAATCGCAGCCCGTCAGAGCGGTGCTGGGCGCGCCTGGAGCGGCGCGCCCAGCCCAGGAGTCAGTACACTTATTTTCCGGACGAACCCTGTAGTCTCATATGTTACTTAATATTTCCTACTTCTTCATTATTTAATGTTCCCTGATGGTTCCACCGGCATAAACTAAAATTAATCAAAACGTTTCAGAGTTTCTGTTTCAAAGTATAATTATTGGCAATAGATGATTTTTATGCATTTGATTTGTGCATGAACTTAGGGAAAATGAAACGGTCAACAAAAAGTTTTTTATCCTTATAAATGGTAATTTTTGCTTTGAGATATTGATTCTTCTCGGCATTAAGTGAGTTGCATACAATTGTAAAAATAAATATCCCGTATGATTCTACGACGAAATTCTGTTTACGAGTTACTAATAGCCAGTTTCTCAGGGTGACGGCTCATTATGTATCTCTTAATAGTACCATCAAGTGTCATCAGGTACGTCATCACCGTCAAGTGTTTCAACCGTGGATTGATCGATTGCAATCCCTCAGTCTTTACCATTCAAAGCTCTTTAACGCCACGTTAACGTTTCTTAATCGAGAGCCTTTATTTGGTCTACGTATTTAAGCTTTGTCCTTTCTCCTGTTTACCTTCCCTTTTGAAGTCTTATGAAATCCAAGGTGTGGTCAATCCATTTGATTCTTCTTTTCCATGTGTATTTTTGCATACGTTGTTTTACAACGCCTTTGATGAAATATTTAGCAGGAATTGATGCAGACCTTTGGTATATAAATCTTTGATATTGGTACGTTTTTTCGTTATATGCACCTAAATATACACATCGAAGGCGTAAATATACATCTTCAAGTTCAAATGCCTGTATTTCACCAAGTCACTGCGGAAAATTTTGATTTTATCGGAAACCTTATTTAGAAAGAGCGGGGAATATCGATTCATAAACAATTTAATGTCGTCGCTTAGAATCTTAAGATCGAAATTTAATGCATCAGTTCCGTATCTTTTTCAGGTCTTTTTTATACTCCTCAACGAAGGATCTGTTTTACGTTTTTGTCAAAGTATCGATTCCATCCTTATCTTTGATAGGAAACTCATCACAATAGCAATATCAAATTAAAATCTACTCTATTCCTCCTTCCTATTTTTATCGTGCCAAAGTTCGGGTAATTTCTGCCTCGTTTAACGCCGGGGGTTACCCATCAAAGGAGATGTTTCGTCCTTCATAAAGTATATTGCGTTTTTTTATCAAACATGAAAAAATATGACTTCTATGCTGGAATAGCGAAGGTAAGCGATAAGGATGTGAAGAAATGATCGTCCTTTTGCACAAATGAAATCCTGTGATGGGTATTTCATCTAAGTCGTTGTCTTTTCGGAAGTTTCAATCCTTTGTTACGTTAGGGATTACGGCAAGATAATTCTTCAAAATTACTGACAATTGAAGCTTCGTGGGGAGAATTTTAACTGCCCTGCTAGTGACATACGCCCCTCTAATGAATCGGAGAATATAACAAGAATATGTCGGCAGAGGAACACTTTAGGATATTTCACTTGACCATTAATAATAAAAAAGCTTTAATATCAGGTAATAAAGTAATGGTAATAAATTTGCAAGAAAGTAATTGATTTTCGCATTTCTTAGATTGCTTTGTTGCGGCCATGAGGATTGTTTTATAGTTTCACCATGAGAGGATGTTTGAGGAACTTGTATTTAAGTACCCGGGGAATTATAGTGCGGACCTTTGAATAGTGTTGACGATCGTATTGCTGGGAATAGTAGTTATGTGAAAAAATGGAAAAACAAAATACTTTTCTAAAAATAATATTCTAGGTCCCAGAAGTAGGTTTTATATTTTTTAAGTGCAAACAATATCCTATATGTATGTACGTAAGGGTCGCGGTAGTCGAGGGGGTAGAGCGTTAGACTACTGACCGGTGGGTCCCGGACAAGTCTCTGGGCACCTGCAGCTCCACCCAAGCTATGTGATTTTCCTAGTACCAGATCTTCCTGGGAAACCATAACCGGCACAGGGAAAGGAACTGGCCCTCCTACCCTGATGTGTGAATTTCACATGCCGTCGGGCTTAGTGCTGGGTGAACTCTACCATTACCTACCAAACCGACCTTTCGGGTTGATTACTGTTTTTATGGTTTTAGGTATGAATGTGTATGTGGACATATGCACAGTAGAAATATAAGCTGGCTTTGTGGAATGTTCCACATTCTGAAGGGAGAGAATGCTGAACTAAGGAAAGAGGCGGGAAATCCAAATTTTATAAGGAGGAATGCACACAAATTCAAGGTAAATTGCTGGGCACAAAGAGCAAAATAAAAAAAAATATATCTCAATAATACAATTGTTGACTAAAACAGTTTACCTGCAAAACTATTCGAGCCCTTTCCTAACAGGGTAAAGAGAAATGATGTTCAGAGAATTTATATCATGATTTGATTGATGTGTTCTGTAAAATTGTATGAAATAGCTTCGTTTTTTTCTTGTTGATTGGGAAACTGATGTAAACGAGATGGGTATTTTTTTGTGTTAGAGATTGTTGTTTGGATGTTTCCTTTAAGTGTATTGTTTTTTTCCTGACTGATTTTATTTATTATCTTTTGTGATATTGATTGTATTTGAGATGTCATTTTATTTTTCCAAGACCAGTTTGATTGTAATACCTGGGATTTGTGTGCCACCTGACACTGTCTATCTGCATATGTGCGTTTCAATAATAATAAATTATATATATGAAAATATATATATATATAATATAAAAATAAATAAATATATATATATATATATATATTATGTGAACATATTTAATGGAAATAGCAGGAATTGTTAGTTTTCCGCAGCAGCTCATCCCATGTGTTTTCCCTTTTCGATTTTCCCATTTTTGTGTGAACAATGAATTCTGCTGCACTTAAATTTGGAATCGTTCTAACATATCCATATCTATGGCCTTTAGACTGATAGTGTATGAGTTCAATGTATGAATGGAATTCCCATAAAAAGCGTAATTTCAGGATTCTATCAGAAATATCGAATTACGTTCTGCCACAAATAAAGTTTTAGTCTGTATTATAATTTGGACCTTTTTTCGTGAGCTTGGAAAATGTTTCCGACTCCCACTGCTGATGACTTTGATCTGAGATTGGTAAAACTGTGCGTCCGATAGAATTTTCATCCGTTGCCTGTCTTATATCCGTTTGTTAGAGCTGTCCGAATCATAAAAATATTCGGCCTTGTGCAAAATAATGGATCGATACACTTCAATCAAGGCGTGCATCGATTGCTAGACGATTCTAATCACTGACCGTATGGCTCGCAATCATTAACTGCTAGGGGGCAAACGGGGTCAGGGGGCGAGGGGGGGCACGTCCCCGAATCACCTCCTCCCCGAAACCTACGTCGGATTGCATCCACGCAAACTTCGTCCATTACCCATCACCGCCCCTTGCTCCGTGCAGCAGCCATCCCTCACGTAATCCTGACCCGTGAATTTTGCATTTGGCAAAAACCCTTCAGTTGACCCTTCCGAAAAACGCCAAGTTAAATCTACTGCGAAATTGCCTCTACCCAAGAGTTTTGCCAGCCAAATTAATCGATGACTATGAAACAAGTCATGGTCATCTCTGACCTCCGTGGTCTGCTCCCTCATCATCATCACCCTGCAAATCCTTTTCGGGCCCGTTTTTTTGTAAGGTCGTAAAATTAAGTCTTTACTTGCAGCTCTAAATCCATAGTCGTTACGTTCAAGGAAGTGGAGCGTAATTTTCCTATGTCATTCATTCCTGTTTCATAATATTGCAGGAACACTTTCAATTAACTTTAAAACGCCATCATCGATGCATCTCAGTCATCTTAAGGATTCATTAGAGGATATATATATGGTAGTTCTAAAATGATTAACCGTAAATGTTTCTGCGTAACGTGTACTTATTTTTTCTGTGGTTATAGTACAGGTATACACGTCTCGTGTAAATAGCGCCTCAAAAAGGAACGCGGCAGCACGATGTGAGCTATTTATACCGATATAATAACCGATTTGAAAATAAGTCCGGTATTGTGAACGATAATCTGTGAGACATTACAATTAAATTTTTGTCTGATGATACTTCTAATTTTGTCGGAAAGTAAAGTCATCCAAGTGTATTTTTATGCCTTTACCGGAGCTGCAAACATTCCCCTAGTTTTACTTAGTTTTCAAGTTTTCATAGGGATATGCTTTGTTGTCATAGTTATTTTCTAGCAAATATAATAGCTCACCTTTCAGTGCTTATATATTATACAAGCACTGAAAGTGCACTTGCATGTGCATTTGTGCTTGAATTAGAAACGGTAATTAATGAATTAAGCACATTTGACGTTGTACTGCTTGCAGTGCCTAATTTTCTTGAAAATTAAAACTTTAATTATTTACGATTTTCTTTTTTTCCGGCTAAAATTTTAAACAAGATAGACTTTCCCTTGTTAATGAGGGAAACTGCACTAATGCGCTATTCGGGCAAAAACTAAAAATACATATGCCTATTTCTCGAATTAACTTTCCGTTTTTCCTGGTTCTCAACTTTGATATTGAAACTGGATAAGCGTCGTGTATAACAAAGGGAGGGATTGCTTGATAAGGTGGCGTTGGAGTGTTGCAACATTACATGGAAACATGGAACAGTACACACCTTTATATTTCTTTCGCGAAGTCTAAGGTTTCGAAGAAACTTGCTGTAACACGAGAAGAACGTTGGCCCACATGATGCTGCAAGTGTAGACTCAGGAGACACCGGTATTATCATCTGAAGTGTCATCCGAATCGCTGAGAAAACGCTACCGTGCATGAATTTTTGTTTTGCTTGTTTTTATTTTTCCTCCCAATGTGCACTTATCAGTTATTAGTTTATAAACACATACTATGTCCGCGTATAACTTTCGCATTTAGTGTTCTTATTTTTCCCATTATATTTGCGCTGGTTTCATAGGAGAAAAAAAGGAGTCAATTTGTTTTTTTTTAAGGAAAAGAAAATATTCCCTACCGTAGTGCTTGAGTTACACGCTAAATAAATGAACGAGGAGGAGGTGATACTGAGTTGACGAGAGAGTTAGCAGTATCATCAAATGCAAAATATTCGAGACTCTACATGGCAGAGGAAATGTGTAACTTTTTCTCAATCTCTTGCCCGTGTTCCGACTATTCATTTTTAATCCGTTGTTATACAATGAGCAAATATATGCTAATGCTTATAAGGAATTCATTTCCTTCCCCTTCCTTTTCCTCAGAGAGTCCGGTGCCGTCCTGTGTTTACAAATGACGTTCTCCTCTTGCACTGAGAGAAAAGCGTCGCCGTCATTCGAGGTGATGTCTTCGGAATAAAGCCGTCTTGCCTTTTTTTACTTCTTGCTACCATTATTTCTTTCTTAAGAAACCTATAGAAGTCTTTTAGTACGTCCCCAAGAGTACGTATTTTGATCTACGACATAAAGAAAAGTGTGTCGGAAACTAAACGGGGTGCTATGAGTTTGAAAAATGAGTGAATAGAATAATGTAGAAGTAAAAATTTGCGGAAGTATGGATCATAGTTTAGAGAAAACAGTTGCCTAGATATATATTATTATTATTAGGTCATCTACCGGTTAAGGTAGGTTTTGGATGAACATAACTACCTAATGAAGATTCCGTTTCTCCTAACAAAACACAACCCAACATTCTACTCTACAACAGGCCCCTTTCATCTTAGTGAACTTCCTTCATCCCGTTAAACTTTCTATTCCTGCCCTATCCTCGTTTCCCTAACATTCTCCTCTCTATCAGTCTTCAACATCCCACTGCCAATCAATGTGCTTTTCATCCATCTTTTCTGCCTTCTTATCATTACTCCCAACGATCCCCTCTCCTCCCCCATCATACCTACCGCCTCCTCATTTTTTTCCCTTTCCGTCCATTTCACCTTCTTCGTCCTTCTGTGCCCCCAAATATCAAAAGCCTCCGATCAATATTTGTCATCCTGCTTCAGTGACTATGTTTACAAGCCGTACAAAACTACGCTTCATATCAAAGTTTTGTCGAGCCCTTTCTTAACATGCATACCCAAAGTCGCTGTCATCAATTCTCTCCTCATTGTGAAAGCCTCATTGCCTTGTGCCATTCTTCTCCTTACGCACCTACTACCCTGATCATTTTGCTCAAAAACACTTCCTGGATACGTAAACTGTGCTACGTGCTTTATTTTTTCCCTCCTATTTTAATGCTTAGCTTAGCCTTTTTCTTTCTAGAAAATCTCATTACCTTGTTTTATTAATATTGATTCTCATCCCATGCCTGTCGCACTGAATTTCCAATTCACTCAGCAATGCTTGCAACCCCTTGGCTGACTGACAAACTAAAGCTTGATCATCAGCAAACCTAACTGATTTTACGAATTCCCCGCCCACTTTCATTCCGACCTCCAGTTCTTCCCATGCGTCTTTGATCATTTCCTCTGCATACAGGTTGAACAGCAACGGTGATAATGGGCAACCCTGCCTTACACCCCTTCCTAACACTGCCCATGCTGACTCCCCGTTTCCCATCCGCACCTGAGCAGTCTGAGACATGTACAGAATGCGGATTAGCCTCCTGTCCCTCCAATCTATTCCTATTTTCTGCAATATACTCTTTAGTTTTTCCCAATTCACTCTATCAAACGCCTTTTCGAATCCCACGAAACAGGTAAATACGTCCTAATTGTATTCTATAGTCCTCTCGATTAGTGATATCATCACTGCGGTGGCATCGCGCGTGTCTTTCCCCTTCCTAAGCCCAAACCGATAATCCCCCAAGTAATCATTTACCCAGCTCTCCATCCTTTTGTTGATGATCCTGAGAACAACGTTAGCTGCGTGGGAAATCCAAATTATTGTCCTGTAGTCCTCACAAGACTCACGCCCACGTCCATTCTCTGCCCCCTCCGCAACCTCATCGTGGGCGGTCTTCACGCTGCAAATGCTGCCATCTTCTAAGATCCGCCACCTCCCTTGCTATCAAGTCCAAACTCAAGAGTTATCCCGTCCCCACCTGCACCTCAAAAAACATTATATTCCGCCTCTCCTGTGACTTATTCCCTACCTTCTACGTGGGTGAATGCACCACCACCCTTTCCCTCCGCATGAGTAACCACCGCTACTCCACTAAATCTCCCATCTTCCTTAATCATCCAATCCCTACCCACATTGCTTCTTACGACCAATCTTTTGATGTCTAATTCTCTGTTTCGGTGATTAAAACCCTTCCCAAATCTGCAAGTAGTATGGAGGGGAGAACCCGCGAGATGGCGCATATATGGGTGATCCAGTTATTTAAACCGTCCGAGCTGAACTCCCTGACTGAATCCAGCCAATACGAGCCGCCTACTCATCCCGTCCCACCCCCTTGTCTGTTTCCTATTCCTCCCTTACCTCTCCTTCCCTCACCGTCCCACTCATATATTCTTCACTCTTCTCTCCGAAAACGGCATTCTTATGATGACGGCCGTGCCGCCGAAACGTAAAAACTACCTTTCATTGTGTCTCTCTGTTTAAATGTCTAAATGACTGTTTTTAAACTTTTTTGTCGTCGCCGAAGAGCGTTCTGTTGCGAAATATAAAGAGGTGTGAGGGTCTGACGTGGTGAAACCTTTCCTTAAAGATGAGCAACAGACTTGAAGTTTTTCTAAATGAGGTTTTATTGAATCCTTTTCGTTCTCTGACTGCAAAGGTGCGGATAGCGGTTGGAGTATGAATAAAATTCAATAAAATTTTAGTTGAAATCAGCTTATAATTAAAAAATATGTACCCTTGATTATTGGTCTTAAGTTGAATGCCGTTTACAAGTTCCCTAGATATAGGAATAACTAACTAAAGGAAAAATTGATTAAAGGCACTCGAGTTAATCATCATTTTCTTAAACTCGTTTTACTTTTTCCGGGGTAATTACTGCAACATCCTTCCAGGTTTATTTTGCCCGCCGGGTATATCATGTCTGTCATTTCGGGTCCATGCGATTGGCAATATTTGTCCAGCTATTAACGCCGACACGGGAGTGGATAAACTCAACGAGCTTCCTTCGTTGAGTTTCTTATATGCAGGATAAAAACCAGCCTCTAGAAGTAGATGGTCTTGATGTAAGCAGCGTACATATTTTGAAGTCTAGTTAATCTCAAGTTCAAAAAGGAGGAATTTTCTCATTAAATATATCAAACACGATAAAATTTGCGTTAGCTTTCAACATGTACTAATTTTACATTTAGTTTCGTTGTTGAAATGTGTGAATGACTTGCTTGAATTTGATTGATTTGGTGTTTTATTTCAATACTTTACTTGTTTGTTGTAAATATAAGGGCTATTTTTAAGTATTTAATGACGTTAATCATTGGTATTTACATTTAAAATTTTCATTTCATGGAAATGTAGGGACTGATTTTCCTTTCACTCTAAAGTTTTTGTTGCATAACCATAATTATTTGCTTCTTAAAACCTAGTATAAGAACTGGAGTGGAATTGCTATTAGTCTGTTATTGAAACCAACGAATTATTATTATTAAAACTTATATCTGCAGATAGACAATGTCAAGTGGCACACAAGTCCCAAGTATTGTAATCAAATTTGACTTGGAAAAAAATAACTTGACATATCATGACAAATCAATATCACAAGAGATAATAAATAAAATCAGTCAGTAAAAAAGGTACACTTTAAGGAAACTTCTAAACAGATATCTCTAACACAAAAAAAAGAAAATCCCCATCTCATTAACATCAGTTTCCCAATCAACACGAAATAAAAATAAAAAATTAAGATGTTGCATACAATTTTACACAACTTACCAATCAAATTATTACATAAATTGTTTACATATTTTCTTAAAAGTATTCATCCTGGTAGTTCAGTTAGCTACTTTGTAATTAATTAGCTGCTTTGAAAAAGATTTAAGTCGCCAAATATAAGTTCTACATACCTAGTCAACGGTAACAGTTTCTCCTTGAGCGCTTACATTCTCTATTTTATTTTAAATTTCTGAAATATCACGGGAAATACTCACTTGGCTAATTTTATTTCGATTGATTCGAAGGTCATTCGATAGCAAAAATGTTTCGTCGTTCGCTGCGTGTACAACTTCAAATTGATCAGTTAGTCATTCTGCGTGAAGTGATTCCGAGCCTAAGTTGTGCTCTGCCAGCCACGTGCCCTAGCAATGCGGTGACATGAGTTAACGCGGTTAAGGTTAATTGGGCAATTTGAAGAGAGTCAGCGTACGTGAATGGCATAGCAGCTATCTGTACGGGACATGCTCTTTCACTGCGTTCAGTTGTCCGCTCGAATGTTGAGTTCTCCTGCCAGGAACTATGTCGGAGACAAAATGATAGCTCGTGGGTCTGATCTTGCAATCAATGCTACGGTAAGAAATAAAAATGAGGTTGATGTGAAAGTGCGTTTAATCTTGACATTTTTTCACTTACGCAGGTCATAGCGTGTTATAGTCATATTAGCCTGTTAATGTAGTGTAATAACTCCTGAAATAAATCATAATTACGCTTTAACAAAATTAGAGAGAAAACTATTAAATAAATGATACAGGAGAGAAAACAAGTCAAAATATCGCATATACTTGAGATATGACCATATAAGGCAATGGATCGAAGACTTAAAAACGACGAATAGAGTTGTTGAAAAGAAATAATGCTTTTTTAATGACGAGAATGGCCAAGCTGAAGATTAGAGGCGAAACCCAGAATAAAATGATTCCCTTGCTCATTTCGGAACAATTGGTAGAAAAGATAGCATTGGTAGAAAAGTACTTGCAGTAAATCTCAGCCAAAGTACCCTTATACATCGCTAAGAGAAACTTCGTCGACAATTGGCCAAGAAGTCAAGTTTGTTGACCCATGGTCTGTATTTTGACATTGTAATGATAAGAAATACGGATGATTGAATGTGCAGCGGGAAGAAGATTACTAGTCTCGAAGACAGAACTCCAAGATGTTGTTCGATTTCTGTGAAGGCCACTTACAAGATCATATACAAGGATAGTGCAATGTCTCGAGAAAAATAGAAACGGAGAATGCGTTCTGCAACTCTCTGGAAACCATTACGAAAGGCTCGGAACTTTTTTGAAATTGTTACTTTGCAGTTTTATGCGATTATTTTCTCAGTAGAGCGAAACCACCGCAAATAGATGTAAAACCATTCGCGTAGATTTTTTTTAAATTCAAAAGCGGATAAGTAAAAAAAATAATATGTAACAATTGACTACCATCATTTCCATGAACAGAACTTAAAATCAGTCACATCCATATTAAAAGCACTTGGTACTTTTCCACAGATTTTTATTATACGGTACAACGCGTTTTACCGCACTGTTGTTAAGTATATTTGTACCTGATGATGCCGCAAGTCGGTGAAACGCGTTGTACCGTATAATAAAAATCTGTAGAAAAGTACCAAGTTCTTTTAATATGGATGTGAAATACTTCCACGAAGGGAATCCTGAAACAGTAGAAGATATTAAATCGGTCAGGTTACTCAGGAAAATAGTGAAGGGATCGTTTGAATATGGTCATGGGATCAGAGAAATTAAGACGAACGTTTTGGGAGGGACAGGGTAAGGGCAAGATCACGCACGACGTAGTGATGACAGTAGTACTAGTTCAAAGAACTGCGGGAGATGCCGTGGCAGTAGAAACTCACTCTGTATTAAGAGGACGATAGCTTAATTGGTGGAAGCACTCGGCCGGGAATTAGGGTACAAGTCCCAGTCAAGGCGAAAGATTTTTACTCTGTGGAATTTCCGCATTTAGTAGTAATAGTAGCTAGCTTCCGAAGATTCTTACCAGCTTCGAACCGTTACAACTCCGTCATAAGTATGACGGTACAGCATTTCAATTGGGTTCGACCCTAAGCATTGGAGCCCTTAGCGTCTGCTTTATTCATTTATCTCCAGACTAACCGTACCAACAATTCATCGAATAGGAAAAAGTGAGAGAAATATGAAGGAGAGAAGGCCTGTCGCTTCAGTCTTCTGATTGGCCTCTAGTGATGACGGTGATCGTCTAAGCTCATAGCCTTTCGCCTGCGTGTATGATCCGGGTTTCCCTTTCCTTCGAGTCCTTTCATTCAAGGCTACCCATTTCAGGTTTACATTCTGGTGGACAACCTATAATCAGTCATTTTGCTTACCATATTGCTGCCTGTTACATCCCCCTGAGTGGATTAATGCTTACATGCTTCAGTTTGAAAAGAGAATTCTTACATCGGTATTAACAATTTCCCGTGTCGTGTAATATTGTTTCCACAGGGGTTCGGCCCAAATCCTTTTGACCTTTTGAGATACAAAACTAAAACTAGGAGAGTTCTTCCAAGGGAGTTGCATACAGACAGCTGATCAGGAATACTAATTGTCGTTTTAAGCATAATGTGTGTATTCTGTTTATAATGCAAATTCTGCCACCCCCCACGTAGTTATTATCGCAAATGTCATGGTTGAAAAGCTCACTGACTATTTAATTAGAGTGAATGTTGTGAGGGCAATTTTATTTGGGAATATTCAAATACGTGCTGCGTATACGTATATTTATTTGTGATATTATGAAACCTTGTGATTCTGCTACGCGTGTTGTGTCATCAATACGACTTCCTTCCCTTTAGCTAAAATAATTTCCATTAAAATATAATATTCATTAATATGCTTTTCTTCGTATCATTATTGGATTCATTAATTACCTCTTTTTAAGTATTCATTTTCAACTAAAAAATTAGATCAAAATGAGTTTTAATTTTCCCAAAACCATATTACTATCCTCCCTTCAGCCAAATAATTATCTGACGGTGTGCATTTCAGTTGAAAAAACTGCACCGTGACTTCCATGTTAAAACAAAGTTAAAAAATGGTTCAATTATCACATTTTAAATGATGGACGTGTGTTTTTGATTTTGTACAAACATGGAAATCCATAATCATCACCATGTAACGCTGGTGACATTGTACTATACTCATTTCGTCTGTTTTAGATGTTTAGAGTGGATTCATCGTTAATTATTTGTTCATTCGTCTTGCGATTGTTTAAGCGCTGTTTTTTTTCAGTTGCGAATCGAAAATCGCAAGGCATAGACAAGACGTGCGTTGTCGTTCGTGGCAAATGAAGTTATTATATCGATAACTTTATTTTCAGTCTATCAATTTTTCGAGTTTTGATTCTACTGTTTATGTTTTCTTGCCGAAGGATGTGATATCGCCGTACTCTTTCGCCGGAGTAAGCTGCATCACTGCACTGATCTTCGGAGAGAGTTTTTTTTTCATTCGTTTAAAGACACTCGGGCCCTCTCGTCTCCTGGCGGTTAGGCTGTCCTCTGGGCACATTTCCGTTCGCCTCTCCCCCCCCTCGCCTCCTCGATCCCGCCAACGTCGCTCCGCGCGCCCACGCGACTCCAACGAGCTCCACCTTGCCCCTTCACCCGATAAAATTGATTCATCACCATTGGATCAATGGCCATCAATCCGAAGATTGGTTTGAAACAGTTCTCCTCTCTGTCCTCCTCACGTCTAATCTCTTCGTTTCTACCTGTTTCTCCCCTTTTACGCTATTCGTTTCTTGTGTCTCATCCGGGAATTCTCTCTCCGTAGTTCTTTCCTTTCGGTTTCTCTGTGTCAGACAATCTTCATCAGGGCGTAGTGCGACAAACCATGTCCGATTAGGTCATCCCTCTTTTCAACTGTCATTGGAATTCTTCCGTCTTCAACTCTTCGTAGAGTTTGTTCGCCAGTCATTTCATCCGTCCAAAGGATCTATCTGATTCTTTGTCTTCTGACTTAAGGAGGGAATGACGAACTTAAGAAGGTAGAATTAACTTTAAACCACGCGATTCTCGCAGTGTCAGGAGTATTCTGCAAAGCTGGGGAGAAAAGAGAACAAAAATGTTTGTCAAACACACAAGGAGAGCGGTGTGTATTATTCATTTTTGAGGATTTATGAATGCATAAAAATAATTGAAACCTCAAAAACTTCATGGACCTAGATTAGCGTGTAGATTCTAGTCTCTTCATAATCCGTCGTCGAACGGAGGGTTATTATTTAAATACTTGGGCATCAGAGAAACACTCTATAAAATTGTCATCAATATGCTATGGGACAGTACACTATGGACCGTCGGACATGAATGTTCGTCGCCGTATTCAAGCTTTTGATAATCGAACGAAATCTGACAAATCACTTAGCAAAGGGCAGAATTTAGCGGCGCATAACCTCCGGAGCGGACGAAGGGCGACATCGCAAACTCCTCCCCGACTGGCTTAATTGTGGCAATCCACCATTCGATCCTCATTGCCGTTCCATGACGGTCGTTGGGATAGGATGGGAGATTGTCGCATTGGTTTCGATCTCAAACTACAACTCGACGCGCTAATGAATATTTCGTTTGCGAATATCACGCCGAGTATCTCTCTCGTTCATCAATGGATATCGAAGAGAAAATTTTGGAAAGACGAGAATTTGGTGGGTCTCTCAGAAAATCAGCAAGACAGGTGGATGGGATGAGAAACCAATGTAAGCAAAGCCAGAGTAATTATGGATTTCGAGAAAGAGGACATTTAGAATGCATAAACTTGAACAGGTGTAAAAGTTTACTTACATTTTAAGTGTTTTGGACAAAGATAGCTATAGTGGTAGGGATATCAGAAGAAGAATTGCGCTAGGCGAAGAAACTTTCTCATGAATGAGGGAATCGCGCTCAGGGACAATATGTAAGGATTTTTAGGAAGGATTAGTGAAAACTCTAATATTGAGCATGGTTTTGTACGAGGCCAGGAAACTTAGCTATTTGAAGCAAGATAATGGGCGTAGACTAAAGGTTTTAGATGTGAGAGTGTGGATAAGGTTGGAAAAAGCGCAATGGACAGGAAGGAAAACAAATGAAGAAGTGTTAGGCATGGTGGGGTAGGGGAGAGAGAGTGATTGGGATAAATGAAGAAGGTGCAGGAAAGATGGATACGGGAAATTTTGACTGTCAATAGGATGTTGAAGACTGTGGTTGTGGGGAGAATGTTAGGCCAACGGTACGATAGACTACGAATTTTTAAAAAATTGAAGAAATGTAAGCAAAAATGAATAATTGGGCCTGCAGTGGCTGGCGTGTAGGGACAGGACCCCTTCCCGTGCCACCTATCACATAACTGCATAGAGCACCTCCAGTTGCGAGTGAAAGGGGAAACTGGAACGGCATACGGACCCGTGTGCAGTACTCACAATAGGAAAAGCGCAAGCACGGGAAGCAATCAAAGGTGGAATGGCAGTATAGGCGAAGCATAATGCGTCGACAGCATTAATTTGCTTTAGTGAAGACTGCAGTGGTGTTCCGCAGGCTCTCAAATGTTTACATTAACCCATTTCGGAGAAATGCTTACTTCCATCATATCATGATAAAAGCTCGCGTCGCGCTAAAGGATAGCCTTATGGAAGGACTTTTAAATGTATTTTCAAGCATACAATATACTATTATGCCTGTAGTTCATTTAAAAACGAGACACTTCAACATCAAAGCTATGTCTCCTAAAATAGCCATTTTGGTCAATATCGTTTCAAGTATAAGGTATTAATTATAACGGATTCAACTGAGCAGACGTTTGAGATAAATCAATAAGAAGGATTGGGGATTCGATTAACGGTCGAGCATACTTGAACATATTAAGGAATAAGGGATAGTAGACCTAGGGCCTCAGAAATTAGCAGAGGAAAGCTTTAGGCCCCATAGCAGAACATCCTGTCACCTACATGTGATGTATGTAAGTTTAGATTGAAATTTTATTTTAGGTTAAATATGGGCAAACTATAAACTTAGAGAAACTATTCGTAAAACTTGGAAATGATTAAAAACTATAACATTTCGTACTCTGTGCATAAATTTGACGATAAGGTATTACTGGTCATACGGTACATCGTACCACATATTGAAAGCAAGGAAGAAGATAATATCAAAAATGAATAAGAATGCTAAAGAAAATCAAGCTGAACGGTAAGAAAATGCATGTCAAGTGTGAAGAACATGTAAGTCTGGTTGGCGGTTAGTCAAAATAGAAATATTAAATGAATAGAAACGTATGGGAACTCAATGTTGGAATTCGCTGGCCTATAATTCTTCGGGAATATCGGAATTGATTTGGAAGCGAGGCAGAGAAAAATGAACTTTCGCAAATTAACTGAATGAGTGAGGTATGTTTTTAACCAGTCGGGTGAAGCGCATTCAAGCATAGGTATTAGAAATTACGAGCAACTTTCTTTTTTTGTTAATTTATTCCATATCCTTTCATTTCATTCCATTCCTTTCCTTGCATACTTCTTTCCCCTCTGACGAGTTCGTGCAGACGAAACACTAACAATTGTTCTTATATTTCTTACTCATGTACTCTTATAGTATGATTGAAGTCAGAAATTTCTTAGCCGTTCGTAACAATAAGGGGATCGAGATGGTGCGGTGACTAACGTATTGGCTTCCCACCCAGAGTGCCCGGGTTCGAATCCCGGAGGCGGCAGATATTTTCAGCGGTATCCCGATCCTTACTTGAGGTGCTT